>NC_080544.1:17839945-18152802 GCF_028640845.1 Ahaetulla prasina | reverse complement strand
GTACATAAGTATGTTCCATGATTGGAACATATGTCTAGAAGGGTATATTTTAAAAAAACACCAACTCAGAGCCAACAAAAGAGGAGGGGGAGTTGCATTGTATTTAAGAAATCACTATACCTCTACAGAAATACACAGCACCAAAGATGAAAGCGTCCTCAAATGCATTTGGGTGAAAATTAAAAGAAATGATATTGCTATAGGTGTATATTACATAGAGCGTAGGGCCTTCCGCGCACGCGCAGATCGTCAAAAATGGGACGTGATGCAGGTGGGCGGAATCTCCCACAGCCACCGCTACCGGTTCTCCCAAGCTGGATAGAACTGGCTGAATACCCACCACTGGACAAAGTAGATCATAGCCTACGAACAATGCAGGATAGTCAGTACTATCACCAGATGGATTGGTAACTGGCTGACTCAGCAGGTAGTCTGCTATGGAAGTATACTCCCTGGAGGGAAGCATGCAGTGGGGTACCTCAAGGTTCTGTCTTGGGGGCTAGTGCTCTTCAACAACTTCATAAATGATCTAGATGAGGGGATAGAAGAAGAGCTTATCAAATTTGCAGATTACATTACATTGGGGGGAATTGGTAGCCCTTTGGAGAATAGACTCAAGGTTCAGAAGGATCTTGACAGACTTCAGCATTGGGCCTTAGCTAACAAGAATGCAGTTCAATGGTGAAAAAGGTAAGGTACTGCACCTAGCCAGGACAGACCAAATGCGCAGGTATCAAATAGGCAATACCTAGCTCAGCAGTAGTAACTATGAGAGGGATCTTAGTGTTCTAGTCAACACCATTCATGTATGAGCCACAGTATGTTGCAAATGCCAAAAGAGCCAAGTATTGTGGTCCGCCAGCAGCCTGAGGAGCTGGCAATGGACTTGGACAGCGATGAGGCTGAGGAAGAGTATGGGCCAGTCCTGGAGTCTGGGGAAGGCCCGGATGAGGGCTCTGCATTGGAGGCTGAGGTGGGGCCAGGGCCATCAGGGAGTGAGGTACGAACTGCAGAGCCTCCAGAGACTGACAGTAATGAGGCAGAGGAACAGGAGGAGTGTTCTGTCCCCTCTCTTCCTTCCCAAAAGCAACATGCCAGCTGAGGCTGTCTGCCAGCAATTTATTTACACCTGGCAACAAAAAGTTCTGGCAATGTTCCTTCACATGCCAGCCAAGTCCTTATCAAATAGCAGCGTGCCAACAGGCCGTTGCCAGGGCAACCAGGAGTCTGCAGGATGACCTAAAGTACTCACAAGAAATCCCAGCCTTCAGTCCAAAGCAGTCAAAAAGCCAATAGTCCGTAACTTTGTCCGACACAAGGGCCTACAGAGCACTCTCCCTGCTTTTATCCCCTGTGGGGTATGGCTTCATGACTCAGCACTCCCTGTGCCTGCCCCACCTTTTCCTCTGCTGCGCACGCTTATCTCGGCATCGCTGCTTCGCATCTAGCCAAGATTGATCCTCAGCAGCTGGTTCTTGGGGCGTTGCCAGGGAGGAGGAGGGGTCAGGGGAAAGAGGCCTTGTCAGCTTCTCCTCCTCCTCCTGGCCTGCAGCTGGAATCTGGGATGGTGCCAGGGAGGAGGAGGGTCCAGGGGGGGAAGGAGGCCTTGCCAGCTCCTTCTCTTCACTCTCTGAGTCATCTGGCTACAGGAGGCCAGGCCCGGGGGCCGGAGCCACAACAAGGAGCCTGTTCCTAATGCATGCATGAGAAGAGCTGCCAGAAGGCAAGAACAGCTCAAGCAAAGAGGATGATTCAGGAGTAGGGCCAAGAGATTATTGGCCCCTCTCATAAGGCTTAAAAGACCATCAATGGTGCTTGGGCTTTGCCGGAAAACAACATTGATAGCTTCATCTTCTTGCATTTATTTTGTATCAGTGTCTTCTGAACGTTTGCCAAGAAAGGCCTTTGACAGTTTGCCTAATTGGGCTAAGGTTGGTGATAGGGCTGAGGAATTTGTGTTGGGAGAAATTTGCTAAAATTTAGTTGAACTATGCTGAGAATAAAATAATTCTCAGCTGTTCGAATAAAGTTTGTTTGTTTTTACACTGATTGAGTTTCCTACTACCTACTGGGGCCTGGGTCACAACACCAATGTAGTCCTAGGCTGCAGAGGGACAGAATCAGAGGGACAGCATCAAGATCATGAGAAGCGACAGTACCGCTTCATGCTGCACTAGTGAGGCCACTCTAGGAATCTAGTACATGAGAGACTGCCACAGAAAGATGCGGGTCAAGTTATTCTCCAAAGCTCCTGAAGATAGGACAAGAAGTAATGGGTGGAAGCTTGTTAAAATTTAGTTTCTACTTTAGGTTCTAACTGGAACTAAGGAGAAACTTCTTGACTGTGAGAACAATTAACCAATGGAACAGTTTCCCTCTAGGAGTTGTGGGTGCATCCCTGCTCAGGTTTTTCTTTCTTTTTAAAAAAAATATTTTTAAAAAACATTTTTTAAAAACAAAAAGAAATTTTGACAAATTTTTTCTTGTCAACAGATTCGCATCGGTAACACATTTTTTACGTATACATTTTTTCTCCCTTATTCTACTGTATCTTTTATACATATAAAATTTTACATATACGTATTTTATACATATACTTCTAATATTAATTAATTTATTTACATATATACATATAAATAAGCGTGTATACAATTTCCTTTCTGCAATTTTCGTATCCACCTATTTGTTCTTGTATTTCTACTCCTATTTCAACCATTATTTACTCTTTCCTTGCCTTTTATCTCTTTCCTCCAACCATTTATACCATTTCTCTCAGACTAGGTAATATTCTGTTTCCTCTTTTTTTTTTTTTGACTCTCCTTTGTAAACTTATCCATTTCCGCACATTCCAAAACTTCCCTAATCAAATTTCAAAATTTCCTGCTCAGGTTTTTCAATAAGAGATTGGGTAACTATTTGTCTGGGATGAATTAAGGCAGGCGTCACTAACCTCAGGGACCACTAAATTCATAATATGATTTTTTAAAAAAGATAAATAGTATTTAGTGCAATATAAAAAATGCAAATAATTTTTCTGTAGACCAGCAAAATCTCGTGTACCACCTTTGGTTCATGGACCACCAGTTGGAGACCGCTGATTTAAGGCCTCCTGCCATGGGCAGGGTGTTAAATCTAAAAGACCTTTTGGAGGAACCGCCAAAATCAGTTACAGCCCTATGATTCTTCAATAAGACAAGTCAGAACGAAAATTGGATATTGGACCAGGGTGATCCTGGGAACACCATGGTTTGAAGTCAGAATTTGCTGACTTCAAACCATGAAACACAGTTTGCTACATTATACTTGCTTAGCACAATCGGGAGATCCATCAAACTGATAGCTTTGCCTCCTCCTTTTTTTCTTTTTCACTCTGCAATACATTCCCCATAATTGGCCACTTCTAGAATGCAACTGCAGCACCGCCAGCAATGATGGAGTAGCTGTCTTACAGCAAAGTGGGAAAAGACAGCAACAGCAGGATTTGAGACAATTAATTTGAACATGGGTGTAGAAGCATTTTAGAAACAAGAGGAGTGAGCTATATTGATAGAACTTTATCTTCTCAAAGTTTTGCACTGTGATTGCGCGTCACATGCAGCAGACCAAGCAAACGACAAATCTTGGTATTTGTGTGATGTGCAAATTTTCTGTGTGGGATTACAGTCTGCTTGATTTTAGGAGTTCTTATATAAATTGAGATAACATTACAGACTTTAACCTCATTTATAAGAGAGGTATGCTAGTCCTATGTATGCATACACTTCACACATGACTAAGTCCCTCTGTTTGTATTTTGTAATTGGTTATGAATAAGGTAAAGGTAAAGGTTCCCCCGCACATTTGTGCTAGTCATTTCTGGCTCTAGGGGCAGTGCTCAGCTCCGTTTCTAAGCCGAAGAGCCAGCACTATCTGAAGACATCTCCATGGTCATGTGGCTGGCATGACTAAACATTGAAGGCCCATGGAGCGTTGTTACCTTCCCACCAAAGTGGTCCCTATTTTTCTACTTGCATTTTTTACGTGCTTTGGAACTGCTAGGTTGGCAGAAGCTGGGACAAGTAATAGGAGCTCATTCCGTTACGCGGCGCTAGGGATTCGAACCGCTGAACTGCCGGCCTTCTGATCAACAAGCTCAGCTTCTTAGCCACTGAGCCACCGTGTCCCTTTTTGGTTATGAATACCAGAGTACAAAAAGTAATGTACAGAATGAGTCCAAAACTAACTTCAGAAGTTAATAGCTTGAACAAGTCATAAATCAGCATTTGGTTTTAAGGGCAAGAATAATATTACATTTTGCAAGGAAGGAAGGAAGGAAGGAAGTGTATGCATATATAGGAATTAATTTTTTGTATATGTGTTTTATCTATGCTGTTGTCGTGTCCCACTCCTCCGCTGACGGCCGGGTCGGGGAAGTCCGTATCAGGCGTGCCTCTGCAGCTCTGCCAAAGTCCTAGCAAAGTTCTCAATGCAGGCAGGAGACTAGGAAGTGACTTCAGCAATCCAAGGTAGACTTTGCCTGACTCAGAGAATGTCAGAAAGCAGATCCTTTATATAGGCCATGGGGTGTGGCTCCATGACTCAGCACTTATCCAGGCCTGCCCCTCCTTTCCTTTTGCTGATGCTGCCTATCAGTTCTCCTGAAGCGAGGATCTTTCCAGGCTCCAGCTGTTGGCAATTCACATTCCTCAGGCTCACATGCTGTGGGGGAGGGGTCTAGTTGCTCCGTTTGCCTGGGCATGGAGCCAGGGCTGGGGGCTGGAGGCACGTCAGGCCCTTCATCTTGCTCGGCCTGTATGGGCATGGTGCCAGGGCTGGGGCCTGGAGGCATGCCAGGACATTCCTCAGCGTTTGGCAGGAGATAAGAGGGACCCGGCTGTGGGGAAAGCGAGCGAGACACAACAGCTGTACACCACCCTGAGTCTTCGGAGAAGGACGGTATAAAAATTTGAATAATAAATAAATAAGGAAGGAAGGAAGGAAGGAAGGAAGGAAGGAAGGAAGGAAGGAAGGAAGGAAGGAAGGAAGGAAGTCATAAGGCAGCAACTCTATTTCAAAAATTATTAATGGCTAATTCCTATTTTTGAAAAGGCAAAAATATGCAACCCAATTCAAGATGGCAGCTGGGAACAGAGCAGGTCTTTGTCATAGTACTTCCAAGTCCCTCCTCTTTGTCCTCTTAGCTCAGGGGCAGTGAAAGACCGAACCCTATTTCTTCAACTGTTTGTCAAAGATGCCCAAGAACACAACTGTCTTGATTTGCCACAGAAAATGTCGCAGCCAGGCAAAATGATCGCATAGTCAGGTTTTACGTAAGAAAGTCACATTTTGCTCCCATATAATAGATTTTTAATGGCAATAACAAATATTATAAATATTCATTCTTCAACAACCTCCTGCCATAGCACCGAATTCTCTGAAATCATTTTCAGTAAATGCCATCCTCATATTTTAGTATCACATTGTTTTCTTTCTACAGCCAAGCCTCATTTACTCCAATTAAATCACATTTCTCCTGCCATGGCAGGTAGACAGTTGCCATTCTTAGCTTTCGTTTTGCTGAATTTGTCCAAAAACAGCATTAGTGAGTTTGTTTCTTCATCCAACATTTTTCTTTTTGTCATCCACTTGTTTTTTCTGCTTTTTTTAACTTACTGCTCAATTTGGATTTCGGTCACAGTGAGCTCTTCCGCATTTTCTCTGGAGATATCATTGGGAAAATGGATGAACTGCTCAAAGATGGACTGCTTTTTATTCACCTAAAAATGTGGGGAGAAAAAAACTTCTTTTCATTTCTAATAAGTTGCTAATCTCTGTTTAAAGGAACGAGTCCTATTTTTTAAACTGTTTTGCTTGCAAATGACAGCAGCTTGATAGCTCCCTTGATTTGGGATAGTATTTCTGGAAAAAGAAAACTAAGATCATGGCTCCTGGCTCTCTCAATTCCTGGCAAATAAATGGGGAAGAAATGAAGATAGTGACAGATTTTATTTTCCTGGGCTCCAAGATCACCAGTGATTACAGTGATCTGTAATCTCCACTGCTGTGGTGAGTTTCAAACTTTTTTACTACCGGTTCTGTGTGCATGGCTTGGTGGGTATGGCATGGCTTGGTGGGCATGGCAGGGGAAGGATACTGTAAAATCCCCATTCCCTCCCCACTCCAGGGGAAGGATACTGTAAAATCTCCATTCCCTCCCCACTCCAAGGGAAGGTTACTGCAAAATCCCCATTTCCTCCCGATCAGCTGGGACTTGTGAGACAGAGAATAGATTGGGACAGCACCAGTCAGAATTTTTACTACCAGTTCTCTGAATTACTCAAAATTTCCACTACCAGTTCTCCAGAACTGGTCAGAACCTGCTGAAACCCACCTCTGGACTACAGCCAAGAAATTAAAAGATGCTTGCTCTTGGGGAGGAAAGCTATGGCAAAGTTAGACAGCATACTAAAAAGGATATTTTTCAGGTTTGATGCAGGGGTGAAATGCTCCCGGTTTGGACTGGATCGCACGATCCAGTAGCGATAGCAGCGGGTGGTTTGAAGAACTGGTAGCAAAAATCCCTAGCCCCCCCCCATCCACGGCCCATGCCCAGCTGAGCTGCACGATCATCAGAGGGTGTTTTTTTTTACTTTTAAAAGCATTTTTTCTTCAGCTGAAAAAATGCTTTTAAAAGTTAAAAAAAGCCTCTGATGATCGTGCAGCTCAGCTGGGATCGTCAGAACCCTTTAAAAGCAATTTTTTACAACTTCTTCAGCCAAAGAGGCTGTAAAAATGCTTTTAAAAGGTTCTGGTGATCAGGCAACTCAGCTGGGATCGCCAGAACCCTTTAAAAGCAATTTTTCTACAACCCAACCTCTTTGGCCGAAGAGATTGTAATAAAAATGCTTTCAAAAGGCTCCTCTGGCAATCCCAGCTAAGTTGCCTGATCATCAGAGGGTTTTTTTTTCTTTTAAAGGCAAAAAAATGCTTTTAAAAGAAAAGAAAAGCCTCTGACAATCAGGCAACTCAGCTGGGATTGTCAGAGGAGCCTTTCAAAAGCATTTTTTCTTCAACTGAAGAGGTTGTAGAAAAAATGCTTTTAAAAGTAAAAAAAAAAGTTGGCCACACCCACCCAGTCACATTAAACCTCCCCCCCCCCACAAGCCATGCCCTCAGAATCGTTAGTAACAAATTTTACATTTCATCCCTGGTTTGATGACTAATAACACCACTTTTTTGGGGAGTTTCAAGATAATCCTATTCCACTGCTGGAATTTCACCCAATTGAAAATCAATGGCAACAAAGAAACTTGTTAGTCAGAAGTGACCCAGCAATAAAACCCAGTTAATAGAAGCAATCGTTCAATCTTGGTTTCACATTATAACAGCTGCAGAACTAAAAGATTTGGTTCACTCCATGGGAAGACATTGTAAGGCCATAATTCACGCTAAAGGTTACCCAACTAAGTATTAAATGACAACGGTGATAATTTTTGTATATCTCATTTTTTCTATGTGGTTCACTTCTCTTCTTTATACTGTAACTGCTATTCTATTAGCAAATCCATAAAAGCCATTGCATTACATTCTTGATTAAATTATCTTTCCTTTGATAAATAGCCTTATGGTACTACTCCCCCCCCCCCAGAAAAAGTTGTGTTATTAGCTAGTTTTAGAAAATACGCTTTTCCCAAAAGGTTTCCACAATTTTGGCCACTAATGTAGCTGCTTCTTTCTGCAAAGGAAGATAAAACTGAATAAATTGTGTATAAATATTAGATGCTTTAAAGTAAAGGATGCATTAGGGAAAGATTGGAGGAGCAGCGTATTTCAGACTACACAGACAATTACAAAATGTAGTATACTATAAAGGATATCCTGAAAATGCACCTCTAAACCAGATTTTATTTTATGAGTCAACTTATTTGGTGTAAAGTCAATAGGGATAGCCTTTCTAGTCTTCCACACTATTTATATATTTTTTTTGAAAATTTCCAGCTACTGCAGTGTAAATTGTCTCTCAATATATAAGGCCATAATCATGACAGATTTGCAAATATTGATGTTAGTCTTATTTTTTCTTGCAGCTGCTAAATTTTATTACTCGGGAGCCAAGACTTTCACAGCTCTGTGGGGCAATTACAGGAGCATATTTTCTGGGGCTCAATATCTAGAAGCCTCTGCAAATATTAACCCCCAATTAGGCATTCCCCTCTTTCCTCAAGAGGTTATTACTGACTAGAGGTAGTCCTTGACTTACAACAGGGGTAAAATGCTCCTGGTTTGGACCGGATCGCCCGATCCGGTAGCGATGGCGGTGGGTGGTTCGGAGAACCGGTAGTAAAAATCCCTGCCCACCCCCATGCCCAGCTGAGCCACGCGATCATCAGAGGGTTTTTTTTTACTTTTAAAAGCATTTTTTCTTTGGCTGAAAAGATGCTTTTAAAAGTTAAAAAAAAGCCTCTGATGATCGTGCAGCTCAGCTGAGATCGTCAGAAGTTTTTAAAAGCATTTTTTCGACAACCTCTTCAGCCGAAGAGGTTGTAAAAAATGCTTTTAAAAGTAAAAAAAAAGTTGGCCACACCCACCCAGTCACATTAACACCCCCCCCACCAAGCCACACCCACAGAACTGGTGGTAACAAATTTTACATTTCACCACTGACTTACAACCATTCATTCGGTGGCATTCAAAGTTACAATAGCACTGAAAAAAGTAACCATTTTTCATATTTAAAATCATTGTAGCATCCTCATGGACATGTAATTAAAATCCAGGTGTTTAGCAACTGATAAGTATTTAAGACAGTTGCACTGCCCCAGGGTCATGTGATCACGATTTTTAAGCTTCCCAGCTGGCTTTTGACAAGCAAAAAGTCAATGCAGAAAGCCGGATTCAACTTAACAGCCACATGATTCACTTAACAATTGCAGTGATTCTCTTAACGACTGTGATAAAAAAAAAAGGCTGTAAAATGAAGCAAAACTAAAAACATTCTATTATGGCCGATGAGGAGGTTGGGGAGGAACTTGGGCCAGTCCTGGAGTCTGGGGAAGGCTCTGATGGATGCTCTGCATCAGAAGCAGAGAGAGAGCCAGGGCCGTCTGACATTTCCCAGCTGCCTTCTGAGTCAGAGATAAGTGGGGAAGAAGAACAGCTGGGGCATGTTCCAGATGCGTGTATGCTCAGAGCTGTCAGGAGTGGAGAACAACTAAGGAACAGGGGCCGACTCGGGAAGAAAGGCCCACATGGACGCTGAATGGCCCCTCCCTGGCTGGGGAATAAATAGAAGCAAAAGGGGAATGGTGGTTGCAGGAGACAACCATTTGTATTTCTTTCAGAAGATTTCGTGCCAGGAATTAATTTACAGCTTTGCGACGGGAAGCTCTCGGCCTGGCAAATAAAGAGGGTTTTTTGGGGGGGACAAGGAATCTATTTCTTGGTCCTGGTAAGGCAGGGTCAGACACATTCTTGCTTAGCAATAGAAATTTTGAACCTGCTGCAGTTGTCCCCAAGCCCACAGCAAGAATCCTGAATAGTTGTTGTTTGTTAGTTGGTTTGATTCAAAGTATTTATAAACCATCTTTTTTTTTTTTTGCATTTATTTATTTTTTGCATTTATATCCCGCCTCAGGGCGGCTTACACTATGTCAAGCAATAGTCTTCATCCATTTGTATATTATATACAAAGTCAACTTATTGCCCCCCAACAATCTGGGTCCTCATTTTACCTACCTTATAAAGGATGGAAGGCTGAGTCAACCTTGGGCCTGGTGGGACTTGAACCTGCAGTAATTGCAAGCAGCTGCTGTTAATAACAGACTGCATTAGTCAGTTGAGCCACCAGAGGCCCCTTTTAATAGACCCTGGGCAGGGAATTTAGATGTAATTGATGTATTTCAGACATCAATTCATTAGAGAGCATCCAGAGATATTTTACTAGAAGAATTCTTAAATCTTCTGCTTGAAATAAAATTCCCTATACCACCAGGCTTGAAATTTTAGGTCTAGATAGCCTCGAACTACATCGTCTACGTTCCGACCTATTCTTAGTTCATAAGATTATTTATCAAAACGTTCTACCTGTAAATTAATACTTTAATTTCAACCATAATAACACAAGGGCTATCAATAGATTCAAACACAATGTAATTTGCTCTAATCTTAATTGTAGGAAATATGACTTTTGCAATAGACTAGTAAATGTCTGGAACACTCTACCTGATCCTGTTGTTAGTCTCTCTAACCCTCATACTTTTTACCTTAAACTGTCTACCAAGGACCTTTCATGTTTCTTAAGAGGTCCCTAAGGGGGTGTGCATAAGCGCACCAGCGTGCCTACCATTCCTGTCCCCCGTTCCCAATCATATGTAATCATTTTGTGTGTTTATGGCTATGTTTCGCCTATTTATATCCTTTGTTTTGTGCCAATTTTTTTTCATGCGTCCATGTCTGTGTTTATACTGTTACTTGTTTCCTTGTACTTGTTGACAAATAAATTAAATAATAATAATAATAATAATAATAATAATAATAATAATAATAATAATAATAATAATAATAATAATAATTGCAACAGTAATATTAGAAAACAGAAATGCAAAAGACCACAATTAAAACCAGTTAAAACCAGTTGTTATTTTGGCATTATGACTATGACAATGATCTTTCACTATGGTTGTATGTACAATGAGAGCTTAGGCACCGTGACAAATTACGTTGCTTGTCTAATCACACTTGGCCAATAAAGAATTCTATTCTGTTTACATCATGAAAGCTGACATATATAAATAATTGCAATAAATACCACAGTTTTCCGGGGCTACAAATAATCTCTCCTTGTTAGTTCAGTGACAAAATGGTGAAATAAGAAGCTGCAACCTGCTATTCCAAAAAGGGCAGCAGGACTAAGGAAACATTTAGAGAAGGTGTAATGAGACAGGTAGAAAAGCTCCGTTTATCTCAAGATAACTTGTAAGATTATATATTGGTGTTTTGTGTCAGCAGTACAGTATTTGATGTTGTGGCATTATATTAACTCTGGTTGTGAAAATAACTAAGAGCTTGGGTTGGAAAGGTTCAAGGGATAGGAAAGTCAATTTCCTGCAAGGGGAAGTGTCAGGTCCCTGCCAGAACGCTGCCATTCTGAAGGGGAGGGGGGAGAATTTGTGGGTTGAGTGCTCTGCATGCTTTCGCTTTGGATGTAACTGCTTGGGAATTAGGAAGGGGACATAGGCCATCTGGTGTCAACCCTGAAGCTGGCCTAACTGTGGCCATTTTCTTTTTGTAGCTTTCCTCTAAGGAGGTTTCTCTTCACGTTATTTCAGGGCTGACACAGCCTGGAGGTAACAGGCCGGGGGGGGGGGGTAGCGATAGCTGGGGTGTTGTAGCCAAAATAAAATTCTTTCCCCTGGGAATCAAGGACATTTGTGCAGGTGTTTGAAAGGTGAAGATTGAGGTCACCAAGCAGCTGGACCAGTGGTGGGTTTCAAATTTTTTTACTACTGGTTCTGTGGGTGTGGCTTGGTGGGCATAGCATGGCTTGGTGGGTGTGGCAGCAGAAGGATACTGTAAAATCTCCATTCCCTCCCCAATCCAAGGGAAGATTACTGCAAAATCCCCATTTCCTCCCAATCAACTGGGACTCAGGAGGCAGAGAATAGATGGCGGGTGGGCCAGTCAGAATTTTTACTACCAGTTCTCCGAACTACTCAAAATTTCCGCTACCGGTTCTCCAGAACTGGTCAGAACCTGCTGAAGCCCACCTCTGAGCTGGACTACATCTTGATTGGACCATGTGACTGGAGATTTTGGGGTGGGGAGTGACACTTATTTTTAATTGGGTGTAAAACCAGCAGGAACCTAGAGCCGGTTTTCCACCAAGTCCGTGCCAATTTGATATGTCCCAGTAAAATGTTCTTTGAGGAATATGCCTGCCTCAGACTTCTCATTGAAGGGGATGTCTTACTTGGAACCTTGACATCTGGACAGACTCCCTCTCAGCCAGTTTCAGCTTGTTACCAAGGTCCCAGTGCCCTGAGGAAGACCTGTTATCACCACTCCACCTCGGAGTTCTCAAAACACCTCTGCGGCATCTTATTGGCCACCAGTAGACATGGGGCATTGGGATGGGGTTTGAAGGGAAAAATTAGCCTAACGCTTCGTGCAGTGAATTTTAGACTCTGCCTGACTTCTCTGCCATCACTTTCTTCCAGTAAAAGTTCCTTTTGAAATGCCAATTGTTTCAAGAGACATGGAGATAGCTGAGGCAGATAGTCACAGGAAGTCTATCTGGCTTATTCTTCAGGTTTTTAACACTTGTATTAAGGCAATCTCCAATGATTTGAATGTTTTGCAGGTAATATTTTTAATGGCCTTCCTAAATGACCCAAGCTGCATTCCAATTGTTGTTATTCTGCCTGACTCAACAATGTCCCCTTAAAAACAAATCATAGTTAGCTGCAATAAAATTCCTACTTAAATCTGCATCTTTAAAAAAAAAAATAACCATCTTGAATTTTGAATGACTTCACTACCTCTTGGATTAAATTGTTATTCTAAAAAAACTCCACACACATTGATATTAGGGGACATCTCAGGACAGGACCTAATAGTTAAGGCTAAATCTTCTCACTTACAATGTAGGCTCGTTTGGCTGGCACCTTATTTAAAGAATAATAGCAAACACCAGATGCTTTCACCAGCTCTAGATTAAATGTTCTTCCTCTCTCAGATGCTGAAGGACAGGTTTGAGGGAATTCCTTTTGCACATAGGCTTTGCCCTTGGAATAATAATGAGATAGAGTCAGTGGAGGAATGCTCCTCTGATTTGTAATTTCTGTGAGAGAGGCTGTTGGGACTTAATCTGTTTTTTTTAAACTATGCCAGATAGTAAACTGTCTGATAGGATTTACAATGTGGCTCTCTTAACAACTACATTTCTAGCGGTGGCTGTCAAATTAAGGACACAAATAATAAATTAAAGCACAACGCTTGAAGTATCCTGGTTTATGTCCATGTTTATACATTTATGGCTTAATTTTTTTTACATTTAGAACATAGAATAACAGGGTTGTTTTGAAAGAAATATCCATCTGGGTTCAGTTCCAAGTGGGGAAAAAAGACACTGGAAACATGGAGACTGCTTAGAAAGATGGTTTAATGGTGGACAGGAATCACATGGCTTGAGTTCCTGAACAGAAAAGGTGATCACATGTTTCAAGGTGTTGGGTGAAGAACCAGCGAGGAAAGGAGAAGGAGAAGGGAAGAAGGGCAGAGGAGAAGAGAAAGACAAGATGCTGAGTGCCTGAGTTTATACTCTCTGTGAGGCCCCACCTTGGTGTTTCCTGTTCCTGTATAAGAAATGTACCCTGATTGGTTGTCAAACTCCCAGGTGGTCTAGGGGTCTTAGCTAACTTTGTAGGTTGTCTCTCAAGCTTGCTTGAGTCTTGCCATGTGGAGAGTTTCTGTTGCTAGATGAGTCCTATTGTGTTGCAGATGATGGTCTATTGACAAAGGTGGGGGGATTGAGTGAGCTTGGCTGAAGCCTTAATGGCCCATTGACAAAGGTGTGAGGAGGCAGAGAGCTGCTTTGTCTTTAAAACAGGTTTCTCCATTTCTCATTCAGGGAAACAATACTCTGCCCTATTCAATATCCTCTAAAATATTTCATTCTTCTAGGAGAAGGGGTGAGTGCTAACTTCTACAATCCCTTCTTTTTTTTCTTCCCCAAAACATTTGAGTTTTGAAACATGTTGTTGGCAAAAGATTAAAATTGACCAGATCAGGGAGGCTTAATGGGACTTGACTTTGTAGGTCACCTAGTCCAACCCCATGCTCAAGCCAGAGATACTATGTCATTCTGGACAAATTTCTCTCCAATCTCTTCTTGAAAATCTTCAGTGATGGAGCACCCACAACCTCTGGAGACAAGCCATGCTACTGGTTAATTGTTCCCACTGTTGGAACATTTCTTAGTTCTAAATTGGATTTACTGACTTTCTATGAGTAGCACGGACCAATCCATCAGTTTTGGACCAAATAAGAGCTGGTTCTTCTCTTTAGGCTAGAGGTGCCAAACCTTTTTGGCACAAGAAACTGGTTTTATGGAACACAATTTTTCCACAGACTGGAGAGGGGATGGTTTGGTTTCACTCGCTTGCCTGCCGATCAGCTCCAGCTATTCCGCCTGATTCCTGGGGGTTGGGAATCCCTGTTTTAAGCAACAATCAGTATGAAGAAACTTGCTTATTTTAGATGGATGAGAGAGGAAGATGAATAGATTAAAAAAGAATTGCACTTGGCACCACCTACTTAGTTAAATAGCAGCATCTCAATGTAGCTAAAAAGAAATGATGAAGTCACCGAAAATTAAAATAGCTGATGGCTTGGAATTGTACTAATGAATGTCTTGGATCTACATTTCAGTATTGCCTTGAACAATTGATTTAAAAGATGCTAATTTTTTTTTTTTTTTGCAGCAACTTCAACAAAGGAGCAAAAATCCCATCACCCGTTGTCTAGTTTGTCTAATGATGAATATTTTCTGTCTCTTCTTTTTTCTAACTTTTCTCATCCCAGGAACTGATTAAAAGGGGAGAAAAGCAAATTAATGAAGGAAGCAGGATTTATGTTCAGATTATGTTGCAACAATCTGGCTGATGAAATGGCTTATATTCCTCTGAAATTTCCCGCAAAATGTCTTCTGTTTATAGGCATCACTTTCTCCCATGCTGTAATGTGCAGTCAAGGCTTTTTCTACATCTCCTCAGAGATCCAATCAACTCTGCAATATCAGTTTGATCCAGGGGTGAAATGCTACTGGTTCGGGCCACTTTGCCCAAACCGATAGTTAAAAAGGCTTTAAAAAGTTTTTTTTTTTAATTTCCGATGATCACGCGTCACTCAGCTGATCTTTGGAACTTTTTTTTTTACTTTTTACACATTTTTTTACTACCAGTTCTCCGGAACCAGTAGTTAAAAATGCTTAAAAAAGTAAAAAGAAAAAGTTCCAACGATTGCCTGTTGCTCAGCTGATCTTCAGAACTTTTTTTTACTTTTTAAAGCATTTTTAGCTACCTTAAAAATGCTTTAAAAAGTTTAAAAAAAAACAAGAAATCCCAAAGCGCAGGTCTGTTGTGCATTGCGCATGCGCCCACGGAGCATGCTTTGGCATGCACTTTGTGTGCGCACACACAGCACATGTCTGATGTGCACCGCACATGCGCGGGCAGTGAACCAGTGGCGACCAGCAGAGGATTTCGCCACTGGTTTGATCATCAGTTTTTTATTGCTGTTGCCTTTGTTAACTAGATTTTTACCAAGAACTTTCAAATTGTTATTTTCAGTTCTTAGTTAACCAGATGACCTCAAATTGGGTCCAATTCCTGGTCATTATGTAGAGAAATGGTTGCCATATTAATGTACCCCAGATGAAAATCCATAATCTTTCAAGGCTGTTCTGTTCTTGACCTTGACTTGAGGAGGCCTTTGCCAATGAGAACGGAGCCCTGGAGGGATGCACACAACTGTCCTGGCCTCCATTTATGTCGTCAAAGGCTTTTTGCAAAAACAACCAGAGCCTATATGGATGCAATCTCTCATCCCTGTAGGCCTCAGCAAGCCTTTGCTCCAGACAAAGCCACAGCAGAGGAGGAGACAACTCCATTGATCATCCAAATCTACATAAGGTAAGTGACCCAGTTGGATGGGAAGAACATGAGATATCTCAGTGGGCTGGGTTCCCCATGGCTTCCCTATCCTGAGACACTTTATGTGCACTTAATGACACACACATTCAATTAGCAAATGTGTGGGCGAAAGCAGGGAGTGATCACATTTAAGTTACTTGATTCACTCCTACAAATCCTCGGGTTATGAATGTAATTGGCAAACTCCATTACATTCGTAATTCGAGGACTATCTGTACCCTGATATTTAAATAAGGTTACAAATCACTAGATGACAGTCAATAAATACAAGCACTCTGTGCTGCAACCTGATGTTGAATAATGGGCTAGTGAACCCATATTTTCAAGAAAGAAGGAAGGAAGGGAAGAAGGAAGGAAAGAAAGAAAGAAAAAAGAGCATGGAATAACCAGAGCATTATCTGTGCCAGCTGGAAGAAGCTTTTCAAAGGATGGAGATATTAAGTAGGATTGGAATAGTGTTAGGAATGCTTCACATTGAAGTTATATGGATAGTAATGCAGACCCATTACTGCTGTGGAGGCAGCAAAATTTAGGACAGCACAATTTCTTGTGGCTCGGGGATGGGGTGGGAGCAGCACAGCAAAGCAACTGTGCAGAACTGCTCTTTGATTGACAGTTGCAGTCCTAAAGAAACAATCATTTTCATAACCTCCTTTACGGTAGTGGGTTTCACTTACCTTCGCTACCGGTTCAGAACTGTGAGCACGCGTGCGTGTGCGCTTGCTTTGCTCACATGTGGCTCTTCTGTGCATGCACAGAACCTTCTGTGCATGCGCAGAGCATCCTTGATGATCTCCGGGCAGGTGGGCAGAGCCTCCCACCCCGGCACTACTGGTTCGGCCAAACCGGGGTGAACTGGTAGAAACTTACCACTGCTCCTTTAGCAATGTGACCAGATTTGAAAGATATGATAAGCAAAAGAAGAAGGAATTAGAATCTAAAATCTGCAGCCTCCCTCACTAAGCCAGGGATGGAGGAAATTCCTAGAAAAATTGCAGGCAAAAGTGGGACCCATCTAAAAATCATATATGCCTACTGTAAGCTCCTTACTGAGCTGTGAGTAAATGCAAAATCCATATCTGTGGCACAACGAGGAATCAGAAAAAATCATAGCTATAATGAGAAAATATCATTGTAATTAACAGTTCTAATTCTATTGATATGCATCAAATGCATCCCAGATGAAATTATACACTCTAAATTGTATTGTTTAAAATATACCTATTAATATTCAGTGCACCATAACAACTAAATGCACAGTTCAGACTGTTGTATTTGCTTCCCAGCAGGAATAACAACACTCATAATTCAGAGCTACTAGTGAATTATCAACAGCTTTTAATTAATTACAGCAAAGTACCATTCTTCATATGAATGACAGCAAACAAAAGAAAAGCTTAAGATCCTACACGTAGCTAACTTACTTAAATCCCACTGATGTCACTGGAATACAACAGGCTAATTATGGGAACGTACAATGTAATAAATTAACTGAAAGAAGGGCATATGTTTAGTTATTGCCTTTTGATTACTTTATAAAGTATCTGAATCTAAATAGCATCAAATAATTAAAGTGTAGCATTCAGCTTCACTGATTCAAACTAACCAAAAATATCAGTCATATATATATATATTTGTTTTCTGAGGTTTTCGCGGGTGTTTGTATGTAGGTCTTTGGTTATTCGGGTTTTCTCCCGCGTAAAATTTGGACATTTCGCCAAGACACTTCCAATTTTATGCGGGAGAAAACCCGAATAACCAAAGACCTATACACACACACACACACACACACACACACACACACACACACACACACACATGTATCATATAGTGATGCAGACCAAATAAAAGGTAAATCTGTTTTCTGGTTGAATTTTTTCCTGGGCACATCTAGATTTCTAGAATCTATCGAGTTCAGAGCACAGATTTCCAAGTTTACCAGCAAAATACAGGAGCAATCTATATATAGTATATTGGTCTGGTCTATAGGCTGAAGAAAATGCTCTCTAAGTCTGCAGAAAATCATTCCGGCCATCTTGGTACCCAAGAGAAGTAGAATTAGTCATAAAAAATGCTATTACCACTCTAGTTGATAAGGTTGTCTGCCCTTTTTAAGCATTTGCTAGGTTCTATTTTTAGGGAACTGCAACATTGTCAAAAGATATGTAGCAGGCGAAATGAGGTGGGTTTTTTTGATAGAACGTATTTGGAATCGATAGTAAGAAAAAAATGGGCTAAAATATACATGTACTCATTCAACTCATTCAGAATAGAATAGAATAGAATATTTTATTTTATTTTATTTTATTTTATTTTATTTTATTTTATTTTATTTTATTTATTTTATCACATTTATATACCGCCCTATCTCTCTAGGGACTCAGGGCGGTTCACAGGCGAGTAAAAATACATATAAATACAAACTAAAATACAATAAAAAAATTTATTCTACTGCCGAATTATTAAAAAACAATATAAATAATAAAACCCATTAAAAAACCAGTATAAATTTAAAATCTAATCCAGTCCTGCGCAGATGAATAAGTGTGTTTTAAGCTCGCGACGGAAGGTTCGGAGGTCCGGAAGTTGACGAAGTCCTGGGGGGAGTTCGTTCCAGAGGGTGGGAGCCCCCACAGAGAAGGCCCTTCCCCTGGGTGTCGCCAGGCGGCATTGCTTAGCTGACGGCACCCTGAGGAGTCCCTCTCTGTGAGAGCGCACGGGTCGGTGAGAGGTATTCGGTAGCAGTAGGCGGTCCCGTAAGTAACCCGGCCCTATGCCATGGAGCACTTTAAAGATGGTTACCAACACCAATAGAATAGAATAGAATAGAATTTTTTATTGGCCAAGTATGATTGGACATACAAGGAATTTGTCTTGGTGCATACACTCTCAGTGTACCTAAAAGAAAAGATCATCAAGAATTCTGAGGTACAGCACTTAATGATAGTCACAGGGTACAAATAAGCAATCAAGAAACAATCAATATCAATATAAATCGTAAGGATACAAGCAACAAAGTTACAGTCATACAGTCATAAGTGGAAGGAGATGAGTGATGGGAACGATGAGAAGATTAATAGTAGTGCAGATTTAGTAAATAGCTTGACAGTGTTGAGGGAATTATTTGTTTAGCAGAGTGATGGCGTTCGGGAAGAAACTGTTCTTGTGTCTAGTTGTTCTGGCCTTCTTTTTGACTCATGCAGTATACAGGTCCTCAATGGAAGGCAGGCTGGCAGCCATTGTAACCATTCAAAATCGTGATGGAGCTGAATGAAGAGACTTATGGCCCCTGCCTGAAGTTATGGCTGCTGCAGCACTGAGTACTCAGCACTGGACAAAATTTGGGGATGTAGCCATCAGCCCACCCTTATGACCAACTGCAGGGATGTTGCAGTGCTCTCCCCCAGCCTATCTTCCCCCATCCTGCCCTGTTCAGTCCCCCAAGTCCTGGGCTTGCTTCCCACCTTACTGGGCCCCAGGCCCTCCATAAATTTCCCCATGCTTAATCCGTTTCCCCACCTTTTGCACAGTTCCCCTTTTTCCAGACTACTTTTTTTCCCTTTTTTATTTCTTAACCTACCTGTATTTTTTGGAGTATAAGACACACCGGAGTATAAGACGCACCTTAGTTTTTGGGAGGAAAATAAGAAAAAAGCTGATTGGCAGGTGGATCGGCCTTCCGGAATACCCCCAATCAAAAAAGAAAAAAAGAAAGAAAGAAAGAAAGAAAGAAAGAAAGAAAGAAAGAAAGAAAGAAGCTTCTGAAGCTCTGTTTGAGGGCTTTTTTTCTGAAGCTCTGTTTGGTAGTTTCTTTTCTGAAGCTCTATTGGGGGCTTTTTTTCTGAAGCTTCTTTCAGCCTCTGAAACTTCTTTCAGCCTCTGAAAGTTGAAGAAGCTGCATAGGCTACATTCGGAGTATAAAACGCACCCAGATTTTCACCCTCTTTTTGGGGGGGAAAAGGTATGTCTTATATCTCAAAAAATATGGTATATTTCTTGTTTCCTTACAATTCTTGCAGCATAAGCGATAAATAAATTGAAGCAAGTGGTTGATTAATTTCTCCACTATATTACTAGACTGTGTGGTTAAATCTGTTAACTAATCTGCTTGGCCAAGCTCACTTGCGTATTAGAACAGCAGAGCCTTCCTGTTTTCCAGTCTTGGCCTTTTTATTTATTTGATTTTTTTTGATTTTTTTGATTTTTTTTACCTTTAAGGTCCCAATGTCCTACTGAAGTTTTCACAACTCTTAAAAATTGCTTTCTTTGAAAAAACAAGGTTTTTCTCCATCAGTTTCTTACAACGGCCCAAAGTCTGCCAGTTGCATTTGGGATCGTGCTGAGTTTTCAACATTCCTAAAAATTTGCAGTTGAAAAGTCATCAGTAAAAAAAAACAAAAAAAACTACATTTCATGCTCAAAATGTGAAGGAAGTGGGGATATAAATGTTGCACATCAGGTACATGAAAAAGGAAATAAAATAAGGCATACGCTATTGATTGAACTGCAGTACTGGAACAGATGCAGCATAGCCAAGTATCAAACTTATAAATACACAGTACGCACTGATTGCTCCTTCTAGAATTAGCAGCTAAATTTGCAGAACACAATCAATGGGGAAAATGAGGGGGATAAATTGTATTTGATCTCCGCTTACATAGGTTACCGAAGCACCCTGGAAACCAACAGTCGGAAAGCATACTTGTTTTATTTTTCATAATAGCCCCTAAAATTATTCTACAGGTTTTTCAAAATAACAGGGAATTTGTCTTGGTGCATACACTCTCAGTGTACCTAAAAGAAAAGATCATCAAGAATTCTGAGGTACAGCACTTAATGATAGTCACAGGGTACAAATAAGCAATCAGAAAACAATCAATATCAATATAAATCGTAAGGATACAAGCAACAAAGTTACAGTCATACAGTCATAAGTGGAAGGAGATGGGTGATGGGAACGATGAGAAGATTAATAGTAGTGCAGATTTAGTAAATAGCTTGACAGTGTTGAGGGAATTATTTGTTTAGCAGAGTGATGGTGTTCGGGAAGAAACTGTTCTTGTGTCTAGTCGTTCTGGCCTTCTTTTTGACTCCTGCAGTATACAGGTCCTCAATGGAAGGCAGGCTGGTAGCCATTGTAACCATTCAAAATCATGATGGAGCTGAATGAAAAGACTTATGGCCCCTGCCTGAAGTTATGGCTGCTGCAGCACTGAGTACTCAGCACTGAACAAAATTTGGGGATGTAGCCATCAGCCCACCCTTAGGACCAACTGCAGGGATATTGCAGTGCTCTCCTCCCAGCCTATCTTCCCCCATCCTGCCCTGTTCAGTCCCCCAAGTCCTGGGCTTGCTTCCCACCTTACTGGGCCCCAGGCCCTCCATAAATTTCCCCATGCTTAATCCGTTTCCCCACCTTTTGCACAGTTCCCCTTTTTCCAGACTACCTTTTTTCCCTTTTTTATTTCTTAACCTACCTGTATTTTTCGGAGTATAAGACACACCGGAGTATAAGACGCACCTTAGTTTCTGGGAGGAAAATAAGAAAAAAGCTGATTGGCAGGTGGATCGGCCTTCCGGAATACCCCCAATCAAAAAAAAAAAAAAAGAAAGAAAGAAAGAAAGAAAGAAAAGAAAAGAAAAGAAGCTTCTGAAGCTCTGTTTGAGGGCTTTTTTTCTGAAGCTCTGTTTGGTAGTTTCTTTTCTGAAGCTCTATTGGGGGCTTTTTTTCTGAAGCTTCTTTCAGCCTCTGAAACTTCTTTCAGCCTCTGAAAGTTGAAGAAGCTCCATAGGCTACATTCGGAGTATAAAACGCACCCAGATTTTCACCCTCTTTTTGGGGGGAAAAAAGGTATGTCTTATATTTCAAAAAATATGGTATATTTCTTGTTTCCTTACAATTCTTGCAGCATAAGCGACAAATAAATTGAAGCAAGTGGTTGATTAATTTCTCCACTATATTACTAGACTGCGTGGTTAAAACTGTTAATTAATCTGCTTGGCCAAGCTCACTTGCGTATTAGAATAGCAGAGCCTTCCTGTTTTCCAGTCTTGGCCTTTTTACCTTTAAGGTCCCAATGTCCTACTGAAGTTTTCACAACTCTTAAAAATTGCTTTCTTTGAAAAAACAAGGTTTTTCTCCATCAGTTTCTTACAACGTCCCAAAGTCTGCCAGTTGCATTTGGGATCGCGCTGAGTTTTCAACATTCCTAAAAATTTGCAGTTGAAAAGTCATCAGTAAAAAAAACACAAAAAAACACCTACATTTCATGCTCAAAATGTGAAGGAAGTGGGGATATAAGTGTTGCACATCAGGTACATTGAAAAAGAAAATAAAGTAAGGCATACGCTATTGATTGAACTGCAGTACCGGAACAGATGCAGCATAGCCAAGTATCAAACTTATAAATACACAGTACGCACTGATTGCTCCTTCCAGAATTAGCAGCTAAATTTGCAGAACACAATCAATGGGGAAAATGAGGGGGATAAATTGTATTTGATCTCTGCTTACATAGGTTACCGAAGCACCCTGGAAACCAACAGTCGGAAAGCATACTTGTTTTATTTTTCATAATAGCCCCTAAAATTATTCTACAGGTTTTTCAAAATAACAGGGAATTTTTTTTATTTTATTTTTTTGGAATAACAATCTGATTCTACGTGTCATGGATTCAGAGCTTAATTCATAATCCTTTAAAAAAAAACATGACTGTGAGATTAGAAGCGCAAAGGCTACTTGATAAAAAGTTTATTAGAGTTAGTTATTCATTGACATTAATAATGGGATTAAACTGATAATAAGCAAATGCAATTGAATACATCCTTTCCAAGTTGGTAGAGCAACTTGTGGACATATTACACACAATTATTCTAAAACGACAACTGATCAAAAGGCAAAGCAATGCATAATTATGCCCTGCTCTAGATAGACCACTCTTAAACAGAATTTAAGAACGGGAAACTACATAGGAGAACAATAATATTCAATTATAATGTCAATTCTTTCTTAAGTGTAAACTAATCTCTAGTTATCCATTTGCGCAAATATTTATATTGATCTTATTGTTCTTTTTTCTGTCATTCAACTGTGAACAGGCAGAATAATTTGTTCAGTTTGAATCTTACATCTTCAAAATGCTGTAATATTCACCTTTAACGAGACCCCCTTTCTGTCATGTTAGTTCTATTTAGTTTTTATTTCTTAGCTCTCATCCCCAATTACCTCTAAATATTTTGAAGTTTGCATTGGCTGAGAAGACAAGAATAGACAAATGAGTTCATTTAGCATGGAAATGTATGTGTTGTGCTTGTCACTTTACAGTGCTAAAGTTTTATTAAAATTAACATAATAAAAACAACAATAAAATATTTATGACTTTATTTATAATGGCAAACGTGTTATTTATTTATTACTGAAAACCAACTTTTCTACTTCATTTGCAACATTCAGTATGACTTATTTCAACTTTAAAGCAATAAAATTCAGCAGAAATTAAACAACCACCACCGCACAAATAGCTATAAAAACAGAAACATAACATAGAAACACACAGAGGAGCAGGAAAAAACCTCTCTTTAATGCCTGCTCAAATAAATAGTTTGGCCACATTTCAGAAAGTGCGGAGATAATGTATGTGAAAAAGTCGTAGACTAGTAGTTTCAAAGGTGCTTTTTCAAGAGACAAGTGGACATCCAGTTGCCTCTTGAAAAAGCACCTTTGGGACAACCCTGACCTGGGTGACGGAGAATCTCCATAGATGTCATTGTCTAGTATTTAATGTGTATAGGCGTATTTAGAATTATCATAAAATAGACATTTTAGATAATACCCCAGGTTAAGACAAAAACATAACAATTAATTCAATTTCAGTTTATTACAGCCATAGGCCAGAACAAATAAAAAAACACTCAATAAATATACAATTAAAAATTCAAGAATAAAATAGATCATAATGAAGAAAACGTATTTATGTGGTTGTTAAGCATCAACAATGCCTTGATTTTATCTGTCAGCATTTCAGAAAAACCCAACTCCAAGTAAAAACTCAGAAGCAAGCATTTTCAAAGTTCTATTTACTAGAATAGGTAAACTGGCACATCTGGGAAAACCATTTCATTACAGTGAAAACCATGGATTTCATTGCAGTGGCAATAAGTACAGCATTGGAAGATGTGGAAGACCAAGATAGATCATAATGAAGAAAACGTATTTATGTGGTTGTTAAGCATCAACAATGCCTTGATTTTATCTGTCAGCATTTCAGAAAGTGCGGAGATAGTGTATGTGAAAAAGTCGTAGACTAGTAGTTTCAAAGGTGCTTTTTCAAGAGACAAGTGGACATCCAGTTGCCTCTTGAAAAAGCACCTTTGGGAAAACCCTGACCTGGGTGACGGAGAATCTCCATAGATGTCATTGACTAGTATTTAATGTGTATAGGCGTATTTAGAATTATCATAAAATAGACATTTTAGATAATACCCCAGGTTAAGACAAAAACATAACAATTAATTCAATTTCAGTTTATTACAGCCATAGGCCAGAACAAATAAAAAAAACACTCAATAAATATACAATTAAAAATTCAAGAATAAAATAATACATAACAGATGAAATCTATGATAAAATCCAGTTATCTGTTATGTAAATTAAAACTGAAATACTACTGACATCAATCGTGTATAATACCGTTCCTATAATTAAAATACAGGTTCTCAACCAATAGGGTCGCTTCCTAATTTACATGCGTGGAGAACCGTCAAGTATGTGAGTAAATGTATTTTCCCATAACTGTTATATATATCTCCCAAAAGTTGGCATCAGTTGACATCTATAATTCGGTAACCAATTTTTTTCTTGTGGACATTGCAGCGACACAAAATTTTGCCACTGCACATGTGGTAGCCGGATTTGAGTCTTGGAGGAGAAAGTCTACATAAAAGTCATCTGTCTTCCCTGGTAATCTCTCTAGTAAGGGAATAAACATAACAATTAAATCAAATGGCTGCAAAACTTACAAAATTATAGATACTTAATTGCTTTAAAAAGACTGGTATAGTTGCTACAGAGGCTAGCCTCTGGCATATATGTGGCCAACAGCTAAGTTCCTGATGCTACAGCACACAATAGGTGGTCAGGTCGCCAATGATCATGTCATTTTTATTTACTACGATGTAATCAAACAGCTCCAGCTCTTAATTAACTAAGATTCCCAGAATACCTCACCATTGCCAATGTTGATTAGTATAGAATTTAGTAATAGTAACATCCAGCCAAAAAAAAAAAGAACAATGGATCATCAAATGAATCCAGCAATCGCATTCAAATCTCAAATCTTACTTTAGATTATGTCAAGACCTAACTCCCTAGAGAAGGCTGCAATGCTGGGAGAAGTAGAAGAAAGGAAAAAAGGAGGATGACCAGAAGCAAAGTGGGTGGATTTCATTTGTTGTTGTTTTTAGTTGTGAAGTTGTGTCCGACCCATTGCGACCCCATGGACAACTTTCCTCCAGGCCTTCCTGTCTTCTAACATCCCCCGGAGACAATTTAAGCTCACGCCGACTGCTTCAGTGACTCCATCCAGCCACCTCGTTCTCTGCCGTCCCCTTCTTCTTTTGCCCTCAATTGTTCCCTGCATTAGGCTCTTCTCCAGTGAGTCCTTCCTTCTCATTAAGTGGCCACAGTATTTGAGTTTCATCTTCAAGATCTGGCCTTCTAAAGAGCAGTCAGGGTTGATCTCTAGAACTGACCGGTTTGATCACCTTGCAGTCCAAGGGACTCACAGTAGTCTTCTCCAGCACCATAGTTCAAAGGCCTCAATTCTTTGATGCTCAGCCTTCCTTATGATCCAACTTTCACAACCAAATATTGCAACTGGGAAAACCATTTCATTACAGTGAAAACCATGGATTTCATTGCAGTGGCAATAAGTACAGCATTGGAAGATGTGGAAGACCAAGATAGATCATAATGAAGAAAACGTATTTATGTGGTTGTTAAGCATCAACAATGCCTTGATTTTATCTGTCAGCATTTCAGAAAAAACCCCAACTCCAAGTAAAAACTCAGAAGCAAGCATTTTTCAAAGTTCTATTTACTAGAATAGGTAAACTGGCACATCTGGGAAAACCCGAATCTGAGCGGTCCAGGTTTTCCCTCAGTAAATCAAAAAACCCCAAACCATCCCCTCACTCCTCAGTCAATCACATACTGCAATCACCAACCATCCCATCTCGAGACAGCACTCCGACCACTCCTTCTCCAGATGCAGGATCAGCCTGACCTTGACCAATAGGAAGAATGCTGTTATGTCTAAAGACAACCCCTCTACTAAATCCCCCCTCCTACTTTTCCACACATGAGAAAGTGGCAGCACGGAAGCTTCCGGCCTAATATGGCTTCCAAAGCTGACATTATCTTCCTTCTAAAACGCTAACACCTTCATGTTCTGGCAGTCAGCAATCCTAAAAACTAATGTCATTGGTATCTATAGCAGGGACATTAGAATGGACTCATCTGATTAACTTTCTGAGAGGGCCCACCAACAGAAATTAAACTGATCTCAAGCTAGTCCCAGTAGACGGTAATACTAAGATGTTGCCATGTTATTGGTCAAAGGCTGCAATCAGTAGAAAATAATTATAGTGTCAGGATTCAATCAGATGAAGAAGAAGGTAAAATCAAGCAGAGCAGGTTTTTAAAAAGTGAAAGCTGGAGAAAAGGACTGATCTTGGCAGGAGGCCTTAAAATCTGAAGGCTGCTTGGGAAAGATTGCAACTGATAGTTGCATAATTGTGTTTAAAAGGACAGACATCTGCTACCAGGCAATTGTGACTATAAATCATGAACAGCTGAAGACTAAAGCGACAAATGACGTTCTCTCCAATCTGCTTTAACCAATGAGTTTAGTTTGCCACCTGAGACATGAAAGTTCATAAAAGCTTTTCTCAAAATGACAAAATAGCACAATTAAATAGCTAACCATTCCATAAGCCCAACTGGTTGCCATAGTTGAATTGCAGAGAAACGGATTAACTCAGTGCTATTCAAACACAAGGGAACTTTAAGACATGGACCTCAACTCCTAAAATTCTCCACCCAGCGATCCACACATCTTGGTTACTAAATTTTAAAAAAATAACTGGGTTAAACTCTCCCAACCTGCACCATAGAAGAGAACAAGATATGTACTCTTCAAAATACATTCTACTTCAGTGGTGAAATCCGAACCGGTTTGCTACCGGTTTGCTGGCTGCACATGCACACTGTGCACCAAATACGCACGGCATGTGTATGTGCACTACACACCAAAAAAAGGCTTGGGAAGGTAAGTAGAACAGCAGGGGGGAGGGTCAGCTCTGCAGCGCAGTTTAGCTTTGCTAGAAAGCAGGATTTCCTGCTTTCTAGCAAAACTAAACACCACTGCACAGCTGAACGTCGGAAATAACGGTTCGGAGGAACCAGTAGCTTTTTTAAACTACTGGTTCGCCTGAACTGGTAGCTTTTTTTTTACTACCAGTTCTCCAGAACCGGAGCGAACCAGTAGCGTTTCACCCCTGTTCTGCTTATATTCAAAAGGTGCGCAGTCTAATGTAGCTTCTTATCACTAAACAGCATTGGCATATTCAGGAATTAAATCTCAACAAATGGTGGATAAATATGCTCACAGTTTTGCTTCACTTCCTGCAGGCATATATTTGGTAGTATTTTTAATGCTGTAACAGAATTTTAAATACTGGCTGAAAAGGCCTGATTAGTGTTGGGAGAAATCTAATCTCAAGGGCATGTTTATTAATGTTTATTTGAAATGCTGCCTGCACGCTACTCCCCAGCCATTGTGCAGCCCCCTGAATTCCTACAAACTGTTCCAGAAAACTGTAACATTATTAATGTGGCAGAAGGGGGAAAGTATTAAATACATACAGCATGTAATAACAATGACAACAGTAGGAACAACTCCAAGATACATGTTCCAAATCTCCACACTATCTAATGAAGGCCTTTCCATATGTGCCCAGAAAATGAATCTTGGAAATGAAGAACATCTTCAAAAGGGCTTCTTCTACTGAACTTAATATCCAGGCAAATTCACAGAGAAATAGGTCATCTATAAAGTTCAGAGCCAAGGTCTCAAATTGTACCCAGAAAGCATTCTCAAACAGTCCAGGTCTTCCAATACAGATGTAATATCCTGGTTTCATGTACCAATGAGCAGTTTAGCTATCCCATTTTCCACTAACGGAAGCTTCTGAACACTCATCAAGGCAATGCAATTTAGAGTTCATGGATAGCTCCTTCCAGTTCTAATCACTTAGCAATGTTCACTAACTATAGTCGTGTAAATGTATTCCATGCCACCAGCAGTGAGATTCCAATATTCTTACAACCCGTTTGCCACATGTACGCATGCTCACTATGCGTGCACACAATCCGCGCATGCACCTGGCCTTTCACGCATGTGCTTTGCTCGTGCGTGTGCCTTCCGCGCATGCACCTGGCCTTGAAAACATGACTAAATAGGACCACATTACATCCAGGCAGGTGGGCGGGGGTGGGCCCATCCGTATTCACTGCTACTGATTCGCTCAAACCTGTACGAACCAGCTGAATACCACCCCTGCATGCCACAGTGACTACTAAGAAATCTGCCATAGTTATGATTCAGAGACAGGTGTGAATTTATTCTGCAAGGGGAAGTAGCGCCTCACCCTGTTCTGCTTATATTCAAAAGGTGCGCAGTCTAATGTAGCTTCTTATCACTAAACAGCATTGGCATATTCAGGAATTAAATCTCAACAAATGGTGGATAAATATGCTCACAGTTTTGCTTCACTTCCTGCAGGCATATATTTGGTAGTATTTTTAATGCTGTAACAGAATTTTAAATATTGGCTGAAAAGGCCTGATTAGTGTTGGGAGAAATCTAATCTCAAGGGCATGTTTATTAATGTTTATTTGAAATGCTGCCTGCACGCTACTCCCCAGCCATTGTGCAGCCCCCTGAATTCCTACAAACTGTTCCAGAAAACTGTAACATTATTAATGTGGCAGAAGGGGGAAAGTATTAAATACATACAGCATGTAATAACAATGACAACAGTAGGAACAACTCCAAGATACATGTTCCAAATCTCCACACTATCTAATGAAGGCCTTTCCATATGTGCCCAGAAAATGAATCTTGGAAATGAAGAACATCTTCAAAAGGGCTTCTTCTACTGAACTTAATATCCAGGCAAATTCACAGAGAAATAGGTCATCTATAAAGTTCAGAGCCAAGGTCTCAAATTGTACCCAGAAAGCATTCTCAAACAGTCCAGGTCTTCCAATACAGATGTAATATCCTGGTTTCATGTACCAATGAGCAGTTTAGCTATCCCATTTTCCACTAACGGAAGCTTCTGAACACTCATCAAGGCAATGCAATTTAGAGTTCATGGATAGCTCCTTCCAGTTCTAATCACTTAGCAATGTTCACTAACTATAGTCGTGTAAATGTATTCCATGCCACCAGCAGTGAGATTCCAATATTCTTACAACCCGTTTGCCACATGTACGCATGCTCACTATGCGTGCACACAATCCGCGCATGCACCTGGCCTTTCACGCATGTGCTTTGCTCGTGCGTGTGCCTTCTGCGCATGCACCTGGCCTTGAAAACATGACTAAATAGGACCACATTACATCCAGGCAGGTGGGCGGGGGTGGGCCCATCCGTATTCACTGCTACTGATTCGCTCAAACCTGTACGAACCAGCTGAATACCACCCCTGCATGCCACAGTGACTACTAAGAAATCTGCCATAGTTATGATTCAGAGACAGGTGTGAATTTATTCTGCAAGGGGAAGTAGCGCCTCACCCTGAAAAGATTGAACTCCAAACTTAAGTATCAGACTGGGGGATCAACTGCTTCTAGAGTTAGATTGGAAGGAGTCCTAGAGTGGCATATCTGACAGTCATAAATAGAGATAGAACCTCACTTTCTGGATGACCTTTCCCAACAATTTCATGTAGCTATTGAAAAGCATAGAGGATCAGATGAAACCTCTAGAACAGGAGTCTCCAACCTTGGCAACATTAAGACTTGTGGACTTCAACTCCCAGAATTCGTCAGCAAAGAATTGCTCAGCAAAGCTGGCTGAGCAATTCTGGGAGTTGAAGTCCACAAGTCTTCAAGTTGCCAAGGTTGGAGACCCCTGTGCTAGAACACAATAGACCAATGGCCTCACTGCCAAATAGGTCCACTACCTTTGAGACATGGGGAACAGGAAAACGCAGACCTCTCTTAGCACAATGAGCAAATGTGCTCACCAAGCAATACAAAAATATCAAGGTTGATAATCCAGGAACTCAGCTCACTTTCAGTAGGCTTCCTAGTACTGTGGTAAGGAGCTGGACCGTGGAGTTGTCAGGAGAAGGCTGTGGTGGGAGGCCCAGAGGAGGGTCTGCCAATAGGTGACTCCAGAAAAAGAATGAGCATCCGGATGGCACCAGCTACCAGCTTTATAGACAGGCTCAAAACCCTGTTCCCTTGACAGTCAGGAAAACAATGGAATGTCATTGCCCAACTGCCTTCTTTTGAACCTGTACAATTACAACAGCTCCCTCCCCCAGAGCTTTAAATCTCTGCCTTTCCTGGGGAAACTTGGTTTTCATGGAAAGAGATAATCTGTGGGCCACAAAGCCCTCAGAGACACTCAGAGACGCTTCCTGGTTGTTCTGCTTAGCCTTTTGGACCTACTTTTTGCCTTTGGACCAGCCCATGATGCAGCAAGTTCAAGTCTTACAAACAGGGGTGGGCTGCTGGGGGTTCGCAGAGGTTTGGGAGATCCTCTAGCTAAGATTCTGTGCAGTTCAGAGAACCCTCAAATCCCACTCCTGTCTGGCCCCGCCTACCCCACCCCTCCTGTTATGTCCTGTATTCTTAGTGGTCGTCGATGCTTTCTCGAAGTGGGTGGAAATCGCACTAATGCATTCCACCACTTCAGAAGCCGTCATTAGAACTTTGCGACGGTTGTTTGTAACCCATGGGTTACCCGACCTTGTGGTCTCGGACAACGGGCCACAGCTAACGTCCGCCCAGTTTGAGTCATTCTTAGCGGGCCTAGGAATACGCCATGCTCTCATTTCCCCATTCCATCCGGCCAGTAATGGCCGGGCAGAACGAGCAGTCCGGTCAGTGAAAGAGGCATTGGCCAGGTCAGGCCCAGGGGGCTGGCAGGAGAGGTTGGATGAGTACCTCCTGGGGCAGCATTCCACACCGTGCCCACTTACGAATAAGAGCCCAGCAGAGTTACTCATGGGCAGGCGTTTGAGGACCACACTTGATAGATTGCACCCCCAATACTCACCTAGTCAGCCATTGGACTCCATGGGGGCAAACAGGATTTTTGATTCGGGGAAGGCTGTGTATGCCCGCTTATACAGCGGTCACCCCCTATGGTTCCCAGGAAAGATCGTGGGAATCACCGGCCCGTGCTCATACAGGGTCGAGTTGGATGAGGGTAGAGTGTGGCGCAGACATTGTGACCAGCTCAGGGCCCGGCGTCAGGTTGGGGACTGGCAGCTGCCAGAGTGGGGCACTCAGGAACAGCCAGGAGGTAGCCCAACCCAATCATCCCGGGCAGAGGAGCTAAGCTACAAGGGAATAAGATGCCCAGCCCCTGTACCTGATAACCGAGAGGAAGCCTTGTCTGCTCTGCCGGTGGACGGGCTAGGGGTCCCTGGGCCGGAGACGTCCCCCACAGAAGAGGCTGAGGAGTTGGGCCAGCCAGTGACCATGGCTACAACGGAGCCACGAAGGTCCAGCCGAATCAAGCGGCGCCCAGTGTATCTCCAGGATTACGATTGCGCAAGCTAGGGGGAAAGAAGTGTTATGTCCTGCACCGGCAGTGGCGGCCCCTAGTGGTGGAGATGGTTTCTTGTTCTGTTCTGATTGGCTCCCGCTTTTGGAGCTGAATATAAAGAGGGCTGTCAAAGCAGGCCTGGTCGGCTGGTTGTTGCTGGTCTCTGTGAGTTAAAATAAACATTATGTGTGAACATCTGTGGAGCCTCAATTATTATGGAACCCACAGAATATAATACCTCCCCTCTCAGGAGTCCCCACATGGCCCATTTTGGATGCAGGTAAGTGTAGGGCACATACGAAGGCTTGGGGAGGGCAAAAAATGGGTCTACCGGAAGTTCAGGAAGTCCAGAGGGGCTCCGGAGACTGGGGAGGCCGTTTTCACCCTCCCAGAGGCTCAAGGAAAGCCTCCAGAGCCCAGGGAGGGAAAATACCCTCCCCCCCACTGTGGTGCAGGAGGCTGACTAGGCCACACACCCCACTGTGGTGCAGGAGGCTGACTAGGCCACACCCACCATGGCCACGCCCACCCAGCAACTTGGCAGAGAACCCCTTGCTAAAATTTTTGAAGCCCACCCCTGCTTACAAAACATTGGCGATGTCTGATCAGAGGAAAACTTCCCTTGTTTTTCAGCATGGGTGCTCTTCAAGAAAAAATATGTGAGGGGCAATTTGAAATTAACAATGAAGATTTCTCCAGATGAAGTTTGCATGGTCTGCTCGAACGAGTCACTGAAGGACTTTAGTTTTGCAGGTCAAGCACACATCAGCCTATTCAGTAACATCCCATAGAAAAGACACCCAAAGAAAAGCATCAAATTAACAAAGTTTAAAATAAAACTGGCTTGCTATGTTAACCCCACTAAATAGACCTTCTAAATGTCAAACCACATTTCAACTAGCTCTAGTTGCCCTCACCAACCTCCTGCTGAAGCCTAATCACAAACACGTTATTAATATTATTGTGGTGGTGGTAATTATATTTTTATACCCTTTTTATGTATTTTGGCAAATTCAAGGCAATGAATATACCTAATACTCCTATTTTCTTCACAAAAATTCTGTGAGGTGGGTTACCTCAAGCAAGGTTGAAAGTTATTTGATTATGCTTAAAATAAACTTGGAGGTTGTTGGGTTTTTTCCCTTTAATGGTGTGTTGTGGGTTTGGAAAGTTTTTTCTTTTGGAACTTTCAGTAAAGGTTTTAGTTTTCTTCAATGCTGACTAGTTGTCTTCTAGAAGTTTCTTCAGCTTGTTTTAGCAAAAAAAATCCCAACCTTTGTTTGCTTCACTTTTGTTTGGCCAGAGCCAAGATGGAGTAAAGATTTCCCCTTCAATGAATCATCCTGGCTCCCCTAGACAGCTGATGTGGAAGGGAAAACCAACTGAGAGTGAAGGGTTAGGGTTAGGGTTAGGGTTAGGGTTAGGGTTAGGGTTAGGGTTAGGGTTAGGGTTAGGGTTAGGGTTAGGGTTGGGGGGGTGAAATCCAGAAGGTTCTGACAGGTTCTGGAGAACCAGTAGTGGAAATTTTGAGCAGTTGAGAGAACCGGCAAATACCACCTCTGGCTGGCCCCAGAGTAGGATGGGAATGGAGATTTTGCAATATCCTTCCCCTAGGTGTGGGGAGGGAGGGGGATTTTGCAGTATCCTTCCCGTGGAATGGGGTGGGAATAGAGATTTCACAGTATCCTTCCCCTGCCACGCCCACCAAGCCACGCCCACCAAGCCACGCCCACCAAGCCATGCCCACAGAACCAGTAGTAAAACAATTTGGATTTCACCACTGTTATTTAGCCATTTATGAGTCCATCTGATAGTACTTTCATCTAGTCCCTATTTTACTATTCCATGAGACGTTTCATCAAAGATTTTGATGATGTCCAAATACACTATATTCCCTGGGCATTGTCCTGATCTAATAAGCTAGTTAGAGAAGGGTCTGGCATGAGTTGTTGGTGACAAATCTGTGCTGGCTCTTGTTAATTGTAACTTGCCTAGCCAAGTGCTTGCAAACATGCTTTTTGATAATCTGTTTGAAGACCTTGCCCACTGTAGATGTGAAACCACGGTGTCGTCCTCCTTTCTCTTTTTGAGGATGAGGATTACAGTTCCTCTCCTCCAGTCTTCTGGAATGTTGCCAGTCCCCCAGAATTCCTCAAAGGGTACTCAGCATGCAGTCTCCACCATCAGGTAGGTTATGTTTTAATGCTGTAGCACAATTGTTAACAATGGAAATAGGATCTAGTCATTATATATTGACATTTCTGAAGCTCTGGTTGGGATTTTGGAAGCATCAGTTTTAAGAAGGCAAAACTCGGTATGTGTTTTCAGTGTTACAATATATATCTGGTTTGATTATTATTTTTTTTAATTGGTCCACAATATTGGCTTTTCCTATAGCCCAGGGGTGTCAAACCTGATTACTTTGAGGGCCACATCAGGGTTGAGTTTGACCTCGGGAAGCCAGAGTGGACATGGTTTCCTCAACATCACTCATGTTGGGGCACCCCTCCCAAGCTCTGTTTTTGGCTTTGACCGCCTCCTCCAGCGCTCTGCTGGTGAAAAAAGAGCTTGGGAAGGCAGCGTGCAGTGCTCCTGAGCTCTGTTTTTGCTGGCAGAGTTCTGAACGAGGCCGTCGCAGCCAAAAACGGAGCTCGGAAGGTCGGCATGCGGCTCTCCGGAGCTCCGTTTTCGCTGGCAGAGACACAGCAGGGTGGTCCCATGGTCCAGATCTAAGCATCCTACAGGCTGGATCCAGCCGCGGGCCTTGAATTTGACACCCCTGCTATAGCCTATCATAGAGAGCTGAAACTATATAATTTGCTTTAATGCAAGGATGTCCAGCCTTTACCACTTTAAGACTTGAACCAGCAATCTTAAAGTTGCTAAGGTTAGACACCTCTTCTTTAATGTCTATCTTCAGTTTATGTCCACAAAGCTATTTAAATGTTACTTTATAAAAAAAACCTCAACTGTCCAATATGATGAAATCTAGACAAACAACAACTGTAAAATTTCAATAGCTTCCACTGTTAAGTTATTACTGTTGTGCAGTTGTGGCGCACACAGGGTTATTCATTAATTTTGCTTTATATTTATTATTTTCACACCAGTAAGCAAATTAATGGTTGTTAATAATGTTTAGATTGTCACATTCCTGCTGAGGCCAGGATTGTAAAGAAAAAAAACAAAACTAATATGCATTGAAATTGCTGCCATAGAAAAATGGTTGCTGAGCATGGTTGCCTGATAATAATTCTTTTCTTATTGATGAATCAGAGTTAATCCGTTTTATAGTTCTCAACAGTGGTGGGATTCAAATAATTTAACAACTGGTTCTCTGCCCTAATTACCGGTTGGGTGGGCGTGGCCATGGTGGCCATGGCCAGGGGGTGTGACAGGCAACACTCAGCCTCCTGCACCCTCCTGGGAGCAAAAACGGGCCATGGGGTGAATGTGCCACCTATGCCCTGTTTTGGGCCTAGTAGGCCTCTCTGCAGCCTCCTGGAAGTGAAAACGGCCCACGAGAAGGCTGTGCCGCACCCCCATGCCCTGTTTTGGGCCTAGTAGGTCTCCCTGCACTTACCTGGGAGCCAAAATGGAGGGGGCTCCTGGAAGGGGTGGGGAAGGGAGGGGCCAGCCAGAAATTTAACTACCAGTTTGCTCGAACCATCCCGAACTGGCTGAATCCCACCACTGCTTTCTGCTTTTCAACTATTCTAATACTACTACTACTACTACTACTACTACTACTACTACTACTACTACTACTATTATTATTACTATTATTATTACTTATTTTAATATTTACAGATCCCTCACATCCTGGACATAAACTGTTTCAACTCCTACCCTCAAAACGATGCTACAGAGCACTGCACACCAGAACAACTAGATACAAGAGCAGTTTTTTCCTGAAGGCCATCACTCTGCTAAACAAATAATTCCCTCAACACTGTCAAACTATTTACTAAATCTGCACTACTATTAATCTTCTCATCGTTCCCATCACCCATCTCCTTCCACTTATGACTGTATGACTATAACTTTGTTGCTGGTAATCCTTATGATTTATACTGATATATTGACCATCATTTGTGTTGTAAATGTTGTACCTTGATGAACATATCTTTTCTTTTATGTACACTGAGAGCATATGCACCAAGACAAATTCCTTGTGTGTCCAATCACACTTGGCCAATAAAATTCTATTCTATTCTGTTATGTATTAATGCTGTACCTTTAAATATTTGAGCGGGAAATCAGCACGTTGCTGATTGGTCAAAACCTCCAACAGAACTATATAAAAGGAGAGGGTTTTCGCCCAGCCTGTTGCTGGGTTCACCCTATATTAAAGAGCTGTTGTCACTACCCTGGTCTCCAGCCTCGTTACTTCCCGAACTTAACATTGGCGACGAAGGTGGGATCTCGAGGCTAAGGAGAACCAGAACCGAGCTGAAGCACGATAGTTCCGAACCCAGCAAATTCAGGGCAGAAACGCGGAAATGGCAAACACGCCACCCGCACCGTACAACCCGGTCAAGGAGAAATGGGGAGCATATATGACCCGTTTGAAAGCTTTCTAAAAGCCAACGAACTACAGGGGATCCCGGATAACCGCAAGCGGGCCTTAAGCCATTGTGGGCGGAGGTCATCGATTGCGGAAGCCCTGGCAGAGCCAACGCCGATACAATCGGTATCGTGGCCGACTCTGCAGACTTTGCTGAAGAACCATTTCGCGCCGGCGCCGTCCAAATCGTGCAGCGGTTTGAATTGAGAACGTAGACAGATGGAGGCGAATCCATCGGTGACTACATGGCCGCTTTAAGAAGAGCGTCAAGGACTGCCTGGGCAAGTACAAGGGACCCCTATTTCCTTCAACTTAGACCCCAGGTAGCCCCCATTAGGCTTAAGGCGAGGAGAGTCCTTTGCCCTAAAACCAAAATTGATAAGGAGCTGGATAAGCTCATAAATCAAGGGATCTTGGTGCCAGTCGATCACGCAGTGGGAGACGCCAATCGTCACCCCATAAAACCGGACGGGTCAATTAGAATTTGCGCTGACTACAAGGCGACGCTAACAAAGCCTTACAGAAAAGCGCACCCGTTCCCTGGTGCAACACTTATTGCACTCTTGGGGCAAGGGCAAGTCTTTGCAAAGTTAGACTTGGCCCAAGCCTACCAACAACTGCCAGTAGACGCCCGCACAGCCAAGCCCAAACGACAGACGCACAGGGGCATTCATGCACCGATTGCAATTTGGGGTCAGTGTGGCACCAGGGCTGTTCCAAAACCTGATGGAACGACTACTGCAGGGCTCCCAGGGTAGTTCCTACTGGCGATGTCCTAATTTCAGGGAAAACATGGAGGAATTGGGGAGCGGTTAAGAAAGGTCTTGAGCATTTTCCGACAGCCGGATTAAAAGTCAAGACAAACAAATGCCAGATAGGGGTCGAATCGATTTCTTGGGCTACCGGATAGACAAGAAAGGAATTCACCCTACTGAGAGCAAGGTTAAGGCAATTAGAAGGCTCCAGCGCCCAAAAACAAAGCAGAGCTGCAGGCATTCCTGGATTGGTTAATTTTACGCGTCTTTTAAAGAACAAAGCAACTGCTATGGAACCGCTGCATAGGCTCTTAGGAAAAATACTGTTTGGTCTTGGGAAAGTCAGAAAATAGGGCTTTTGAAGCAGTAAAGAACCTGCTCTCAAGTGATAGCCTGCTCATCCAATATCACGACTCATTACCCCTAGTGCTGGTTTATGGCGCCTCCTTATGGGGTGGGGCTGTACTCAGCCATAGACTTCCAAACGGCACAGAAGCCCCTATAGCTTCTACTCTAGAACGATGTCCTCCCAGAGAGGAACTACAGCCAATTAGACAAAGAAGCACTAGCCATTGTGTCAGGGGTCAAAAATTCCATGAGTATGTCTTTGGGCGAATTTTGAAATCGTGACTGACCACAGACCGCTACTGGAATACTGGCTGGCGACCGCCAACGCCTGTGGCACTTTCGCCACGATTGACCCGATGGACTATATTCTTAGCCGCTTATTCGCACAAGCTGCAGCATCGACCAGGAAAGAAGTGGGGCATGCAGACGCATTGAGCCGATGCCCACTACCAGGGGCGATCAAGACCCCACTCCGGGACACCCATCCTACTTATTGACTCTTGACTCTGGCCCAGTCACATCTAAGGAAGTGGCTCGGCATCATACCGACATTGTGTTAAGGACTGTACCGGTTGGGTACAGAGAGGTGGCCGCGCCGGGCAAAGGTTCAAAGAATTTGTTAAAAACGAGATGAGCTCTCAGCTCAAGGGGTGCCTGTTATGGGGTGATCGTGTAATAATTCCTGAAAAGTTAAGGGAAAGGTATTGGACCTCCTCCACGAGGGTCACCCAGGGATCGTAAGGATGAAGGGTTAGCCAGAAGCTATGTATGGTGGCCACTCATGGACGCAGAGATTGCTGAGAGGGTAGGGAAATGCCAGGCTTGCCAAGAGTCCAGACCTCTACCCCAACGGCCCCAGGTAGCCCCCATTAGGCTTAAGGCGAGGAGGTCCCTTTTGCCCTAAAACCAAAATTGATAAGGAGCTGGATAAGCTCATAAATCAGGGATTTTGGTGCCAGTCGATCACGCAAAGTGGGAGGCATCGTCACCCCATAAAACCGGACGGGTCAATTAGAATTTGCGCTGACTACAAGGCGGCAACAAAGCCTTACAGAAAAGCGCGGTTCCGTGGTGCAACACTTATTGCACTCTTTGGGGCAAGGCAAGTCTTTGCAAAGTTAGACTTGGCCCAAGCCTACAACAACTGTGAGCGCCGCTGGCCGAAGCCCAAGCGATTGTAGCGGGGGCCTTCAAGTGCACCGATTGCAATTTGGGGTCAGTGTGGCACCAGGGCTGTTCCAAAACCTGATGGAGCGACTACTGCAGGGCTCCCAGGGTAGTTCCTACTTGATGATGTCCTAATTTCAGGGAAAACATGGAGGAATTGGGGAGGCGGTTAAGAAAGGTCTTGAGCATTTTCCGGACAGCGGGTTAAAAGTCAAGACAAATGCCAGATAGAAATTCGAATCCGTCGATTTCTTGGGCTACGGATAGACAAGAAAGAATTCACCCTACTGAGAGCAAGGTTAAGGCAATTAGAAGGCTCCAGCGCCCAAAAACAAAGCAGAGCTGCAGGCATTCCTAATTGGTTTTTTACGGTCTTTTAAAGAACAAAGCAACCGTTCTTGGAACCGCTGCATAGGCTCTTAGGAAAAATACTGTTTGGTCTTGGGAAAGTCAGAAAATAGGGCTTTTGAAGCAGTAAAGAACCTGCTCTCAAGTGATAGCCTGCTCATCCAATATCACGACTCATTACCCCTAGTGCTGGTTTGCGATGCCTCCCTTATGGGGTGGGGCTGTACTCAGCCATAGACTTCAAAGCGGCACAGAAGCCCCTATAGCGTTCTACTCTAGAACGATGTCCTCCCAGAGAGGAACTACAGCCAATTAGACAAAGAAGCACTAGCCATTGTGTCAGGGGTCAAAAATTCCACGAGTATGTCTTTGGGGAATTTTGAAATCGTGACTGACCACAGACCGCTACTAGGATACTGGCTGGCGACCGCCCAACGCCTGTGGCACTACGCCCGCTTGACCCGATGGACTATATTCTTAGCGCTTATTCGTACAAGCTGCAGCATCGACCAGGAAAGAAGTGGGGCATGCAGGCGCGTTAAGCGATGCCCACTACCAGGGGCGACCGAAGACCCCACTCCGGGGACACCCATCCTGATTGACTCTTTGGACTCTGGCCCAGTCACATCTAAGGAAGTGGCTCGGGCATCATACCGGGACATTGTGTTAAGGACTGTACTCGGTTGGGTACAGAGGGTGGCCCTGCGCCGGCGAAGGTTCAAAATTTGTTAAAAACGAGATGAGCTCTCGGCTCAAGGGGTGCCTGTTATGGGGTGATCGTGTAATAATTCCTGAAAAGTTAAGGGAAAGGTATTGGACCTCCTCCACGAGGTCACCCAGGGATCGTAAGGATGAAGGGTTAGCTAGAAGCTATGTGGTGGCCACTCATGGGCCAGAGATTGCTGAGAGGGTAGGGAAATGCCAGGCTTGCCAAGAGTCAGACCTCTACCCCAACGGCCCCAGTCAGAGAATGGGAAAAGCCCCAAGGGCCCTGGTCAAGAATCCACATTGATTTTGCTGGCCCTTTCACGGCCAAACATTCCTAGTGGTTGTGGATGCATTTTCAAATGGTTGGAGATCATACTCATGAAATCCACTACGGCCGAAGCAGTAATCGCAACCTCGCCACCTATTCGCAACTCACGGGTTGCGGACACTCTGGTGTCCGACAATGAGCCTCAATTCACGGCAGCCCAGTTTGAAGAATACCTGGCAGAGGAAGGCATCCGACATGCCCTCTCTGCGCCTTTCCACCCTGCGTCGAATGGCCTTGCAGGCGTTCCGTCCGGGCGCTAAGGAGGCGTGTCAGGCTCAAGCCAGGTGACTGGCAAACAAAAATAGACTTTCCTAGCAATCCAGCACAGAACCCCAAGCACGGCCACCGGAAAAGCCCAGCCGAATTGCTAATGGGACGGAAACTCCGGTGCCCACTGGACGTTTGAATCCCCATTACACACCAGAGGGTTACAAGGAAACTAGAAAAGACCAGGGAAATGAGCATAGGCGACCAGGTGTGGGCCCGAAACTATGGGGATGGCCCTAGTTGGCTCACAGGACAAATAATTAAAGTAACTGGACCAAAATCATACGTGGTAGAACTACCCGACAACAGAGTGTGGGCGCCACATAGATCAGTTAAGGAAACGAATAACTGACCAAACTGAACCAAATGAAACATATCATGATCAATACCAATTTGAATTCCACAGCCAACAATGACCGGGAGGCGCAAGACTTAGCTGAGGTCCCAGAGTTCCAGCGACGCCATCAGGTTCCCGAGGAAACAGCAGGAAATTCAAAAAGTAATCCAAGGCCGGATGGCCAAGAAAAAGTCGGCCAATAATCCGAGCCCGTTGGCCCAGAGAAAGAGCTGGGAGGAGAAAACAGCCCCTCCGACCAGCTCAAAACACCACCAGAACTGAACCGCGCAGGTCAGAAAGGAACTAGGAGGCATGGGTTATTTGCGTGACTACGTCGAAAAATAACATGTAAATATTTATGTAAATAGAGGTAAAGTGTTTTCTGGGAGGGGAGGAGTGTTATGTATTAATGCTGTACCTTTAAATATTTGAGCGGGAAATCAGCACGTTGCTGATTGGTCAAAACCTCCAACAGAACTATATAAAAGGAGAGGGTTTTCGCCCAGCCTGTTGCTGGGTTCACCCTATATTAAAGAGCTGTTGTCACTACCCTGGTCTCCAGCCTCGTTACTTCCCGAACTTAACATATTCTATTCTATTCTATTCTAAATTCCTTGTGTGTCCAATCACACTTGGCCAATAAAAAATTCTATTCTATTTTATTCTATTTACATGACCATTCCCACCTCACTGAGAAAAGGTTGTACATGTTGCAAATCATCTACCCTGCTAAAGTGTTGCTCTGGCATCTTGAGGGATACTTAAAAGCTAGTACAATGGATTGAAAGACAATAGAGCTGACTGATATATGTAAGACTGGACTGATTTATAGACTGGATTGATGTAGCTTTGCTGCCTATGTGATATATCAGGTCTAAGGAATGCTTTTTAGGGTGGACCTGTTTGTTTTGCTAACCTCTAAGACCTCCACATTACAAGATGTTCGTTTGGTATTGGGGATGGGGCGTATAAAAACTACAGGAATCTTTTGTTTGAAGTTGCCTGCTTTGGGGACAATCCCCAAGTGACTCTATTCTGCACAGAATAAAGTTCTTCTTATATCTACCCTTGTTCTGTGATTCATTGGGTGGCAGCACAATAGGCACAATCCCAGCAGATTTCTAGGACAGTAATCTAAATGGGATACAGATTGTGACTATTCTGAGTTTTATAGCAGGGGTGAAATGCTACTGGTTTGGGCCAGTTCGCCTGAACAGGTAGTAAAAAAGGCTACTGGTTCGCCAAACCGGTAGTAAAAAATGTAAAAAAAATAATCCACCAATCTGCTAAGTAACACACGATCATCAGAACTTTTTTAAAAAACTTTTTTAGCATTTTTTTACTACTGGTTCGAGCTAATAGGTAGTAAAAAACGCTTTAATTAAATTCACAACTGTGCCGTGTGATCGGCAGAATCTTTTGTTTACTTTTTAAAGCATTTTTTACTCCCTATTCATCCGAGCTGTTAGTAAAAAAATGCTTTTAAAAAGTTTAAGAAAAGGTTCTGACGTGCGCTGTTCCACTTGCCATCCCAAGCCTCTTTTTGGCACGCACCACATGTGTGCGTGTGCAGCTTGTGTTTGGTGCGCACTGCACATGTACGTGAACAGTGTGCATTTGGCGCATGGCACGCATGAGCGGCCAGCGAACCAGTAGTAAACCAGTTCAGTTTTCACCACTGTTTTATAGGGAGTGTCCTTGCTCAAGCCAATCAGAGGAAACAGTGCACATTCAAGACCCGTTGTCATCTTAACTTTCCATATATCTGTTGTGAGAATTCTGAGGTACAGCACTTAATGATAGTCACAGGGTACAAATAAGCAATCAGGAAACAATCAATATCAATATAAATCGTAAGGATACAAGCAACAAAGTTACAGTCATACAGTCATAAGTGCAAGGAGATGGGTGATGGGAACGATGAGAAGATTAATAGTAGTGCAGATTTAGTAAATACTTTGACAGTGTTGAGGGAATTATTTGCTTAGCAGAGTGATGGCCTTCGGGGGAAAAACTGTTCTTGTTTTCTAGTTGTTCTGGTGTGTTGTGCTCTATAGCCTCGTTTTGAGAGTAGGAGTTGAAACGATTTATGTCCGGGATTTGAGGGGTCTGTAAATATTTTCACAGCCCTCTTTTTGACTCGTGCAGGATACAGGTCCTCAACGGAAGGCAGGTTGGTAGCTATTGTTTTTTCTGCAGTTCTAATTATCCTCTGAAGTCTGTGTCTGTCTTGTTGGGTTGCAGAACCAAAACAGACAGTTATAGAAGTGCAGATGACAGACTCAATAATTAATTATTAATTATTAAACAAGTATATGATTGCAACTGATGGGGGCCAGGCAGACATTTTTAGCTCTACATTGTATGAAAGTATAGTGTTTTCATAAAGAGTGTTCTTTTATTTATTTATTTTTAGGCTGATTGAACAAACAAAACTAAAAAAAAAAAACCAACAGAATAAAGTGATTGAGACAATATAAACGTTGTGTAACCAAACAACAAATAGATGTAAATGAATGTGAATGTAAATGTGCAAAGATTTGCAAAAATTTTCACACCCCAAAGCTGTTGTGTTGTTACTTCAAGACCTGCACACACTAACCTAACATTGTGGCTTAATATAGCACGTTCGAGCTAACTAGCAGAAGAATAAAGAAAACAACTTCAAAAACAAAAAAAGGCTTCAAAGATTTTGATATTTTAAACTCCACAGTCTTGTTCTTGAGGCCATAACATTACCCGATGCCGTTAAAAACCTTCATTTTCCTCCAAACCCCTTTGAAGAGGAACAAGAAAGAATGTAAGTTTAAGGTTTGCATTCACTTCAGAAAGAGACCTGGTTCCAACTGTAATTACAACCTTTTTAGAATGAACTTGCTTCAGTTCAATGAATTTTATACTCATGGTTTTCCTCAGGAAACTGATTGAGCTTTTCCCACAAAGTTCAGATTAAATTGCTACACAGAAAGAAGCACAATGTTCTGGCAACAACTCCTTTCCCGGAAGAGTCCAAGTAAATATGAAATCGTGTTGCACTTGTAGGATATGGATTAATCAGTAATTTTCCATCTTATTTCCTTTTATCATATACCAAATGTCAGACTAAAATCCCAAGGCTTGATTATACGTGGTAACCTTAGTTTCGAACCACATTCATACATAACTCCATAAATTAAAATTAATTCAATGAGATCTTTTTTTGAGCAGACAGTAAAAAAGCATGAGGTTGAAGTCAAAAAATTAACTATCCTGGCAACAAAGCTTAGGAGATTTAAAGCCCTGTTAACCGTGTGGACTCTTCATTTACTAATGTCTCCAAACAAAGGTTTAGTTGGCTAGATGCTATCAAGTCAGGTGTCAGGGTTAGGAAGCCATCTTTGATGTTAGGCCTTCAGGCCTGCCACATTTACTGCTGTGGGAAGTTGGAAGGGGGGATTGTGTGGAGCACAGGTGATATATAGTCATAATAACATTCCTTTCTTAGAAAGTCAAGGCTGTCTTGCCCTGCACCTGGGAGGCTGAGCCTGGGAGGCATCTCCAGTTGGGATGGTGCTTTGATTGGACCATGTGATGGACTTGTGGGTGTTGGATAGGAACTTGGACTTTCATTTGGGTGGGGAAAACCTGGAAACTTTCAGATTTGGGTTTTCCCAGATGTGCCAATATGACATCTCTAATAAAATGTAGCTTTGACGTATTTCAAGCCTTGGAGTTTTCTTTCGTTGGGGGTGTTACTTGGAACCCTGACATCAGCTTAGACCCCATCCCTAGTGATCTCATGGATAATGTTATCTCAACCTCTTCTACCAACATTTCATACTTTGTCCAAGAACTTTCAAGTGACCTCCTTAATTTTTCTATTCACTTTGTCTTTCTCTTCTACTTCCTTCAGTCTTTCCAGCAATGGTCGCATGCTGATTTTCAATGGTAGTTCCAGCAGTCCCAATTGTCATTGTTAAGCAAATCCAGTGCAGTTGTTAGGCATACCGTCATGTGATTGCCACTTGCAACCTCCCAATGGCTTCCCTGTCAGAGTTTGTTGCAGAAATAACATCCAGAAAGCACACACAGATAACTGATTCAGCAAGATTCATTAACTTCCCTTTATATACATAATAACACATGCAATACCAACAGCAGATTCTTCCAAAGTGGTAGAGAGTACAAGCAAACACAGGCAGAGGAGAGATTGGCAGAGATGAGTTTCAGTTTCAATTCAGCAGACAGACTACACCAGACTTGTTTGCTAAGCCACGCCCAGGCTCCCTGTTGCCTCCAGCAAATACTGTTTGAGTTTCCAAACAGTCCCCATTGGCTGACCCAGTTGCTATGCCTATTCATTGGCTGATGTTGTTACCATGTCTCCGTTCCAGTTCATGAATATTCTGACATTCCCCATTGATTTTGCTTGTCAGAAGCCAGTAGCAAAGGTCATAAATGGTGATCATGTGACTGCAGGACATTGTTGACCATTGTAATTGAGAGCTGGTTGCTAAGCACCCAAATCACAATCATATTACTGTGGGAACAGTGCAATAATTAGAATTGCAGAAAAAATAATTGCTACCAACCTGCCTTCCATTGAGGACCTGTATACTGCACGAATCAAGAAGAGGGCCGTGAAAATATTTGCAGATCCCTCACATCCAGGACATAAACTGATTCAACTCCTACCCTAAAAACGACGCTATAGAGCACTGCACACCAGAACAACTAGACACAAGAACAGTTTTTTCCCGAAGGCCATCACTCTGCTAAACAAATAATTCCCTCAACACTGTCAGACTATTTACTGAATCTGCACTACTATTAATCGTTTCATAGTTCCCATCACCCATCTCTTTCCACTTATGACTGTATGACTATAACTTGTTGCTGGCAATCCTTATGATTTATATTGACATATTGACCATCAATAGTGTTGTAAATGTTGTACCTTGATGAACGTATCTTTTCTTTTCTTTTATGTACACTGAGAGCATATGCACCAAGACAAATTCCTTGTGTGTCCAATCACACTTGGCCAACAAAATTCTATTCTATTCTATTCTACAAGAACTGGTCACAAGTACCAGTTGTTCAATGTCACCATAACTTTGAATGGTTGCTGAACACATGGTCATTAAATGAGAATTACCTATATTATGATCTGTTTTTCTTTAGTCAAAGAACAAGTTGATCAGGAACAACTAAACCATACAATTGTAAAAACCTGTTGTGGTCCGCCAGCAGTCTTTGAAGTTGGCAACCGAGTCAGACAGCAATGAGGCTGAGGAAGAACATGGGCCAGTCCTAGAGGCTGGGGAAGGCCCAGATGAGGGATCTGCATCGGAGGCTGAGGTAGGGCCAGGGCCATCGTGGAGTGAGGTGCGGACTCCAGAGCCTCCAGAGGCTGACAGTAGTGAGGCAGAGGAACAGGAGGAGCCTGTTCCTAATGCACGCATGAGAAGAGCTGCCAGAAGGCAAGAGCAGCTCAAGCAAAGAAGACGACTCGGGAGTAGGGCCATGAGATGATTGGCCCCTCCCATAAGGCTTAAAGGACCAGCAACATTTGGACTCTTTGCCGTAAAACAACGTTGATAGCTTTGTCTTGTTGCATTTCTTTGGATCGGTGTCTTCTGAACTTTTGCCAGGAAGGGCCTTTGGCAGTTTGCCTAATTGGACCAAGGTTGGTGATAGGACTGAGGAATTGTGTTGGGAGGAATTGCTTTAATTTAGTTGGACTACGCTGAGAATGAATTGATTCTCAGCTGTTCAAATAAAGTTCGTTTGTTTTTACACTGACTGAGTTTCCTACTACCTACTTGGGCCTGGGTCACAGCAAAACCTATAGGATAACAATTGTATTACACAATTGTATAAACCGATATAGCCTGTCTTCCATACATATAAGTGCATTCAGAAAGTATTCATACATACAAATGCATTCAGAAAGTGGAATAGCTTTCCTCCGGAAGCTGTGAATGCTCCAACACTGGAAGTTTTTAAGAAGATGTTGGATAACCATTTGTCTGAAGTAGTGTAGGTTTCCTGCCTAAGCAGGGGGTTGGACTAGAAGACCTCCAAGGCTCCTTCCAACTCTGTTATTCTATTTCTATTCTATTTCTATTCTGACCCTTTCTCTTTTGTCAATTTTGTTATGCTGCAGCCTGATTCTATAGTTGTTGAAATTCATTTTTTTCTCATTTCATACTTAGTCCCCCATAATGACAAAATGAAAACAGAATTATGTACTTACACAATAACTGCTTAGTTTTTCACAAGGATTGCCAAGTCTTTCTTTTCTTTATTTTTCATTTATATATTAATTTGCCCAAGTTTATATGCTGCCTGAATAAAGGCAGTTTACAACCTATGAGGTAAAAATACATATAATCAAGAAACATAAATAATTGCAATAGCACTTAAAATTATATACCACTTCATAGTCCTTTCCAGCCCTCTCTAAGGGGTTTACAGAGTCAGCATCTTGCCCCCAAGAATCTGGGTCCTCATTTTACCCACCTCGGAAGGATGGAAGGCTGAGTCAACCTTGAGCCTGGTGAGATTTGAACTGCCAAACTGCAGCTAGCAGTCAGCTGAAGTAGCCTGCAATGCTACACTCTAACCACTGCACCACCTCGGCTCTTAATAAGAAACAAAACAATTTAAAAACTCTTTATCTAGATCTGCCATCAAATGCCACCTACTCTCTCAAAAGAAGAGTCTTCATGTCATCTTTCACACCATTGTAAGATAGGACACATTTAATCTTGGGAGCAATAAGTTCCAGAAGGAGGTAGCTACTTTTAAAAAATTGACTCCCAGCCCTCCAATTTATTTCAGAATGGGTGTTCCCCTCATTTTGCAGACTGGGCAAATTTTATATGAATGAGTTGGTTGTGAAAGTATGCATAAACTCCTCAATTCACCTATCATGATAATCTGAATAGTATTCTGGAGGAAATATCTCCCTATAAATGACTCATGAAGATATGAGTCATATGAAACATATGACTCATATGAAGAACGGTTGCAGGAACTCGGCATGTCTAGTTTAATGAAAAGAAGGACTAGGGGAGACATGATAGCAGTATTCCAATATCTCAGGGGTTGTCACAAAGAAGAGGGAGTCAAACTATTCTCCAGAGCACCTGAGGGTAGAACAAGAAGCAATGGGTGGAAACTAATCAAGGAGAGAAGCAACTTAGAACTAAGGAGAAATTTCCTGACAGTTAGTACAATTAATAAGTGGAACAACTTGCCTGCAGAAGTTGTGAATGCTCCAACACTGGAAATTTTTAAGAAAATGTTGGATAACCATTTGTCTGAAATGGTGTAGGGTTTCCTGCCTGGGCAGGGGGTTGGACTAGAAGACCTCCAAGGTCCCTTCCAACTCTGTTATTATGTTATGTTATGTTACTCTCACAATAGGCATTTGTACAGAATGAGCTGATCCCTATTGTAGTATCCACATCATATGAGAAAAGGTTAAATCTACTGAATTCAGTTTGTATCGGGGTGAAATCCAGCAGGTTCTGACAGGTTCTGGAGAACTGATTGTGGGAATTTTGAGTAGTTCGGAGAACTGGCAAATACCACCTCTGGCTGGCCCCAGAGTGGGGTGGGAATGGAGACTTTGCAATACCCTTCCCCCAGGAGTGGGGAGGGAATGGGGAATTTGCAATCCTTCTCCTGGAGTGGGGTGGGAATGGAGATTTTGCAGTATCCTTCCCCTGCCATGTTCTGTATACTGATCATTTATGCTCTGCTGCTGACGTAGCAAATGCTGAAAATCTCTTTTTCCTGCCCCCTTTTAAAATACTTTCTAGAGGTAGATTTTTTTAAAAAATAAAATGATGTATTATTGTTACATGTCATCAATAAGAATGTATAAAGGTTATTCAAAATGTTTAATGGAAATGAAATCAACAAGAAGGAACATTGAGGGATGTGTATAAAAAAAAAAAGCCAGAAATTTTTGGACTCGATTACATATAGTTTTTAAAGATATATACATACAACTGAAATCAAAGATTTCCCTTTGGGGATTCGTGGATGGGCAGCTGGAAAACAAACCATGTAACTTTGTTTTTATATTATGACAACTCCAGCAAGAATACTGTATTACATGCACAAAGGTGGAAAGATTCAAATTTACTCCTGGTGGAGGAATGGATGATGATGATAAAAACATGGAACTTGCTGAGATGGCCAAATTGACTCCTTTAATTAGAGATATGTCTCAGACAGAGTTTAAGGATCATTAGGAAACTCTTACTGACTTTTTAAAATTTTATTTTGTCACAACAGAATATATAAGCATAAGCATGAAACAACCATACAACATATAAGCGTATATATAAAGAAAGGAAACAATAGGACAGGAACGGTAGGCACTTTTGTGCTCTTATGCACGCCTGTTATAGTCCTCTTAGGAATGGGGTGAGGTCAATGGTAGACAGTTTTTGATTAAAGCTTTTGGGAGTTTGAGAAGAGACCACAGAGTCAGGTAGTGTGTTCCAAGCATTAACAACTTTGTTACAAAAGTCATATTTTCTGCAATCAAGATTGAAGCGGTTAACATTAAGTTTGAATCTATTGTTTGCTCTTGTATTATTGCGATTGAAGCTGAAGTAGTCTTTAACAGGAAGGACATTGCAGTAGATGATTCTGTGTGTTAAACACAGGTCTTGTCGGAGTCGGTGGATTTCTAAGTTTTCTAATCCCAGGATTTCAAGTCTGGTAGCATAAGGTATTTTGTTGTTTTCAGTGGAACGGAGAACTCTTCTTGTAAAATATTTCTGGAAGCGTTCAATTGTATTAATGTCAGAGATTAGTATGGTATCCAGACAGGTGAGCTGTATTCAAGAATAGGTCTAGCAAATGTTTTGTATGCTCTGGTTAGTAGTGTAGAGTTTTTTGTAGGAAAGAGACAAAAATGAAATTCTGATGCATAGTTTTTATGATGGGAAGAAAAATATTTGTAGAAAAAATGGAAACAGTGCTGTAACCCTAGAGTAAGTAGCAAATTTATATTTACACTTATAGCTGCTGTAAAAAAAAAAAAATCAAGCCACTTCTTTCCTGTTCATTGATTTCTATATTTTTGCCTTTGATTTTTTTCTTCTTTCCTCTTTTTTCATTCTAAATATTTGATCTTGTTCTCTTTTATTCTGTATTCTAATAAAGTTTATTTTAAAAAATTAAATACATTCCAGAGTTAACCGAGTCCCTTTAAAAAAACAATTGAATCTTAAATTCTATTTTAAAATGCATGGAAATAGGAATAAGCTGTTATCTTCAGATGTGACCCCTGACTACAGATGGCAGTGGATCAACATAAAATATAACACTTCAGGACTGGTTAAAATGTATTGAATGTTTAAAGCATCAAGAATATCTAAAGGATTCAATTATTTGGGCTTAAAGGAAAAATTGCAAGGTTTTAGCTCAGATTATAAATTTATTTCAGAGTTTTCTTGACAGACAGATGAAACTTTGGGATAGTAGATAGAGTATACATTGATCTACATATTCTTTACGAAGTTTATCTGGTTGAATGCAACAAAACTTAGTGGTATAAGCAAAGCAAGTAGAAACTTTCCTCAAATGTGCACAGCATAGCATAGCATAGCACAACATAAGCAAAGCATTTAGGGCTTATAATTTATGAATTGGCATGAACAATCTTGGCTGGTAGATGTCTTATCCATAGACTATCCTGGTCTTCAGCAATCACTCCAAAGTGGGAGTGAGAAAAGACAGTTGACACTGTGACAAGATAGAGCAATACAATTTATCTGTTTTGCTTTTGCTTCTTATTTAATAGGGGAGGGATCTGGTTTTTAGATGCATGTCTAGGCTGAACTCTTTGCATAAACTCATTTGAATGAACTGCCAGATTCAAGAAGGACCTATATTGCAGTAGATCCCCTGCTTGCTCCCAGGATAAATGAGATCACATGTTTACTCCAGCCAAAAGATCCCACAAATTGTAGGGCTGTCAGCAGAAAGAGGTAAAGAAAGTCAAGATGTGTCGTGTCCCACTCCTCCGCTGACGGCCGGGTCGTGGAAGTCCATATCAAGCGTGCCTCTGCAGCTCTGCCAAAGTCCTATCAGAGTTCTCAAGGCAGGCAGGAGACCAGGAAGTGACTTCAGCAATCCAAGTTAGACTTTGCCTGACTCAGAGAATGCCAGATCCTTTATATAGGCCATGGGGTGTGGCTCCATGACTCAGCACTTATCCAGGCCTGCCCCTCCCTTCCTTTTGCTGACGTCGCCTCTCTACTCTCCGGAAATGAGGATCTCTCCAGCCTCCAGCTGTTGGTAATCGGAGCTCATGACTGGCTTCACATTCTTCAGGCTCACATGCTGTGGGGGAGGGGTTTAGTTGCTCCGTTTGCCTGGGCATGGTGCCAGGACTGGGGGCTGAAGGCACGTCAGGCCCTTCGTCTTGCTCGGCCTGTCCGGGCATGGTGCCAGGGCTGGGGGCTGGAGGCATTCCAGGACATTCTTCCGAACTATCAGCGTCCGGCAGGAGATAAGAGGGGCCCGGCTGCGGCAGGGGGAGCGAGCGAGACACAACAAGATGATGGCCACAACCACACCATTGAAGCAGGGATAAAATGCTACCAGTTCGCTCCAGTTCAGGCAAACCGGTAGTGATAAAAACTACTGGTTCAGGCGAACCAGTAGTAAAAAAAAAACCTACCAGTTACATCCGAATCAGTGGTTACAAAAAGCTACCAGTTCATCCGAACCAGTATTTCCGACGATCAGCCGTGCTGCACGGTTTAGTTTCACTAGAAAGCAGGAAATCCTGCTTTCTAGTGAAGCTAAATCATTCTGCACAGCTGTTCTCCCCCCCCACTGTTCTACTTACCTAGTGAAGTCTTTTTTTCCACGTGAAGCACGTGTTTGGCACATGCTGCACAAGGTGCAAACAGCGTGCTTTTGGCATGCACCGCACATGCGTGCACAGCGAACCGGTAGCAATCTGAGGAGGATTTCACCACTGCATTGAAGCTCCTTTTAATGTACAGGGTGGCATTCTGATTCCCCCCTGCGCACCATCTGACAAATCAGTATTCATGAATGTCCATCCAACAGCCAGAAAAAATACCTTCATCCAAGTCACATCAAACATTTTCTCGTTACATAAGCAAACTTCATTGCAACATTTTCACTTTTCCTTTAAAGTTGCAATTCAGGATTCCTAAAGGAAATTAAGATAATTAAAACTGTGCCTGAATCAACAAGCCAGTGTTACAAGTCATGTATTTTCAATTAGATTCACACACAAACTGGAAGAGAGCACGGATGGGCTAATGTATCAGTATATTCATCATCATTACTACTCGTCTGGTGGAAATGAAGAGCAGATGTTATGGAGTTTTTCCACATTTGTACTCCTAGCCCTTACCTCCCATTGAATACAAATTGGAAAACACAATGAATTATGTTATCAAAGTACAGTATATATTGTTTGGAATTTGCTTCATAACACGAATTTAGCTGCACAGTAATGTAGTTGTTAGGGTCAAGGGCACTGCTTGAAGTATCTTTAACCCAAGATAAATGGGCTCTAAACTTGCAACAGATTGCAAGTTACAAACCCATTTGTTGAAGTAAGTTTGAAGCTTTTCAGTTTCCATAATCATCGTTCATACATTTTGACAGTGTGGCAGTATTCAGTCATATAACTTGTTTCTGCTTGATTATAGTTTGGTTCTGCCAATCAGGAATCAAAATCAGCTTAATTTTTATTTTATTAAGTAAGACCACACCTGGAATACTGCAACCAACTTTAGTCACCATGCTACAAAATAGATGTTGAGACTTTGGGAAAAGTTCAGAGAAGAGCAACTAAGATGGTCAAAGGCCTGGAAACATACGAAGGAAGAACGGCTGCAGATTTTGGGTTGGACTAGTCTAAAGAAAAGGGACATGGTGGCTTAGTGGGTAAGATGCTGAGCTTGTTGATTGAAAGGTCGGCAGTTCAGCAGTTCGAATCCCTAGTACCACATAACGGGGTCAGCTCCCGTTACTTGTCCCAGCTTCTGCCAACCTAGCAGTTCGAAAGCACATAAAAAATGCAAGTAGAAAAATAGGGACCACCTTTAGTGGGAAGGTAACAGCGTTCCGTGCACCTTTGGCGTTGAATCATGCCGGCCACATGAGCACGGAGACATCTTCAGACAGCGCTGGATCTTTGGCTTTGAAACAGAGATGAGCACCGCCCCCTAGAGTCGGCAACTACTAGTACGTATGTGCGAGGGGAACCTTTACCTTTAGTCTAAAGAAAAGAAGAATTGGGGGCAACATGATAGCAGTATTCCAATATTTGAGGGGCTGCCACAGAAAGAAGGAGTTAACTTATTTCCCAAAGCACCAGAAGACAAGGGTGGCTACTAATCAAGGAGAGAAGCAACCTTGAACTAAGAAGAAACATCCTAACGGTGAGGACAATTAACCAGTGGAACGGCTTGCCTTCAGAAATTGTGGGCACTCCATCACTGAAGGCTTTTAAGAAGAGATTGGAAAACCATCTGTCTGAAATGGTATCGGGTCTCCTGCTTGAACTAGAAGATCTCCGAGATCCCTTCCAGCTCTATTCTGATTGACATTTATCAAATTTATTTGCCGCCTATCTTGCTTAAACATAACTGAATTATCTCACTGAATGATTGAAGCCATGTTGAGATTGAGCAAGTGTCCCTATAAAAAAATAGTCAGAAATTCATTTTAATTCTATGATCTGGAGGTATTTGTCCTAGAAGAATTTAGAGATTTCTCGAAAGCTTACCCAAAGTTTTATGAGAAAATTAGTAAAAATGAGTATCAGTATGGAATAGTGGTGGCTCAGTGGCTAAGATGCTGAACTTGTCGATCAAAAGGGCGGCAGTTCAGTGGTTCGAATCCCTAGTGCCACGTAATGGGGTGAGCTCCCATTATTTGTTCTAGCTTCTGCCAACCTAGCAGTTCGAAAGCACGTAAAAAATATGCAAGTAGAAAAATAGGGACCACTTTTGGTGGGAAGGTAACAGTGTTCCGTGCACCTTTGGCATTTAGTCATGCCGGCCACATGACCATGGAAGTGAAATGGAGATAAGCACAGCCCCTTAGAGTCGGGAATGACTAGCACATATGTGCGAGAGGAACCTTTACCTTTACCTTAGTGGTTTTAAATCTTTTCCAATACACAAAATATTTTTTTAAATAGGGTTTGGATTCACAAATTCCAGTTAAGGGCTACTTGAAGTTAAATAATATCAATTCAATACTTTTGAAGAAGATATTTCTATATTGTCATCTCTTAAATTTCATTTGATTAAGATGTAGCATCTGGAATCCAAATGTTACAATTTAGAATAATCGCATGCATATTAACAACAGCTAGTAGGACATTTATCTTATGGGAATTGGGTAATTACAAGGACTGCTGACCAATTATAATGTTTAGTTAATTAGCTGCATTGCTTTTAATCAATTAAATGACCAATTAATCTATTAAATACATTGACCAACGTTATGCTGCTTGTACATTGTTTTTAACTTTTCATGTTTATCCTTTTTAAATATTTTCTTTGCTGTTATGCATTTTCACATTGTGATTAAAAATGGAGCTTATATAGCACTTTGATTATAAACATCAACATAGCATCCAATAACAATATGGCAATATGCTTAATATAGGGGAGGCAATTTTTATATCTATAACAATGGTAACAATCCAACATGAAACCCATATTGTCACTTCTGCCAAATTTAATAAGGAGAAGGGAATCAATTTGCTCATGCTAGTATAATTAAATGTATGGTCTTAAAAAGTTATTAGCCATGATTGTGACTGAACTAAAGGGAGAACCATAAGCATTAAAACAGTTTGACTTAACTGTTATTAAATCAAAGAGTAATTATGGCTGAGGACCTAATCATGTCTGTGGATCAGTTTGGATTCTTTTAATTGAATGGAAACATGTCCATCATGTTTTAGTTGTCTTTTTTTACATACTGCATGAAAATGGAATGTTTAACATTCTCCAGCCCAATTAATTCTCAGAATTCCAAATGAGTGATTAAAAACTGATTTAAATTTCTAGGAATCTTAGCTCCAATATGTCATTAAGGCAGTAGATTGTGTAGCAGAGTCTGGTAGAACTAGAGGGAGGTGTCAAAAAAGCAATTAGTTTGGAGTGTCTACACCAGGGCTGTCAAACTCCCGGTCTGGAAGTGTCATGCACTGGTCACGAACACGCCCATTTTGGCCAAGGGAGAAAAAGTCCTGATACATCATGTGATGCCATCATGACAACGTGAGTTTGACACCCCTGGTCTACGCAATCACAAGAGGACAAAGTCTAACATACACACCCCAACACCTTTGAGTTTTATTTAGTTTTACCCAGGTGCAAACCATTAGTCTGACAAGATTCCTGTGCACAGGTTTAAGCAATAAATCAATAATCTGGAATCTTCAATATGGATCTGGCATTTGGTGCCTGACAGATTGGGAGGTTTAGCTCAGGCCACCAAATTGTTAATTAATGAAAGGTGAAACTGCAGAATGTTTATTTTCCAAACACTAGATTGTATTGAAAAATAATACTACACATAAACTTTTATTTATTTCAGCTTTCTGAGATTTTGTGTGTTTGTGTAGTTAGAGTGAAACACTATAGAAACACACCAAATCTCAGAAAGCTGCACAAATATTTTATTTTATTATTTTATTTTATTTTATTTTATTGTGGACTTCAAATACCAGAGTTCCTCAGCCAGCAAAGCAAGCCAGTTGATCACCAAGGAAATAGATTAGCTGAGTGATTGATTCTGTCTGGCTAAAAGTGAAACTGCTTTCGGGCTGTGGCCATGCGTTCATCAGTAATCAGGTAAGTGCCTTAGAATCTCTACCCTTACTTGTAGAAAACATGTTTTCTACAAGTAAAAGTACAAGTAAGGTTCTGCTGTTTTTTTACTTTTAAAGGCCTGTTTTGGCTGAAGCAAAACCGGCTTTTAAAAGTAAAAAAAAAAACAACCCTCTGCAGACGGTGCGGCTCAGCAGAGGCAAGGGGGGGGCGGGGCCAAGGATTTTTGCTACTGGTCCTCTGAACCAGCAGCCGCCATCGCTACCAGATCATGTGATCCCATCCGATCCGGGAGCATTTCACCCCTGGAGATAAGCCATTTTATACTTTCTACTATAATAGATTGTAGGGCTTGGTCAACAGAAGGCTTTGAAGTTTAACTTTGTTGTTGTTTATGTGTTAAATATATATATAAAAGGGGTGGGTTTTACCTACCTTTGCTACCGGTTCACTCATGCACACACGCACGCTTCGCTTGCACGCGCACCACTTCTGCACATGCACAGATCCTATTTGATGACATCTGGGCGGGTGGGCGGAGCCTCCCGCTGGCACTGCTACCAGTTCGGCCGAACCAGCGTGAACCGGTAGCAAACCACCACTGATATATAATAGATAGATGTATAGCGGCTCAAATTGGTTGCAAATAGCTGTAGAAGTTTATAAACCCTTAGCCTGATTTGCAAGGGGAGGAAGTTATCATTGTTGCAGTATTCAACTGGGGGACAATATGTATAGATGTGTTTTGGTTTGTTTGTTTTTTGTCTTTTCAATCAACATTTTTTTAAATGTTTTGGGTTCTGCTCCTTTTCACTCCAAGTTATCTTTAACTCTAGGATAGTGATGGTGGACCTATGGCACGCGTGCCAGAGGTGACACGTAGCGGCCTCTCTGTGGGCACGCGAGCTGTCTCTCCAGTTCAGCTCCACTGCACATGCCAACCAGCTGGTCTTCAGGTCTCTGCTGCACATGTGTGGGGGGCGAGTCATGTGCGGGGGGCGAGTCACATGCGGGAAGGTGTGCGCAAAGGCATGGGAGGCCATGTGTGCATGTGCAGGGGGGTGGAGCGCATGCACAGGGCCACACACACATTGCATTTGAGGGGGTTCAGGTGCACACGCATGTTTTTGAGCCTGTGTATGCACAATTTGGGCACTTGGTCCGGAAAAGGTTAGCCATCACTGCTTTAGGAAGATGTTCTTGGGTTTTGAGAGCAAACACTGGTCTACTAGGGCAGAGTCATTCAGACCAAGGCTAAGTTCTTCTTCCAAGCATAACTAAACTTATTGGTTGTGATTAATTAAGCCAAAGAACCATCTGAGAAAGCCAAATGTATCCAATACTTCAGTCAGCAGGATCTCAGGCAAGCTTTTGTAGCAGCAAGGCCAAATTCCAACTGCATTAAGCACACAGCAAGAAACATACGAGATAATCCATAAGAATTTATATTATGTTGCTTATAAAAAAAATTGCCTTTATAAGCACAAAAGCTATATAAGCCAGAAGATTCAGCATCTTGGCCCTGAATAATTTACCTACAGGGAAGACAATGTTACTGCCACTGCAGCTAGCAAATCAAATTATGGTTCTGGAAGACCTCTGTACTCAAGCTGTGATTCCTTTGTTTGTTCTTCCAAGCCGTGGATAATTAGAAGAAAGCTCCAAGATATTTAAAGGCCTTCATTTGTTTAATGTGTGGTTGCATTCATTTAACAAATGTTGAAGTTAGTTAGGTTGCATGGTTCTTGATGAATCAGACCACACTTGTTCTACAATAATTCATAACTAATCTGCAGATTGTTGATAACGCTGGAGCAAGGGGTTGGATTAGAACAGGGGTCTCCAACCTTGGCCACTTTAAGCCTGGTAGACTTCAACTCCCAGAATTCCTCAGCCAGCTTTGCTGGTTGGGGTATTTGGGAGTTGAAGTCCTCCAGGCTTAAAGTTGCCAAGGTTGGAGACCCCTGGATAGGAGACCTCCGAGATCCCTTCCATCTCTATTTTTCTATGTTCTGTGAAAACTGAAAATTCTACACAGCAGGTAACACCAAATACTGAAAGCTATTTACTGAAGAAAACTAGCTTCAAAAATTAGCACATTGTATGAAAACACAAATATGGGCATTTTTTTCCCTAAATATGAAATTGAACTTTGATTGAAAGCAATGTGGTTACAACGACAGACACCATCTATTTTCTATGTATTTGAAGATTGCTTCTATCAAATATTGATAATCTCTGTTGGCAAATAACTGTAACAAGCCCCCCTGATATAGTTTAACTGTATCTCTACAAGCAATTGTGGGACCCTAACTTGTAATTCAGAATAAGTTAAACCTAATTTTTTCTTCATCAAAGCCGGAGTATAATATACAATGCCTTGTTTAGACAGAATTGGCCAGGTTGTGTGTTTTTTTTAAAGCACTGAGCTGTAACATTATTCAGAAGTTGGGCTCAGCTGATTTACAATTGTTCTGATAATAATCATTATGTAGATATCATATTTTATAAAGAAAGAAAAAAATAAGTAATTTGCATTAGCTTCCTTAGCTGTGAAATAGAATTGCATTACTGGATGAAGCAAAACAATCTGCTCTGAAGGAATATAATTTACTACTGTCATATCCCTCTAAAATGTGATACTTTCGCTCTCAAATTCTAGCATGTGCACTTGAATGTTTTTCAGACATAAATTGTATGTGTGTGTGAGAGAGAGAGTAAATGAGTGAGTGATGTAGACTCCCAGTTGCAACCTCCCCCAGCTCAGAATGGGACTTTTTGCCTCGAACCCTTGGCGGTGCCTGTTCCTCCACCAGGGTTTCGCCTCCGTGTTATTATGCCTCAGCACTTTGGACCACGGCCCCTCTGTCCCAGTCCCTTCGCCGTGGCCCATTCGTCGCAGTACAGTTCGCGTGGGGCTTTTGGGCACACAGGACAGTTCAAAGCCAGCCAATTGGTGCAGGTGCTCGAGGGCTTTGGGAGTATGAAATGACAGAGCCTCCCTCTGAACTGCAGGCCCCGCTCTACTCCCAAAGCCCTCGAGCCGCTGCACTGATTGGCTGGCTTCGAACTGTCCTGTGCGCCCAAAAGCCCCATGTGAACTGTACTGCGATGAATGGACCGCGGCGAAGGGACTGGGACAGAGGGGCCTGTTGTGTCTCGCCCGCTTTCACCGCAGCCGGGGCCTTCTTATCTGCTTCCGAACGCTGAGGAATGTCCTGGTATGCCTCCCGGCCCCAGCCCTGGCTCCATGCCCAGACAGGCTGAGGAGGAAGAAGTACCTCCAGCCCCCAGCTCTGGCTCCATGCCCAGGCAAACGGAGCAACTAGACCCCTCCCCCTCCTCCACAGCATGTGAGCCTGAGGAAAGTCAATTACCAACAGCTGCAGACTGGAGTGACCCTCGCTTCAGAAGAATTGATAGACGGCGGTGACAGAAGGAAGGGAGGGGCAGGCCTGGATAAGTGCTGAGTCATGGAGCCACACCCCATGGCCTATATAAAGGATCTGCTTTCTGGCATTCTCTGAGTCAGGCAAAGTCTAACATATCTTGTGAAGTCACTTTCTGGTCTCCTGCCTGCCTTGAGAACTTTGCTAAGACTTTGGCAGAGCTGCAGAAGCACGCCTGATTCCGATTTCCCTGACCCGGCCGTCAGCGGAGGAGTGGGACACGACAGGGCCATGGCCCAAAGTGCTGAGGCATAATAACATGGAGGCAAAACCCTGGTGGAGAAACAGGCAGTGCCAAAAGTTTGAGGCAAAAAGTCCTAGAACCCCACCCAGCTCCATGTAGTATTTGGCAGTAGCTGCCAAACAAAAAATTAAATCCAGAATTTTATTATTAAAAGGATGCAATTTCGGTGACAAGAGCCAGCCTTTTTTGAGGTGTGTGTGAACATCATCATCATCTGATTATGCCAAATGCATACTTGCGATTATAGACATCAGGTCTTTGGTGGGGCTGATAAATGATGCTATTTTTTTCACATCAGCTGGGTCAAGTCGGGTGACAAATGATTTCCATTAGCCACAGCAAAATTGAAACAAAAGAGATCAATGAAAAAGATCTGCAATAAGTTGAGACCATCTATTTCACTTGCCTATTTTTATCACTAGAAAATGGAAACATTTTCCGATTACGTGTGGGAAAAGATTTGTTATTTATCCGAGCATCCAACATTTCAGCCAAAGCAGTTTCAGAGGGTTTTTTCTTTTCTTTTCTTTTATTCCTTTAATGTCAGCTAACAATATTATTCTGGAAAGGTAGCAATTGCCAGGAGAGCAAAATTGGTAACCTTGTAAAAAAAAATATGTTTATCTTGAAAATAGATACATTTCTGCTAGTGAAATACAATAGATTTTTTTAACCAAAGGTTTGGAAGTTTAATTTAGTTGCTGTTTTACCTGTTAACTATGTTTAAAAGGTAAAGGTAAAGGTTCCCCTCGCACGTACGTGCTAATCGTTGCCGACTCTAGGAGGCAGTGCTCATCTCCGTTTCAAAGCCGAAGAGCCAGCGCTGTCCAAAGACGTCTCCATGGTCATGTGGCTGGCATGACTCAATGCCAAAGGCGCACGGAACGCTGTTACCTTCCCACCAAAGGTGGTCCCTATTTTTTCTACTTGCATTTTTACGTGCTTTCGAAACTGCTAGGTTGGCAGAAGCTGGGACAAGTAATGGGAGCTCACCCCATTACACGGCAGCACTAGGGATTCGAACCACCGAGCTACCGACCTTTCGATCAACAAGCTCAACGTCCTAGCCCCTGAGCCACGGCATCCCTATTAACTATGTTTACATATACTAAATCAGTGATGGTTAACTTTTTTGGTGCCAAGTGCCAAAAGTGTGCGCGTGCTCATGCAAATACATGTGTGCGTGCCTGAACCCCCAAAATGCAATGTGAGCATGCCTCCCTGTGCATGCACCCCGCCCCTGCACATGCACACGTGCTCCCATGCATGCACATATGTCCCCTCCATATATACCCCCTGCATATGTGCCCGCCCCCCCCCATGTCCTGTTTTGGGCCTGAAAAGCCTCCTGCACTAACCTGCACCCCACCGCATGCTCCCTGCGCATGCACGGCAGAGACCTGAAGATCAGCTGGCCGGTGGGAGGCATGCGTGCATGTGGGGTGCAGCTGGGCTGGAGTGACGGCTGGTGTGCCCACAGAGAGAGCTCTGTGGGCCAGCTGTGGTATGCACACCATGTTGTGCCTCATCCGCTTTCCCCGCAGCCGGGGCCTTCTTATCTGCTTCCGAACACTGAGGAATGTCCTAGCATGCCTCCTGGCCCCAGCCCTGGCTCCATGCCCAGGCAAACGGAGCAACTAGACCCCTCCCCCACAACATGTGAGCCTGAGGAAGGTCAATTACCAACAGCTGCAGACTGGAGTGACCCTCGCTTCAGGAGAATTGATGAGCGGCGTCAACAGAAGGAAGGGAGGGGCAGGCCGGGATAAGTGCTGAGTCATGGAGCCACACCCCATGGCCTATATAAAGGATCTGCTTTCTGGCATTCTCTGAATCTGGCAAAGTCTACCTTATCTTGCTGAAATCACTTTCTGGTCTCCTGCCTGCCTTGAGAACTTTGCTAGGACTTTGGCTGAGCTGCAGAGGCACGCCTGATTCGGATTTCCCTGACCCGGTCGACAGCGGAGGAGTGGGACACGACACGCCATAGGTTCACCATTGTGGTACTAGATAAATGTCAGACTAAGTGGGTTGGTGTTGTAGGAATGTGTAAACCGTGTGCCTGCTTTGCCAGAGGGGAGGAGATATTATCTTTGAAATATATATATATATATATATATATATATATATATATATATATATATATATATATATATATATATATATATATATATATATAGTTTTGTTTTGTTTTTCTATTATTTTTTCTATTATTTTCTTCTTCTTTTGGAATTTGTATTTTAATGTTTTTTTGGGGGGGGGAAATGGGGGGGGAAAGAAAATAAATACATTTCATTTTATATTCCACATGAAATAATATCTACTTTGCTGGATCAGAAATGAGCAACGTTTTCTCTACAGAGCATGGCTGGCTCGGGAATTCTGGGAGTTGAAGTCCACAGGTCATAAGGGTTCCGACGGATGCCCTAATTAAATCATGAGCCTTGAGTCAAGCTTCAAAGGAAATCCAGTTATTCATTAGGAGCTTCATGTCTGCACATTCCCAAGTGAAGCCAGTTCTGACCCTACGTAATTTACGCCCCAGTCATGACCCTGTTTCCCCCCTCCCCCCAGGGTGTGTCATCAATCACATTTGCCAACGGAGCAATTTCACGGGTTGTAAAGGCCACTCCCCTCCAGCTGCTGTGGGTAACCCTGAGGTACAGCCTTGAGAGAGATAAGTCTGGAATGTGCATCTGTCTTTGGCTGCTGTGCCTTTCATCAGTTTCCCATATCCCCACTTGCTTAGGGCAACTCAAGAGTATTGTAATTGTTGACTGCATCTGTATTAGATCATACCAATGTCAGTCCGGTATAAGGCTGACATACTTTTCAGTGGCTAAATGTGTCTGTTGCTCTTCATTACAGCTTTGCTTCCACTTTAGAGACAACGAGGGACAGAGGTTTCAGCAGAGCCTCAGGTTACATTTGCTGCTTTTATTGAAGATCTGAAGACAGACGCACCTTTGAAGTGCGCACAGATTTATCTTGGTGGTCTGGTTAAAAATAGGGGTAGAGAACCAACAGCGGTTACTTTCCTAAGTCTGCCCATACTGTCTTTACACAACACACGCACAGAGAACGGCTCCCTATCTTGGAGGAGCAGAAGGAATCAATTAGCAAGCTGTTTGGAAAAAGAAGCATTTTGGAATTTGGGTACCTCTCCTATGTAGCCGTTGAGCTTGATTTTTTTCATCTGCTTCGGATGATTCAGAACTGCAGAGGGTGGCGTTTATGCAACATTGGGTCACAATAGGCAAATAGCACATTACATCCAAGGAGATAATTTGCATAGCTTTGATGATGCCTGGAAAAGTAATAGGTAGCTGGCCTGCAGCTAGCTCTAAAGACTAAGATGTGGAGTTAATCCCTTGATCATAGAAGCCCCAACTCATCAGTCACTGACAACAATGATTAGTGGAGCATCATTTCTTTTATGTTGGTAAGATGGCAATGAAAAGCACAGATCTGTCACGTTTTTTGAATTTATAGGTGGATTGTGAAACTTTTCCTGCGCCTTGCATTGGGATTTTGGATCCTGCATGTCAGATGGATGTCATTCAGGGGTGAAATCCACTTACCTTCACTACCAGTTCGCAAATGGGAGCTCGCGCGGAACACCTCTGAGCATGCACAGGACCTTCTGCGCATGTGCTGAGGGTCAAAAATGGGATGTGATGATGTCCGGGTGGGTGGGTGGAGCCTCCCACTGCTGGTGCTACAGGTTTGCCTGAGCCGGATAGAACCGGTTGCATTTCACCACTCATTATACTGATAATTATAAAGCCACAACTTTTAATTAAGAAACCTCTCTCGTATCTTCCTTCTAATGTGGGAACTCATGAGCTAAGTCTCAAGAAAAACACCTCCATGCTTTCTGTGTCCAGTGGCTATAAAACAATAGCACATCCACACTGTGAATGTGGAGCCTCCTGTCTCTCTTACTAATATTTCGATCATACCCCACAAGAAAGGGGATGTTGTGTTTCACCAGCAGCCTGCAGAGCTGGCAACAGAGTCAGACAGTGATGAGGCTGAGAAAGAATGTGGGCCAGTCCTGGAGACTGGGGAAGGCCCGGATGAGGGCTCTGCATCAGAGGCTAAGGTGGGGCCAGGGCCATCAGGGAGTGAGGTGCAGACTCCAGAGCCTCCAGAGCCTGACAATAATGAGGCAGAGGAACAGGAGGAGTGTTGTGACCCAGGTTCCCGGACTCGGACTCCTGGAGAAGGAGGATTCAGAGAGTGAGGAGGAGGAGCTGGCAAGGCCTGCTTCCCCTGGGCCCTCTCCCTCCCTGGCACCGACCCAGAAGGAGGAGGAGGGGCTGGGAAGGCCTGATTCCCCCAGGCCTTCTTCTGATTTGGCAACGCCCCAAGAACAATCTTGGCTTGATGCGAGACTGTGCAGACGTGACTGGTGCATGCAGCAGAGGAGGCATTGGGACAGGGTCAGAGAACGATGTGTCACAGAGTGACACCCACAGGGGCTATAAAGCAGGAGGCGGAGCTTCCTGGCTTTTTGTCTTGGACAAAGCAATGAATTTGCGTGGGCAAACTGTGTCATGGATAGAAGAATCTGTTCGTGAGTGAATCGTGCTTTATCTATAATTTTCTGGTTATCTCCAGGGATTTTGGCAGGCGTGTGGGGAGACGTGTCCAGAACATCTCTGTGCCAGAAGGAATCCAGCCAAGTATAAATAAACTGGGAAAAGGCCTTTGACTGACTTTTTGTTGGGAGTGGTGGGAGGGGGAAACAGAACAAGGACCCTGTTCCTAATGCATGCATGAGAAGAGCTGCCAGAAGGCAAGAGCTCAAGTAAAGAGGATGACTCAGGAATAAGGCTTAATAGACCAGCAACTGCGTTTGGGCTCTTTGTCGGAAAACAACCTTGATAGCTTTGTCTTGTTGCATTTATTTTGTATCAGTGTCTCCTGAACTTTTGCCAAGAAAGGCCTTTGGCAGTTTGCCTAATTGGACCAAGGTTGGTGATAGGACTGAAAAATTGAGTTGGGAGAAATTTGCTTTAATATAGTTGAACTACGCTGAGAATGAATTAATTCTCAGCTGTTCTAATAAAGTTTGTTTGTTTTTACACTGACTGAGATTCCTACTACCTAATTAGGCCTGGGTCACAACAGGGGATTGGGAGGGTCTTCAGCTCAGTGACACATATTTAAACAAGGTTCGGTTTCTGGATTAAGTCTGGAAATATGGCTGACCAAAACCTGAAGAATCAATGTGGACACTACTAGATACTACTAGATAGAAGAAAAGCCCCCTAGGATGCTGTAATAAAAAGGAATAGATTCCATATATAGCAGTAGTGGGTTGCTACCTGTTCTCCCCAATTCGGGAGACCCGGTAGTGGAGATGTTGATGTGACAACGAACCAGTTCACTCCACCCATCAGCTGGGTCCTCCCGCCCACTCCTGCACTATACCTACCTTTATTCCTCCATTTTTAGCCCAGCTGAAAGGCACAGCAGAGTGGATTGCAATGCCTCAACTGTTCAACAATTCAAGGCGTTTGCAAAGCCCCACTTTGGTGTGCATGTAAGTGAAGCGAACCAGTGGTAACACTGCTTAGAACCCATCACTGATATATAGAGCCTCTGTTTTGTGATTACTATGATAATTTCTAATGGGCTGAAACAAATCCTTCAATGAGCCGCTACTGAACTTAAGACACTTTGATGATTGCACCAGTCGAAGACTCACAAATTAATACTAATCTGTTTCTTGCCAGTTCCCAAGTTATGGTTTTTCCCATCATTTTCCAGGGTTTTGTCCCTTAACAGTAAGCTCAGGGGATCCGTTTCACTTTTTTTCTCTTAATGTGAAAAAATATACAGTGTATAATGTCCTTGCAATGCAATGCAATATATGTATGTATCAGAGGTGGGATTCATATAATTTAACTACCAGTTCGCTCAGCACTGAAAATGTGAGCGCGCGCATGTGCACTCTGTTCATTCACACGCACCACCTCCACGCATGTGCACGGCCTTTCGTGCATGCACTTTGCTCGCACGTGTGGCTTCCACGCATGCACACAGTTTGAAACATGGCTAAATAGGATGGTAGATCGCCACTACCGGTATACATATAGATATATACCATAGTTATGTGCAGTCTACTCATGTTTGCATCAGCAATTTAATAAAATAATATTCATGAGCACATGGCTTATGGATATACTAATACAAGAAAACTGCCTAATATGATCTTCAATATTGTATATAGGCCATAGGATCCTACTGAGCCAACCCTCTCAAACTAACATTTCAGATGTCCCGAGGGGGACGTTAATCTAGGAGACTGTCTGCTCTATAGTTACAGTCCAAAGAGTTCTTGTCGGCCCTTCCAGTGAAGTCTTGCTGATCTAAGAAACCTAAAACATATTCACGCTGAGTATCAAATTGACCTACACCAGTGATGGCTAACCTTTTTGCCGTTGCGTGCCGAAAGCAGGGGTGGGTGGGTCATGCGTGTGCATGCCCACACCCATAATTTAATGCACCCCACCCCCCACATGTGTGTGCAACACCCCACAACCACCCTGCTTTTGGCGCACGATGGTATGGTGAGCCCGGTAGGCCCATTTTTTGTCTTCCCCAGGCTCCAGAGGCTTTCTATGAGCCTGAGGAGGATGAAAACAGCCTTCCCCACCCACCCCCGGAGGCCGGAAACAGCCCATTTCCCAACTGCCAGTGGGCCCAGAAGGCCCGAAACTTAGCTGGCCAGTGCTTTGCATGCACGCTGGAGCTGAGCTAAGGCAATGCTCACGTGCCCACAGATATGGCTCTGTGTGCCACCTGTGGCACGCGTGCCATAGGTTCTCTATCACGGACCTACACCTAGAGCAGGAGTCTCCAACCTTGGCAACTTTAAGGCTTGTGGACTTCAACTCCCAGAATTCCTCAGTTAGCCGGCTGAGGAATTCTGGGAGCTGAAGTCCACAAGCCTTAAAGTTACCAAGGTTGGAGACCCCTGACCTAGCAGTATTAAAGGAGAACCTTAGGCCTCACTTTCTTACCAATGACAGGCCATGCTGTCTTTACAGGAAATCAAATTGCATGATCTGCTACTTGGGAAGAAAAGAGAGGATAATAAATATGAATATCAAGTCAGGTAATGAGCAATATTTATTTATTTATTTATTTTATTTATTTATTATATTTGTATACCGCCCTTCTCCCGAAGGACTCAGGGCGGTTCACAGCCAGTAAAAACAAAATACATATAATATAAATTAAAAACAATATAAAAAACTGGTTCGATTAATGGCCTAAAATTTTTTAAATACAATTAAAACCCCATTTAAAACCCCTAATTCAAAACCCCGATTTAAAACTATGTTCAAGCTAGTCCTGCATGTCGAAACAACAACGTCTTCAGCTGGCGGCGGAAGGTCCAGAGGTCGGGGAGTTGACGAAGCCCTGGAGGGAGCTCATTCCAGAAGGCAGGAGCCCCCACAGAGAAGGCCCTCCCCCTGGAGGTCGCCAGCCGACATTGTTTGGCTGACGGTATCCAGAGGAGGCCCTCTCTGTGAGAGCGCACTGGTCGGTGTGAGGCTACTGGTGGCAGTAGGCGGTCCCGTAAGTACCCCGGTCCTAAGCCATGGAGCGCTTTAAAGGTGATGACAAGCACCTTGAATTGAACCCAGAAGACCACTGGGAGCCAGTGCAGACTGCGCAGGAGAGGTGTCACATGGGAGCCATGAGGTGCTCCCTTTATCACCCGCGCAGCCGCATTCTGGACCAGTTGAAGCCTCCGGGTACCCTTCAAGGGGAGCCCATGTAGAGAGCATTGCAGTAGTCCAGGCGGGATGTAACAAGGGTATGAGTGACTGTGCATAAGGAAGCCCAGTCCAGAAAGGGGCGCAACTGGCGTATCAGGCAAACCTGATAAAAAGCTCCCCTGGCGACGGCCATCATATGTTCTTCTAAAGACAGCCGTGTATCCAGGAGGACGCCCAGATTGCGAGCCCTTTCCATGGGGGCTAACAACTCGCCCCCAACAGTCCACAATGGAATTAGCTGACTGTACCGGGCCACCGGCATCCACAGCCACTCGGTCTTGGTGGGATTGAGTCTGAGTCTGTTTCTCCCCATCCAGACCCGTACGGCCTCAAGGCACTGGGACATCACTTCAACAGCCTCGTTGGGGTGGTTAGGGGTCGAAATATACAGCTGAGTATGGTCAGCATATAGATGACAACTCACTCCAAAACCACGGATGATCTCACCCAGCGGCTTCATATAGATGTTGAATGGAAGAGGCGAGAGAACCGACCCTTGCGGCACCCCACATAAGAGGCGCCTCGGGGCCAATCTCTGCCCTCCTGTCAATATGACAAGTGGTGACTTCCAGACCAATGAAACTAAGCCTAATTATACATTGGCCAGCAATATGAAGAATACAGAAGCTTCTCTATCACCTGGAAAGTGTTTGAACCTAGGGCCTGGAAATTTGGGACCCCAACAACCCTTCCCCACGTATATAAAAGACAAAGGTAAAGATGAGACGATGTCTATGAAAATTTGTATGAAAAAGTGTTTGTGCTATCTGTCGGACCTTTAAAACGTTTAGTATTTGCTTGTGCTATTATTAACTGTAATAACTGCAAGCAAACTTTTCCTGTAATAGAAGATCAATTGTTCACTTCATTGTATTGGGATTTTGGTCCATTCCTCTGTGACAAACTGCTTCAACTCAATAACATTTAAGGGATTTCTTCACACATAAAGAACACATAAAGCTATCAACTGTCATTCCAGGTCCTGCCATAAATGCTTATGAGTTCAGACTAGGCCGTTCTAAAGACAACATTGTTCTTCCTCATCAGTTCTCTTGTAGACTTTTGTATGTTTGGGATTGCTGCCTGGTCAAAGGTGTTATTCAGTTGGTTCAGACCGGTTCACCCGAACCGGTATAGCCTCACAATTCCACTTTTGACTCAACTCTACCTGAAACGTTCTGCTAGAAGTTTGGAGAGTCATCTTGGTGCTTTTTGACAAACATGAGAGAAACATCAATGTTTTTTTAAATCAGCAATTATAAGTTTTATGTTTGAGTCTCCCAGATGGTTTAATAAAATTGCTTGTGCTATTTCAGTTTGCGATTTTACCTCTCTATGTAAAGGATAGTATGGCACATAGGCTAGAATTTAATATATCATCTCCGGGGGAATATAGTTGTAAAATCCTGTCTTGAACAAGTAGAATTATAATATTTCTTTCTCTACATTCTTTTCCTATATTGGCTGGAAAGATGGGTATTTGAGGGTGGGGTTTTTTGGGTTTGTTTGTTTTTTAGTATTCTCTCCCTAACTAGATGAGGCTCTTATTCCTTTTTTGCCTACCACGCATAAAAAAAATAATAAAAGCTCATGTCCAATTTTCCTGACAGCAAATAAATTCACACGAGCAGGTTCTGCAAACTTTTATTAATGTAGTCAAGTACATGATTACTGCTTGGATATATCATGTAGGGTGCGTTCAAAGTTATGCATGTAAACAACCCAAACACAGTGGCAGACCAAAAAAGAAGAAAAAAATGTTGGTGAGCAAAGAAGGAACAAAAGCTGTAGACAGTTACAGTATATGAGTACTGATGATTGTCATAACCATCTCTCTGATGTTATGTGATTTGGTTCCATCAATTCACAGCTCAGGCAGAGATGTTGTCAACACGCTGCTCTGTAGTTGTTAAGTGTTGTTGGTAATGTTGCCATGGAAATTATTCCCATTGTGTTCAAAACACTTGCTACCTAATAACCACATGGAGGATTCATCCTGGTGATTGTATTCACTCATGTAGTTAAGAGAATCCAGCAGCCAAATTTTAGCTATTCAGGTCTGCCATAGTAGAATGGCTTGAAGTGCTTTCTTATTTTCATAAGCCCAAATTTGGGGACCCAAAGGAAAGGCTGCACAGCAAGCAGAAACCCATCAACCTTCTTTAAGTAAATGTCAGCTAAACACCAGGGATTCCAACTGAAAATCTCTGCATTCCAGGCACTGGTAACTCTGTTGCTGAAGTCATATTTTCTGCAGTCTAGTTTGGATCGGTTTACCATGAGTTTGTATCTATTGTGTGCTCTTGTATTGTTTTGGTTGAAGCTGAAGTATTCATTGGCTGGTAGTATATTGTAGCAGATGATTTTATCTACTATGCTTAAGACGGATTTTAAGATTTTATCTACTGTGCTTAAGACGGAGAAGTTCTAAGTTGTCTAAGCCCAAACTTTTGAGTCTGACAGGTACCACTACCTTCTTACAAACCCTAGAAAGCAGCTCAACTAAGGGATTTCCTTCCCCCCTTAGACTCTAAGAGACCCATCCCCTTTGAGCTATTCAGTCAGGTTATTGTGACTCGTCCTCGCTCCTCTCCTCAGCCAGGTCCCTCCCGTCATCAACCGGGCCTTTTATCAGACTCCGAGTCTGATAATGAAGATGAACGGCCTGTCATGACTCCAGCCCCCGGTCCTGGCCCCATGCCCGGAGAGGATTCAAGGAGTGAAAGGAGAAGTTCGATAAACCTCACTCATACAGTGTGTGTTCCTTTGGCTCAGCCTTCAGAGCAGGAAACCAGCCAGGTGGTAGAATTACCCAGGCCTACTCCCTCTGACCCTTCCCTTTCCCAGATGCTGACAGCAGATCCAGCTGAAGACAATTCAGAGTGAGTGGACCCTCGCTTTCAGAGATCTGAGAGGCGACGCCAGCAGAAGGAAGGGTGGGGCAGGCTTGAATAAATGCTGAGCCATGGAGCCACACCCCCCAGCCTATATAAAGGACCTGCTTTTGGCATTCCAACCTTGAGTCAAGCAAAGTCTTATCTAGTTTGCTGATATCGGGCCCTATCGCTGAAGTCACAACTTGGACTCCTGCCTGCCCTGATAAACCTCGAAGGAACTTGGCAAGCTGCAGAGGCTTCGTTGCCATTTTGTTACAAACTTCCTTGACTCGTTCGTTTGAGTGGGGGTGGGACATGACACAGGTTGAGTTCAAAGTGACTAGGATGAATCTATGTGGGAAAACTTTGAGGTGAGAAAAGAATACCGAATTCCCAACGAATAAGAATATTGTAAATAACATATTCCTGTCATAATACCAACAATTGTAACTATGAGAGCAAATATCAAAAGTGTTTTTTTTATTTTGAAAAGACAACTAGACCAGGGGTGAAATGCTCCCGGTTTGGACCAGATCGCCTGATCCGGTAGCAATCTTGGCGGTTGGTTCGGAGAACCGGTAGCAATTGCGATGTGAGGTTCCACCCACCCACCTGGCTGTCGTTCCTTCCTGGTTTTAACCAGGAAGTAATGTGTTTTGTACCCTCTGTGCATGTGCAGAAAGGTTTTGCGCATGCACAGAGGGTGTGCGCAAGCATGTGATGGGCGCACGTGGTGCGTGCACGTCTGAACCGGTAAGGAAGATAAGGTTTCACCCCTGAACTAGACTAATATTTGTGGAAAAACAACAACTATCCTGGAAGCTTCATCATTTGTATTGGATGCTGTGGGAGATGAGGCAGCTGAGATTAGTTGGTGGGAGGCGGAATGATAGGGATGAGGGTGGGAAATGGAAATGAGAAAAAAATGTGTTTTCTTTGCAATCAACTGATCTTAACACTCCCTGAGAACCATTGTGGTTACTCAGGGTTCAGGTTACCTCAGGGTCACCTGAATCAGAGGTGTGGAATTTTCTTGGAACAGCCTAAAGCAGGGGTCTTCAACCTTGGTCCCTTTAAGACTTGTGGATTTCAACTCCCAGAGTCCCTCAGCCAGCAAAGCTGGCTGAGGAACTCTGGGAGTTGAAGTCCACAAGTCTTAAAGGGACCAAGGTTGGAGACCTCTGGCCTAAAGGATTACATTGTAAATGGGGATAGGTGATAGGCAACTGTCCAGGAATTCAATCTTGTCTGCTGTCAAACCATTTGTTATTCTTGGGTACCCGATGTATTAACTGCAGTTGGTTTAAAGAGATACAGCCAGTCAGGAGACTGTGAATTCTAGTCACATCTTAGACCTGAAACCAGCTGGCTGACTTTGGGCCAATCACTCCCTCAGCCCAATGTACCTCATAGGATTGTTGTGGAGAAAATCGGAGAATCGGGGAAGGAGTGGTGGGTATGTCCACTGCCTTGAGTTATTTGTAAAAAGAATGGTTGTAAAATGCCCCGATACCTGTAGCTTCATCCTTAGATGGCTCCTGATGGTTTGGCCATTTGACGTTTATTATGGTTCATTGCACAGTCAGCCAGTTGCTTAAACTGGATTTGGCATTTTATCCATCTATCAAGTCCTTCCCAGGGGTCTGAGATAGGTAGATGTTGCTGTTTGATGGTATTAAAGGTATCAAAAAAAGGATATAAATTGTTCCAAATAAAGATATTGTTTGCAATTGACTGGTGGTGATTTTGTCAATGAAGATGGTGTTCAAGTGGCGCTCCAGATGTTTTTGGATTGCAACCAAGGAACCTAATACTACTGGCACAATTAATACTATTGGTACTATTTTTGTTTTCTATTGCCACAGTCATTCCACTTCTATTTGCAGGTTTTAACAGATTAACAGAGTTTGAAGGGACCTTGTGGGTCATCTAGTCCAACTCCCCACCCAAGCAGGAGACCCTACCCCATTTCTGACAAATGACAGTCCAGACTCTTCTTGCAAGTCTCAAGTAATGAAGCTCCCATAACTTCCGAAGGCAACTTCTGTCCCATTGGTTGATTGTTCTCACTGTCAGAAAATTTCTCCTTATTTCCAGGTTAAACCTCTCCTTGTTCAGTTTCCATCCATTAATCTTTAGAAAATAGCTTAACCCTTCCTCTCTGTGGCAGCCCCTCAAATATTGGAAGACTGCTATCACATCTCCTCTGGTCTTTCTCTTCACTAGACTAGCCATGCCCAGTTCCTGTAACCATTCTTCATATGTTTTAGTCTCCAGTCCCCTAATCATCCTGATTGCTCTTCTCTGCACTTTTTCTAGAGTCTCAACATCTTTTTTATAGTGTGGTGACCAAAACTGAATGCAGTACTCTAGATGTGGTCTTACTAGGGCTTTATAGAGTGGTATTAGTACCTCACTTGATGGTATCCCTCTGTTAATGCAATTTAGGATTGCACTGGCTCTTTTGGCTGCTGCCACACACTGCTGGCCCATGTTTAGCTGGTTGTCCACTAAGACTCCAAGATCCCTCTCACAGTTGCTGCTATTAAGCCTGTTTTCACCCAGTCTATATGTATTTTTTTTTCTTGCCTAAGTGTAGGACTTTACATTTCTCTACGTTGAATTTCATTTTGTTAGATAGGGCCCAGTGTTCAAGTCTGTCAAGATCCATCTGGATCTTGAGCCTGTCTTCTTTGTATTTTGTGATTTCCTCCAGCTCTTCTCTTCTGCTGTCTGCATGTACTACAACATCTGCTATCCAGATCTTTTCAACTTTCTTATCGATAGAATAGAATAGAATTTTATTGGCCAAGTGTGATTGGACACACAAGGAATTTGTCTTGGTGCATATGCTCTCAGTGTACATAAAAGAAAAGATACGTTCATCAAGGTACAACATTTACAACATAATTGATGGTCAATATATCAATATAAATCATAAGGATTGCCAGCAACAAGTTATAGTCATACAGTCATAAGTGGAAAGAGATTGGTGATGGGAACTATGAAACGATTAATAGTAGTGCAGATTCAGTAAATAGTCTGACAGTGTTGAGGGAATTATTTGTTTAGCAGAGTGATGGCCTTCGGGGAAAAACTGTTCTTGTGTCTAATTGTTCTGGTGTGCAGTGCTCTATAGCGTCGTTTTGATAGCTATTGAGTCTGGGGTTTCATGTGGCAGGCGCTTCTCTGTCGGAATTCCAAGCACTTTAGCTTCCTCATTTTCCATTATGTTATTCTATGGCTCTGCCAATTTTTATTTGCAGGCAAATGGTATTTATGGCAGATATTCCAATCTATCATTGTTGCAACTTTGTCATGCCGTTGTTTGTATTCAGTCTATGGTTTCTTGCAGGACCTAACTAGATGGTCTACAGTTTCTTATTTGCAGAGGTGGCGTTTACTGACTGTTGCTCTCTTTTAAATTCTGGCATTGTAGGCATTTGATCTTAAAGCTTAGTCTTCTACAGCCAAAATTAGCCCCTCTATCTCTTTGTTCAATTTTCCTGCCCTTAGCCATTATTATTATTATCTTCATCTGTTGCCACTATTTCATGGTTAACAACTTCAAAACAAAGTATTGGCTTTTGTAAACAAACAAAAAAATGCACATAAAATTAATAAACACATGCAAACAAATAATAATGGATAGCAACTACACAGAATGTCACAATGATTACAATAACATCAACAGATTAAGTATTTTAACCTAATTGCTGCCTGATTAAATATGACAGGAGAATACAAGCCAATTTCAATAAGGATACATTAAATCAAAAATTCCTATTCACTCAATAAATATAATTGCCAAAGTAATATGATTAAGTTAATTTTGGGGTCACACAAAAGTTATTAAAATACTATGATCTTCTTTCATCCTTTCCTTAAATTTCACTTAATATGTAAAATACTGTCAAATATTCTTCTTTGTCATTTTTAAGATTCTTATAAATTTCCCAGGTAAGCAACGTTATATTCTTCAATTGCAAACAAATTTTTAAAAATCTTTTAATTCCCAATATTTTCCCCAGATTAGTGCTTTCAACCCTGAAAAGTGCCCCCAAGTGGTCGTTACTGATTTTTGCAGTCCAGATAGGGTAGACTTAATTACCGTATTTCTCAGAGTATAAGATGCACCTTTTTCCCAGCTAAAAGGATGTGAAAATTTGGGTGCGTCCTATACACCAAATGTAGCCCCGCTCACCCACTGGCCCCCACCCTTTGGCCTCTGCCTCCCAGCAATTTACCTCCTTGCAGCAAGCAGCAAGAAAAAACAGCCCATTTCAGCTTCAGCACAGCCTGATGAGCACAAGTTGATTGTCAATTGGATCGGCCTCCCGACTCTCAGCTGTTTCAGGCTGCAGGGATTGCCATTGCCTATTGCTGCATGGGCCTCTGATGCTTGCTGCAAGGAGGTAAATTGCTGGGAGCAGATTTTTTTTTCTTGTGCTAATCAAGCTATGCTGAAAACAAAAATGAAAGTAAAGCAGGCTGTTTGCTGTTTGCTGCAATGAGGCAAAATTGCTGGGAGGCAGAGGCAGATTTCTTTTTCTTATTTTCCTCACCAAAAATGGTAGGTGTGTCTTATAGTCCGGAGCATCTTATACTCCGAAAAATATGGCATATTAAAACTAGGTCCATCAGTATACTTTCAAAAGCTTTTTCTTTTATATGTGATATACAATTCTGCTTTACAGCAAATGAAATGCCCTTCTGTGAGAGGATTATTAGAAGACATGTTTTCTTATGGGATTAATTAATGTAAAAGATCTAAGTGGAAATGTGGGCCTCTGCTAGACTGAAACGAGACCATGTGGATTTGTACAAGGGAGCTTCTGGCTTAGTGGTCCACAGGCATTTTTTAAAAAGTTTTATTGCTATAACAGATGAAGGAGAATTCAATCGAGGGGAGATAGTCAAGATCAATTTTTCAAAACAGAATTTGGCAAGGATTTCACCTCGGAGATTAATAGCAGAAAGACAAAAAAAATAGCGACAAAAATGGAAATAAATTATTACATGATATTGGCAAGAGATCTTTAATAATATCAGTGCAAGCTAATCTTATTCTAAAATGGGAGAATTTATGCCTTCCAAATACTGCTGAACTACAGCTTCCAGTGCCCAGCCCAGAGGTGGGTTTTAGCAGGTTCTGACCAGTTCTGGAGAACCTGTAGTGGAAATTTTGGATAATTCGGAGAACCGGTAATAAAAATTCTGACTGCCCCTGCCCCCATCTATTCTCTGCCTTCTAAATCCCAGCTGATTGGGAGGAAATAGGGATTTTGCAATAACCTTCCCCTGGATTGGGGAGGGAATAGAGATTTTACAGTATCCTTTCCCTGGAGTCGGGTGGGAATGGAGATTTTACAGTAACCTTCCCCTGCCACGCCCACCAAGCCATGCTATATCCACCAAGCCACACCCACAGAACCGGTAGTAAAAAAAATTGAAACCTACCACTGGCCCAGCCACAGCTGTCAACACCTGGAGAATGTTTTCCCATTCTGCATTATAATTCACACAAGACGTTAGAAGAAATCCAGGGAGTTAGTTTGGATGGTTGACATTACACAGAAAAAGACTATGAGATTTGGGCTGCAAAAATTTCCACCATCTAAAAGAAAAATTAAAATACAGATATTCCTCAATTTACCACCACACTGGAGTCCAGAATTGTAATTGTAAATCCTTGCATCATAATCTAAGGCAGGGATGTCAAACTCGCGTCATCACAGTGCCTTCATGTGATGTATTGCAATTTTTTCCCCTTCGCTAAACTGGGCCTAGCCATGGCCATACATGATGCATCCAATCTGCAAGCTGTGAGTTTGACACCTCTGATCTAAGGCATCACATGACTGGACAATATTATTACTGTTATTGCAGTCATAAAATGAGTCATGCAGTTATTAAGCAAACCATGTGGTTTTTAGTGAACCATGTGTTCATTAAGCAAATCTAGAATATCAAATGAAAAACGGCAAATAGAATAGAATAGAATTTTATCGGCCAAGTGTGATTGGACACACAAGGAATTTGTCTTGGTGCATACGCTCTCAGTGTGCATAAAAGAAAAGATACGTTCATCAAGGTACGACATTTACAACACAATTGATGGTCAATATATCAATATAAATCATAAGGATTGCCAGCAACAAGTTATAGTCATTCAGTCATAAGTGGAAAGAGATTGGTGATGGGAACTATGAAACTATTAATAGTAGTGTAGATTCAGTAAATAGTCTGACAGTGTTGATGGAATTATTTGTTTAGCAGAGTGATGGCCTTCGGGAAAAAACTGTTCTTGTGTCTAGTTGTTCTGGTGTGCAGTGCTCTATAGCGTCGTTTTGAGGGTAGGGGTTGAAACAGTTTATGTCCAGGATGCGAGGAGTCTGTAAATATTTTCACGGCCCTCTTCTTGATTCGTGCAGTATACAGGTCCTCAATGGAAGGCAGGTTGGTAGCAATTATTTTTTCTGCAGTTCTAGTTATCCTCTGAAGTCTGTGTTTTTCTTGTTGGGTTGCAGAACCGAACCAGACAGTTATAGAGGTGCAAATGACAGACTCAATAATTCCTCTGTAGAATTGGATCAGCAGCTCCTTGGGCAGTTTGAGCTTACTGAGTTGGCGCAGAAAGAACATTCTTTGTTGTCCTTTTTTAATGATGTTTTTGATATTAGCTGTCCATTTGAGATCTTGCGATATGATAGAACCTAGAAATTTGAAGGTTTCTACTGTTGATACTGTGTTGTCAAGTATTGTGAGAGGTGGAAGTATGGAAGGGTTTCTCCTAAAGTCTACCATAATTTCTACGGTTTTGAGTGTGTTCAGTTCCAGATTGTTTTGGTTGCACCACAAGGCTAGTCGTTCGACCTCTCGTCTATATGCGGATTCGTCATTGTCTCGAATGAGACCAATCACTGTTGTGTCATCTGCGAACTTCAGTAGCTTAACAGATGGATCATTGGAGATGCAGTCATTGGTATACAGAGAATATAAACACAGTTACATGACTGCAGGATTCTGCGACGACTCATAAAGGTGAGCCAACTGCAAAGCTGTTGTGGCTCGCTGGCAGCCAGTGGAGCTGGCAGCAGAGTTAGACAGTGAGGAGGTTGGGGAGGAACATGGGCCAGTCCTGGGGGGCTGCAGAGGATGAGGGCTATACTTTGGAGGCAGAGAGGGAAATAGACAGCAGCAAGGCTGAAGAACAGCTGGATCCTGTTCCCAGAGTGCACATGCACAGAGCTATCAGAAGACAAAAACAACTAAGTTTTTTTTTTCTTGTTTTCCTCTCCAAAAAAGGTAGGTGTGTCTTATACTCCGAAAAATACGATAAGTAATAAGTAATAACTTGCATACATTCCAATATACATATATGTATATAACATTATATTATATTACACCAGTATGAACATGCTGCATGTTGCGCTGGCCCTGCAAGTCTATCATATTAAACCTAATTTTGGTGTTACGTTACATTCAGAAGTCTGGCGGCCTACTAACTTAACTGTAAAGATTCCCTTAACAACTGTGGCAAGAAATGTCGTAAAATGGAGCAAAACTCACTTAACAATTCTCTTGCTTATGTCGTGTCCCACTCCTCCGCTGACGGCCGGGTCAGGGAAATCCGAATCAGGCGTGCCTCTGCAGCTCTGCCAAAGTCCTAGCAAAGTCCTCAAGGCAGGCAGGAGACCAGAAAGTGACTTCAGCAAGATATGTTCGACTTTGCCTGACTCAGAGAATGCCAGAAAGCAGGTCCTTTATATAGGCCATGGGGTGTGGCTCCATGACTCAGCACTTATCCAGGCCTGCCCCTCCCTTCCTTCTGACGCCGCCGCCTATCAATTCTTCTGAAGTGAGGGTCACTCCAGTTGGCAGCTGTTGGTAATTGACCTCCCTCAGGCTCACATGCTGTGGGGGAGGGGGAGGGGTCTAGTTGCTCCGTTTGCCTGGGCATGGAGCCAGGGCTGGGGCCGGGAGGTGCTTCCTCCTGTCTGGGCATGGAGCCAGGGCTGGGGCCGGGAGGCATACTAGGACATTCCTCAGCGTTCGAAAGCAGATAAGAAGGCCCCGGCTGCGGTGAGAGCGGGCAAGACACAACAGCTTAGCAACAGAAATTTTGGGCTCAATTGTGGTCGTAGGTTGAGGATTATTTGTAAACAAGGATTTATTTCAATGTTAAAAAGTCAACTACAGCCAGGAGCCGTAGTGGATAACAAAAGTGTCTTCAAGAAATAAAGAATCCTGGCACCACAATATTATGGGGACTCCAGCATTAAATCAAGTCTTCTGGGGAATTATTTTTCTTTAATATATGTAAGAGAACATTGCAAAAATAAATATGAATATATTGTTTATTGATGATGCTGTAATTTCATGGGATAAGTGAACTAGTAAGATTCACAGATATGGAAGCTACTGAATCTCTTATAATGAGAAGATTGACATGAACAATTCAAGCTTTGTGTTAGGTGTATCATTCCGTACCTGCACAACTAGAAGCCCCCATCCACCAAATCTGCCCTGTGGTAGAGGGGTAATTATATTGTAAGGTCCCAAAATGTACTTGAGTGACCAGAATGCCAAAGAGAGAGAGACCCAAGAAGAGGCTTGGAAAAAAATATCAGCTTTTATTTGTACAAAGAAGAGCTGGGTAGACCATACCACAACGTACAGATAAAGATCATGCAGTGAAAGGTCACACATTGGGGAAAGTATGGCGTCCTTTTATACCTTCCGAGACATCAGCTTAGTACCCAATTCTGGCCCCCTGGCCCATGCCTTCCTTGTAGCCCTGCATTGGCCATACAGCAAGGAACAGGGGAGCTGAATGCTTAGCAACAGATGGGTTGGGTGCTTAGCAACCCAGGTATTTGCCCAATGTAACCCTACTCAGGCCCACTCCAGGCACTGAGTTGTACACAAAAACAAGATAACAGGAGTTAGATCACTGGTAAAAGCAAATGGCAAAGGCAATTCTAATTCTTACAGGTACAAAGCAATTCTTACAGAAGCGAAATAGCAAGTTATTATTATGTCCCAGTAATTCTACTTATTCTACTATTATTATGTCTCTTCAATATATAACAGAATAAGAATTGGAAGGCACCTTGGAGGTCTTCTAGTCCAACCCCCTCCTCAAGCAGGAGACCCTATGCCAGTGATAGCTAACCTTTTCGTCCTTGAGTGCCACAAGCGCAAGCATGGGCACGACAGCTTCTGCTTCTGTGCATGCACAGAATGTATTTGATGACATCCGGGCGGGTGGGCAGAGCCTCCCGCCGCTGCTACCGGTTTGCCCAAACCGGGGCAAACCAGAAGCAACCCACCACTGATATAGATAGTTATATTCTCGATGGCTTGTATAGTATTTTAACTGCATTTTGATTAAACAACAGCACTGCAGATACCCAAAAATCAGGTGGTCGGAGAAGGCACGCGCGCAGAGCTCAGCTGGGGTGAGGGTTCGCGTGCTGGCAGAGAGGCTACATGTGCCACCTGGGTCACGCATGCCATAGGTTCGCCATCACAGCCCTATGCCATTCCAGACAAATGGCTGTCCAGTCTCTTAAAAGCACCCACAGCTTCTGAAGGCAAGCTGCTCCACTGGTTAATTCAATTAAATATTATATCAACACTGTCAAACTATTTACTAAATCTGCACTACTATTACTACTATCTTCTCATCGTTCCCATCTCCTTCCTCTTATGACTGTATGACTGTAAATTTGTTGCTTGTATCCTTATGATTTATATTGATATTGATTGTTTCCTGATTGCTTATTTGTACCCTATGACTATCATTGTATCATTGTGTTAAATGTGTACCCTATGACTATCATTAAGTGTTTTAAGTGTTGTACCTTGATGAAGGTCTTTTCTTTTATGTACACTGAGAGTGTATGCACCAAGACAAATTCCTTGTGTGTCCAATCACACTTGGCCAATAAAAAATTCTATTCTATTCTATTCTATTCTATTCTATTCTATTCTATTCTATTCTATTCTATTCTATTCCTCTACTCTACTCTACTCTACTCTACTCTACTCTACTCTACTCTACTCTACTCTACTCCACCCACTCCACTCCACTCCACTCCACTCCACTCCATTCTATTCTATTCTATTCTATTCTATTCTATTCTATTCTATTCTATTCTATTCTATTCTATTCCTCTACTCTACTCTACTCTACTCTACTCTACTCTACTCTACTCTACTCCACCCACTCCACTCCACTCCACTCCACTCCACTCCACTCCACTCCACTCCACTCCATTCCATTCCATTCTATTCTATTCTATTCTATTCTATTCTATTCTATTCTATTCTATTCTATTCTATTCTATTCTATTCCTCTACTCTACTCTACTCTACTCTACTCTACTCTACTCTACTCCACCCACTCCACTCCACTCCACTCCACTCCACTCCACTCCACTCCATTCCATTCTATTCTATTCTATTCTATTCTATTCTATTCTATTCTATTCCTCTACTCTACTCTACTCTACTCTACTCTACTCCACCCACTCCACTCCATTCCACTCCACTCCACTCCACTCCACTCCACTCCACTCCACTCCACTCCATTCCATTCCATTCTATTCTATTCTATTCTATTCTATTCTATTCTATTCTATTCTATTCTATTCTATTCCTCTACTCTACTCTACTCTACTCTACTCTACTCTACTCTACTCTACTCTACTCTACTCCACCCACTCCACTCCACTCCACTCCACTCCACTCCACTCCACTCCACTCCACTCCACTCCACTCCATTCTATTCTATTCTATTCTATTCTATTCTATTCTATGAAGTATTATAAGAACATATAAGCACTAACCCTATTCCAAAAATGGTTAAATATTAAAAAGTAAGGTGGAAATTGATGGATGGCAAAGTAGGTGTCTAGTCACGCAGAAAACGCCAAGCATCTGGATTTTAGATTTTTAGATTATATGCGGTTTATGTTACAACTGCCAGAAGATTCAGCATTTATCACTTAGGGTAGAGGTGCACTTCCTGTATTCTTAATTGTGTTTTTGAAACTTAAAAATAAAAAAAGAGGCCAACAAGTCCATGGTTCTGGAGATACATTCCAAATTGCAAAACATATACGAATGCATATTTATCTTTTTAAAACTAGTCTCAGTTTGATTTTTTTAAAAAATCTAGGTTAGCCTCTGTTGAAAACCAGGTAATGGTGAAACTGGGGTCAGTAGTTTATTCTCAAGTTTTAAGCAGACTTAAACTAGTTATAACACTCTCCACTTAGTGGGCTGTTTTTCAGAGTGGAAAGCAATTGAAACATAATGTGTGGAAATAACAGCTTCCCTTTCAGTTTTCTCTTCTCAGGATGAGAAATCTATTGACATGGCAATTGAACACTTTTTACCTTATCAAAATCCCTACATGTTTTTTTCTGAAATACTGCGGTTGACAGGTTTTACACAAAAGCTGATTTTCTTAATTTATCACAAAAATATATATAAATCCCGCCACAAATTATTTTCTGAAGATCCCCTGTGTGAGAGCATACAACGACCCAAGTGTTCATTTTTGCTTGGAGATTGAATGCACTTGTGGCACTAAATCAGTCGTGGATTACACGTATCTTGTGACAAAACTCCTAAGATTTTAGTTATTTTTCAGAAGTTTTCTAAGCTCAATAAAAAGTAAGGTAACGATAAAGGTTCCCCTCGCACATATGTGCCAGTCGTTCCCAACTCTAGGGAGCGGTGCTCATCTCTGTTTCAAAGCCAAAGAGCCAGCGCTGTCCGAAGACGTGGTCATGTGGTCGGCATGACTATATGCCAAAGGTGCACGGAACGCTGTTACCTTCCCACCAAAGGTGGTCCCTATTTTTTCTACTATTTTTTACGTGCTTTCGAACTGCTAGGTTGGCAGAAGCTGGGACAAGTAACAGGAGCTCACTCCGTTACGCGGCACTAGGGATTCAAACTGCTGGACTGCCGACCTTTCGATCAACAAGCTCAGCATCTTAGCCTCTGAGCCACCGTGAAACATGGTACCTTACGCCACCAGACTTGAAATCCTAGGCTTAGAAAACTTGGAACTCCGTCACCTTCGACAAGACCTAAGTCTAACTCACAGAATCATCTATTGTAATGTCCTTCCTGTCAAAGACTACTTCAGCTTCAATTGCAATAATACTAGAGCAACTAATAGATTTAAACTTAATGTCAACCGCTTTAATCTAGATTGCAGAAAATATGACTTCTGTAACAGAATCATCAGTGCTTGGAATACTTTACCTGACTCTGTGGTCTCTTCTCATAATCCTAAAAGCTTTAACCAAAAACTTTCTACTATTGACCTCACCCCATTCCTAAGAGGACCATAAGGGGCGTGCATAAGCGCACAAACGTGCCTACCGTTCCTGTCCTATTGTTTTTCTTTTCTTCTTTCTATATATATATGCTTATACCTCCTTATATTTACTCATATATGTGTTTATATACTATATAATCTTTTTGTATGATACCTACATATATTGTTGTGACAAAATAAATAAATAAATAAATCTTAGACACCTATTGGTTTAAAAGCATGAAATCTTTATTACAATCTAGACCAGTGATTGCTAACCTTTTCTGGACAGAGTGACCAAAGCGGGCGTGCACATGTGCAAATGCGTGCGGCCCCATGCATGCGTGTGCCCCATGCACGTGCCCTGCCGTACGCATGAGCATGCCCCCCCCACACACACACACCCTGCCCCCACGCATGTGGGGCCCCTGCATGCGCCCTGTCTCCGAGCATATACATGCACCCACCCACCCCCACACCCCACCCTCCTGTGCATGTGCGGCAGAGATCCAAAGTCCAGCTGGCTAGTAGGAGGCGTGTGCGCATGTGTGGCGGAGCTGAACTGGGGCAACAGCTCATGTGCCCACAGAAGGGGCATTGCGTGTCACCTCTGGCATGTGTGCCATAGTTTCTCCATCACGGGTCTAGACCATCCTAATTTTAAAATCTGATATGTAGGTTAAGGTATTTCTAATATTTCACTGAAGTTTGCGATAAATAATAAAAAATAAAAAATTAATCAGATGAGCCACATGAATATTTACATTTCAGTATTAACAAATCTTTGAACATTCAGAACAGACGTGTCCATTTGCAGTGATCATAGCATTCAGATCCAGTCTGCAAAATTCAAAGATCGGGGGTGGCAGAGAGAAATCTCTTTACAGAATATTTTATATTCTATTTGATTTTGTTTATTTCATTCTGAAGCTTTGCTACGCAATTATGAAAACGAAAAACATTTTCTCTCTCTCTCTAATAACGTTATCAACATTATCAAGGAAAGCCCTTGCAGCCTTCTGCCTTTCTGTGTGAATTATGAAAACGGTAGGTCTTTTGTAATAATGTGAGAGGTGTTCTGTATTTCACAACTGCTTTTACAAATATTTAGTGACTTTTCCTATGTGGTGGATTTTTAATTTATTAGAGAGTTGTTAGGGAAGAGCATGGTTTCACCTGAGCCTCTGAAATAATATTAGAAAGAGCTTCAGTTCCAACAAAATTTGGTTAAGCATTGAGAATGCACATTCTGAAACAGCTGAAATTTTTTAAAAATACACTATTCTGAAAATGAAATCCCATTTAAATCAGAATTTGATTGAAACCTGCAATTTTCTATTTCTCTTGCCCAATGTGAAACTACCTGTAATTTTTATAAGTAGGATTGCCAGATGCAGGAAGGAGCTTACTATATAGCCATGGCACGCATAGCCATATCAGTAGGCACATGAGCTCAGCTCTGGCGCGCATGTGCGCACTGACCAGTTGATTTCAGTCCTTCTGGGTCCACCAGAAGTAGGGAAACAGGCTGTTTCCTGCCTCTAAAGGGCCTTGGGGGGTGGGGAAGGCTGTTTTTGCCCTCCCCATTTATACTGTAACTGTTTCCTGATTGCTTATTTGTACCCTATGACTATCGTTGTATCATTAAGTGTTAAATGTGTACCCTATGACTATCATTAAGTGTTGTAAGTGTTGTACCTTGATGAAGGTATCTTTTCTTTTACGTACACTGAGAGCATATGCACCAAGACAAATTCCTTTTGTGTCCAATCACACTTGGCTAATAAAACAGTCAGGTGAGAGAGAAAAATGGGCCTACCGGCCATTGCATGCCAGAAGTGGAGGGAGCATGGGGGAGTTGCGCACGCATGCGCAAGGGTGGGGTGCATAGAATTATGGGTGTGGGCATGCATGTGTGTGACCCCCCCACCCTCTCCCCTGGCACATGATGCCAAAAAGGTTAGCCATCACTGCTATATAGTGTGCATCCATCTTTAACTTCTGCTTCCATCTGACATATCCAAGACAGTGTGGTCAGATGTATGGATTTATATTGGGCAAACTGAGTTTTTATCATCTGTCTCCTGAAGGATTCATCTTTTACTTGTCCCCTCACCCAGCCTTACTTCCATCTCCTCCTTCGTAAAGCTCCTGTAACTTCTGCAAAACCATAGAAGACCACTAGTTGTTGAACATTCTGCATCTCTTTGCTGCCATCTAGTGGCTTTCTAGCTCAAATGTGGTAGCCATATTCTCCTGCTGCCTTGTGAGATTGGGGACAGTAAGACAGTAGGCAGGAGAAAGACTTGTCTGGCCTTTAGCAAGACAGCATGATAGTGAAACACAAGGATCCAGGACAGGAAAATAAGGGTATCAAGGCAAATTTCTGAGTCCTGACACACACTTCCCAACCCTCATGCATATTTAAAAGAAGTAAAGCTTAATGCACAAAATAATTTCCAAGCTGACCAATCAATCCCAAGGATCTTGCTGGTTTAGTGTGACTTGTGAACCAGTAAACAGTCCCCATTTTCTGTCTGCTTGGGCCTTTCTTCTTATCGATTTCCTGTTATATAAATGATATTCTTGCTGGTTTGTGATGATCATAAAGATCGATGGATATAAATGATATTTCAAACAAGTCACATTTAGCATCTAAAATTTCACTGGTTTTTCCTTGCTTCCCTGCCTAAAGTTTTCTTCCCTGAATCCAGTCAGTAAATGCACTCCATTCAGGGGTGGGCTGCTGCGTGTTCACAGGGGTTCAGGAAAACCTCTAGCTAAGATTCTGTGCAGTTCGGAGAATCCCCAAATCCCACTCCTGGCTGGCCCTGCCTATCCCACAAGGCCCCTCCCAGGAGTCCCTACGCGGCCCATTTTGGATGCAGATAAGTGCAGGGCACGCGCGGAGGCTTGGAGAGGGTGAAAAATGGGCCTACTGAAAGTTCAGGAAGGCCGGAAACAGGCCCGTTTCCAGCCTCCGGGGGGCCTCTGGAGCCTGGGGAGGCCATTTTCGCCCTCCCAGAGGCTCAAAAAAAACCTCTGGAGCCCAGGGAGGGCAAAAACACCACCCCCACCAAGGTGCAGGAGGCCAACTAGGCCATGCCCACCGAGCAACCGGGCAGAGAACCCCTTGCTAAAATTTTTGAAGCCCACCCCTGACTCCCTGGCTGTTTTGCAGCTTGAATTCCATCTGGATGAAACTCCTGGCCTCTGAAGTTCCCTCAGATATTTGCAGATCTTCCTATTTGTATCTCATGCTGGACTTAGAAGTCTGCTACACAGTAATGAAATATGTTCAATCAGTTTGGAGTCTGTTCATTTCTCTGGGTGAACGTTTTAGACCATCTGTTCCTTTGAAGTTTTTCTAGATCTGTAGAGGGAGGCTGAGGCAGTTACCTCGTATTTCTCACTTGAATGCAGAAAGAATTTCATGGATCTAAAAAGCAATCTGTTGAACTTTCTCAGTGCTTTCCTTTATCAAAAGAGTTTGAAAGTTACTTTTGCTTCACATTACAACATGACCCTGTGAGGTACAATCATAAAAGAACCAGAGCTAATATGTTGAAGTGATTTTTTTTCCCCAAGAAGATATCTGCTTTATACACAGAAAGAAAATGATCTCAGATCCCAAAAGAAGAAGAAGAAGAATTTGCTCTGAATAAAAATACATTTGTATATAAGCTCCTACTAATTGGTTGAAGTACTTGGCTGAAGTATTCTTTTCATATAGATGATAGCAAAGCATTTGTTCAGAATCTTCAAGCCATCTCTAATATGGAGCTGAAAGAAAGCTGCTATATTCCCTTGGCTAAATTTAACTAAGTGTATAAATTTAACTAAATATGTGTCTCGGATAAATATAATTTTTCCCTCTGCCATTTTTTAATTAATAGATTTTCAGTTTTGGAAGCCATACTAGGTCGGAAGCTTCCGCACTGCCACTTTCCCATGTGTGGGAAAGTAGGAGGGGGGATTTGGGAGAGGGGCCCATTAGACATAATAACATTCTTCCTGCCGGTCAAGGTTAGGCCGAACTTGCTTCTGGAGAAGGAGTGGCCGGAGTGATGTCTCGAGATGGGACGGTTGGCGATTGGAGCATGTGATCGGCAGAGGGGTCAAGGGGGTGGTGATTTTGGAGTTTGTCTTACTGAGGGAGAAACCTGGATCCCCAGATTCGGAGTTTCCACAGTTGTGCCAGTAAAACAACTTTGAAAGATGTTCGCTTCGGAATCTTTTCTACAAGAGGGGGTTTTCTGGAACGCTGACATAGATATTGGAGAGGAAAGTACATCAGTTTTCAGGATCAAATTTTAAGGGGAAGGAAGTTTAAAATATGCACCTCCTTAATGAAGTGTGATCCCAATGAAGATCACCAAATCAAGGGGTTGGAAGGGGCCTTGGATGTCTTCTAATCCTATTCCATGCCCATTTGTTGTTGTTGTTGTTAGTTGCGAAGTCGTGTCCGACCCATCGCGACCCCATGGATAGTGTTCCTTCAGGCCTTCCTGTCCTCTACCATCCTCTGAGTCCATTTAAGCTCACACTGACTGCTTCAGTGACTCCATCCAGCCACCTCATTCTCTGCCGTCTTCTTCTTCTTTTGCCCTCCATCGTTCCCAGCATTAGGCTCTTCTCCAGTGAGTCCTTCCTTCTCATTAGGTGGCCAAAGTATTTCAGTTTCCTTTTCAGGATCTGGCCTTCTAAAGAACAGTCAGGGTTGATCTCCTCTAGGCCTGACCGGTTGGATCATCTTGCAGTCCAAGGGACACGCAGGAGTCTTCTCATATCCCATGCCCATGGTAGACCTTATATCATTCCGGACAGATGGTTGCCCAATCCTTTCTTGAAAACCTCCAGCAATGGTATATCCCAGAGGTGGATTTCAGCAGGTTCTGACCAGTTCTGGAGAACCAGTAATGGAAATTTTGAGTAGTTTGGAGAACTGGTAGTAAAAATTCTGACTGGCCCCGCCCCCATCTATTCTCTGCCTCCCAAGTCCCAACTGATTGGAAGGAAATGGGGATTTTGCAGTAACCTTCACCTGGAGTGGGGTGGGAATGGAGATTTTACAGTATCCTTCCCCTGCCACACCCACCAAGTCACGCCCACCAAGCTATGCCACACCCATCAAGCTATGCCACACCCACAAGCCACACCCACAGAACCAGTAGTAAAAAAATTTGAAACCCACCACTGATGCAGTTAAACCTCAATTTTCTCAGACAGCTACACTTTGCTGTGTCTCCAACCTTTACTGAAACTTGCAGCGTTGTTGCAAATTCTTCAAAATTATTCTGAATTTTGAAAAAAAAATTTAAAACAGAGTACTCACATTAACATGCAGCAATATCAACCCCAGTTGAGCTCAACAAAGAAAAAAAAATTTAAAAGCAGGAGAGAATATGATTGAAGCCATGTATAGATGGATTGTCGCCTATAGGAAAACAAATTATAAAAAGAAATGCAAGCTGGAGCATCCAAAGCAAAATTCAGATGACCAGGGCTGAAAGGTAACAATCGATCATCTTCTATAACAATTGAAAATTGTTAAGGGGGAAGAGAAAGAAAATGCTGGCAAAGGTTAAGAACAACTGGATAAAAATAAAAAAAGGAGAAGAAAATGATTTTAGTAAAAACTAAAATCGAGACTCTGATGAAGAAGAAGCAATGAATAATATTTTAATTTTTTTCTGAAATTGCTGCTTGGGAAAGCCAAGGGAAATCATCAAAACCATTAAAAAGCTGAAGTTAGAATATTTTGGGCATGTGATGCGACACCCAGAAAAATACGGCATCCTTCACTTAATCCTCCAGGGAAAAAATGAAGGCAAACGAGGTCCAGGCAGAAGAAGAACATCATGGTTTCCAAATCTAAGGGATTGGTTTGAACAAAACTCAGCAGCACTTTTTTGTGCGGCTGCTGATAAAAAAAAACCATGATGGTTAACATCCGATGACGGATACAGCTCAAGGAGAAGAATTGCTGCTTGGTCAAGAAGCAATTCCAGAGTATTTGAGAATTAATCTGATTAAGAGGGAAAGTGTCAGTATAAAGGTAAAGGTAAAGGTTCCCCTTGCACATATGCGCTAGTCGTTCCCAACTCTAGGGGGCGGTGCTCATCTCCGTTTCAAAGCCGAAGAGCCAGCGCTGTCCAAAGACGTCTCCATAGTCATGTGGCCGGCATGACTCAACGCCAAAGGCGCACGGAACGCTGTTACCTTCCCACCAAAGGTGATCCCTATTTTTCTACTTGCATTTCTTACGTGCTTTTGAACTGCTAGGTTGGCAGAAGCTGGGACAAGTAACGGGAGTTCACTCTGTTACGCGGTGCTAGGGATTCGAACCTCCAAACTGCTGACCTTTTTGATCGACAAGCTCAGCGTCTTAGCCACTGAGCCACTGTGTCCCTTCGGTATAAAAGATGGACTTTTCTGTGCAGATCAATGAAAAGGAAAAAAAGAGCAGTCTACACTTGATAACTTGTAAATCTTTATCAAATGACAAAAAAGTGTTGAATGCTTGAACAGTTTATTTGAAATCGAGCAATTGTTCATTTAGTTTTTGCTGCACACGATCTCCAAATAATGAGACAAAAGCTGGATCGTCCAACTTTATAATTAGTTTAAAACCTAGTGAAAATTAAACCCCAAAGTCCTGTCACGTGATATATCTGAACAACATCCTCTCCTGCTTAGAATAATGTAAATCTTTGGGGAAAATGATGTTAAATCATTCATATCGTTTATATCATCATAAAGATGGTAAATTTGAAATAATGGAATCTTTGGGGTGTTTCTTTACTGCTGAACTCACAGAAGGGATCTTGAAATGACCAGAGATGATGGAATGGACATATCCATTCTGTCATAGTCAAAGATATGACAATGCTGCATCTATGGTTGATATTTGTGGTGGCCTTAGTAAGACCACACCTCGGGTACTGCATCCAGTCTTGATCACCACACTAAAAAAAAGATTTTGAAACTCTAGAAAGAGTGCAGAGAAGAGCAACCAGAATGATTAGCGGACTGGAGGCTAAGATACGATGAACAGTTGGAGGAACTGGCATGGCTAGTTTAGTGAAGAAAAGGACCAGAGGAGACATGATAGCAGTCTTCCAATATTTGAAGGGCTGCCACAGAGAGGAAGGGGTCAAGCTATTTTCCAAGGCACCAAAAGGCCAGACAAGGAATAATGGATGGAAACTGACCAAGGAGAGATTCAACCTGCAAATAAGGAGAAATTTTCTGACAGTGAGAACAATCAACTGATGGAACAGAAGTTGCCTTCCAAAGTTGTGGGAGCTTCATCATTGGAGGCTTTCATGAAGAGACTGGACTGCCATTTGTCAGAAATGGTATAGGGTCTCCTGCTTGGGTGGGGGATTGAACTAGATGAGCTACAAGGTACCTTCCAATGCTGTTAATCTGTTCAATGTAATAATAATAATAATAATAATAATAATATTTTAATTTGTATACCGCCCTTCTCCCGAAGGACTCAGGGCGGTGAACAGGCAGATAAAATATACATACACACAATAATTAAAAACATCCCTTAAAAAACTAATTTAAATGCCCAAAATATTAAAAAACGTACTTCCCCGTAAAATCACAGAATTTTAAAAACCCATCCAATAAAAATAAGAATCAGGCTAGTCCAGCCATACGGAATAAATAAGTTTTAAGTTCGCGGCGAAAGGTCCTAAGGTCAGGTAATTGTCGAAGTCCGAGGGGAAGTTCGTTCCACAGGGTGAGCCCCACAGAAGGCCCTCCTGGGGCCGCCAGTCGACACTGTTTGGCTGACGGCACCCTGAGGAGTCCTCTCTGTGGGAACGTGCGGACGATGGGAGATAGAAGCCGGCAGTAGACGGTCCCGTAGATAGCCCGGTCCTAAGCCATGGAGCGCTTTAAAGGTGGTAACCAATACCTTGAAGCGCACCCGGAAGGCCACAGGTAGCCAGTGCAGTCTGCGCAGGATAGGTGTTATATGGGAGCTCCGAGACGCTCCCTCAATAACCCGCGCAGCCGCATTCTGAACTAGCTGAAGTCTCCGGGTGCTCTTCAAGGGGAGCCCCATGTAGAGAGCATTGCAGTAGTCCAGGCGAGAGGTAACGAGAGCATGAGTGACTGTGCATAAGGCATCCCGGTCCAGGAAGGGACGCAACTGGCGGATCAGGCGAACCTGGTAAAATGCTCTCCTGGAGACGGTCGCCAAATGGTCTTCAAAGGACAACCGACCATCCAGGAGCACGCCCAAGTTGCGTACCTTCTCCATCGGGGCCAATGATTCACCCCCGACAGACAGCCGCATCTGCAGCTGACTGTACCGAGGTGCCGGCATCCACAGCCACTCCGTCTTGGAGGGATTAAGCTTGGGCCTGTTCCTCCCCATCCAGACCCGTCCGGCCCCCAGACACCGGGACAGCACTTCGACAGCTTCACTGGGGTGGCCCGGGGTGGAAAAGTACAGCTGGGTATCATCAGCGTACAGTTGGTATCTCACCCCAAAGCCACTGATGATCTCACCCAGCGGCTTCATATAGATGTTGAACAGGAGGGGTGAGAGAATCGACCCCTGCGGCACCCCACACATGAGGCACCTTGGAGTCGATCTCTGCCCCCCTGTCAACACCATCTGCGTCCGATCAGAGAGGTAGGAGGAGAACCACCGATAAACGGTGCCTCCCACTCCCAACCCCTCCAACCGGCGCAGCAGGATACCATGGTCGATGGTATCAAAAGTCCTTACAGTATCCCAAGTCCTTACAGGGTTTCCCCGAAAATAAGACCTTGTCTTATACATATTTTTTGAACCCTGAAATAAGTGCTTGACTTTACTGCCATGCGGTCAAAAGCCCGATTGGGCTTATTATCAGGGGATGTCTTATTTTGGGGAAAACAAGGTATTTGTGCTTTGTGCAGATCATTCTCAGAACCTTTGTGGATAAAAGGAAGGAAACATCATCTTGTTTTTCACTTCAACCACCAAAAAAAAATCTCTTTGGTCAGTCACCTCTCTCACACATACATTTAACATTTCCATTAATTAACCAGTGGCATATGGATTATTTCTATGCAATTTGTTTCACGTTTAAGGGGCAACATGAGATTCCCAAACAAAGGAATGCTTCTAAGAGCTGGGGTGGCGCAGTGGTTAGAATGCAGTACGGCAGGCTACTTCTGCTGATCACCGGCTGCCAGCAGTTTGGCAGATCGAATCTCACCAGGCTCAGGGTTGACTCAGCCTTCCATCCTTCCGAGGTCGGTAAAATGAGGACCCAGATTGTTGGAGGCAATAGGCTCTGTAAACTGCTTAGAGAGTGCTGTAAAGCACTATGAAGCAGTATCAGGGGTGAAATGCTACCAGTTTGGACCGGTTCAGTCAAACCGGTCATGATGGCGGCAGGTGGTTTGGAGAACCAGTAGTGACGGTAGCGCGAGGCTCCGCCCACCCACCCAGTCTTCATTACTTTCTGGTTTTAACCAGGAAGTAACCTGTTTATTAAGGGTTTGTGCTTGTCCAGAGGGTCCACGTGCGCACAAGACATGCGTGCATGCGCGGCACATGTACTTCCGAACTGGTGGGGAAGGTAAGTAGATTTCACCCCGAGCGGTATATAAGTCTAAGTGCTATTGCTATTGCTACAGTATCTTTTCGAGGTCCATAAGTAGTACTGCAATGAACCCTTGAAGGAAATACTAAGGAGGAAACTACAGAGTTTTCAACATTTTACAAGTGATGTTACTAAATGGATGTCAAATCTGCATAAACTTTGCTCTGAGACTGCAGACAACCCAAACATTGTGGAGCAAGGCCTAAAGCCTTTGATCCATCTTGATGCATCCATCTAATCCATTTCTCAAAGAGATACTAGTCACTAAATCACTTAAGATGAAGTCCTTATCCAAGTGATCCTAAGGTTATCCTATTTTGCTTTGAAATGCAAAAGCCAGCTGCAACTTTGAGTGTATTTGCTGACTGATTCTATAATCTTGATACTTATCATTGTCTCTGTATAGGAGAGGTTTTATCCCTTGAGATTATACCATGAATCATATCAGGCCTAAGGCTAAACACACAGAATTAAAAGTCATGGTTGGGAGAAACTGTTAAAAGCTATGTGAGATATTAGGACATTAAAGCAGGACTTTATTTTGAAATACCTATTCTGCTAAAAAGAGGATATACTATCACTTTTTTTTTTATAAATAAAAAATAAATAAAATTTATGAAGGCTTCTGAAGGAAGTTTTACAGATTAGGGAAGACCAGATAGCCTTAATATAAATATTAAGGCTATTTGGGTTAATTTCTAGCCACATCCAGTTTTCCAGGCTCTGGGGATGGAATAAAAAAAATCAAATGACTACAAAAACAAAACAACTACCAAAAAAAAAAAGACTGCAGAAAAAACAATGGCTACCAACCTGCCTTCCATTGAGGACCTGAATACTGCACGAGTCAAAAAGGGGTGTGTGTGTGAAAATATCTACAGACTCCTCACATCGTGGAAATAAACTGTTTCAATTCCTACCCTCAAAACGACACTATAGAGCACTGCACATCAGAACAACTAGACACAAGAACAGTTTTTTTCTGAATGCCATCACTCTGCTAAACAACTAATTCCCACAAAACTGTCAAACTATTTTCTAAGACTGTATTACTATTCTTCTTCTCATCCTTCCTTTTACCTATTCCTCCCATTTATGACTATAACCTTGTTGCTTGTATCTTTACGATTTATATTGTTTTATTTAGTTTCCTAATATGATTTGATTGCTTATTTAGTATCCTATGACTATAACTAAGTGTTGTATCATATGATTCTTGATGAATGTATTTTATTATGTACACTGAGAGCATATGCACCAAACACAAATTTCTTGTGTGTCCACTCACACTTGGCCAATAAAGGATTCTATTCTATTCTATTCTATTCTATTCTATTCTATTCTATTCTATTCTATTCTATTCTATTCTATTCTGTCAGCTTTGGAAGCCATATTAGGCCAGAAGTTTCTGTGCTGCCACTTTCTCATGTGTGAAAAAGTAGAAGGGGGGGATTTAGTAGAGGGGTTGTCTTTAGACATCATAGCATTCTTCCTGTCGGTCAAGGTCAGGCCAATCCTGGATCTGGAGAAGGAGTGGTTGGAGTGCTGTCTCGAGATGGGACGGTTGGCGATTGGAGCATGTGATCGGCTGCGGAGTCAGGGGATGATTGGGGGGGGTTTGATTTACTGAGAAAAAACCTGGACCTCTCAGATTTGGGATGTGCCAGTTTATCTATCCTAGTAAACGAACTTTGAAAGATGCTTCCTTCAGAGTTTTTACTTGGAGTTGGGTTTTTTTCTGGAACACTGACAGATAAAATTAGAGAAACATTTGTTGTTATGGGGTTATTGGGAGTTTTTACTTGGAGTGGGTTTTTTCTGGAATGCTGACATTCTATTCTATTCTATTCTATTCTATTCTATTCTATTCTATTCTATTCTATTCCATTCCATTCCATTCCATTCTTCCATTCCATTCTTCCATTCCATTCTGTTTCTACATAAAAACAAATAATCATATGTGATATTACAGTGCAGCCAGAAAGTATTCAGACCCCTTCAACTTTTGTCAGTTTTGTTATGCCGCCACCTGATTCCACAGTTGTTGAAATTCAGTTTTTTCTCATTAATTTACACTCGCTGCCCCATAATGACAAAATGAAAACAGAATTTTAGAAATGTCTGTAAATTTATTACAAAGAAAAAACTGAAATTGGCAAAGTTCACTCAGAACTTCGTTGAAGCACCTTTGGCACCAATTACAGCCTCGAGTCTTTGGGTATGACGTGACCACCTTTGCACACCTGGATTGGGGGGTTTTCTGCCATTCTTCCTTGCAAACTCTCCCAAGCTCAGTCAGGTTGGATGGTGACCGTCAGAGGACAGCCATGTTCAGGTCAGTGGTGAGTTTCAAAATTTTTTACTACTGGTTCTGTGGTGTGGCTTGGTGGGCATGGCATGGCTTGGTGGGCATGGCAGGGGAATGATACTGCAAAATCTCCATTCCCACCCCACTCCAGGGGAAGGATACTGTAAAATCTCCATTCCCACCCCACTCCAGGGGAAGGATACTGCAAAAATCCCCATTTCCTCCCAATCAGCTGGGACTTGGGAGGCAGAGAATAGATGGGGGCGGGGCCAGTCAGAATTTTTACTACCAGTTCTCCGAACTACTCAAAATTTCCACTACTGGTTCTCCAGAACTGATCAGAACCTGCTGAAACCCACCTCTGGTTCAGGTCCCTCCAAAGATGTTCGGTAGGGTTCAAATCAGGTCTCTGGCTGGACCACTCTAGGACATTCACAAGAGTTGTCCCTAAGCCATCCCTTGTCTTGGCTGTGTACTTGGGATCATTGTCATGTTGGAAAATGAACCTTCAGCCCAATCAGAGGTCCTGAGTGCGGCGGAACAGGTTTTCATTGAGGATTTCCCTGTACTTCGCTCCATTCAGCTTTTCTTCAACCCTGACCAATCTCCCAGTCCCTGCTGCTGAAAAATACCCCCACAGCTTGATGCTGCCACCACGCTTCACTGTTGGGATGATATTTAGAATAGAATAGAATAGAATAGAATAGAATAGAATAGAATAGAATAGAATAGAATAGAATAGAATAGAATAGAATAGAATAGAATAGAATAGAATTTTTTATTGGCCAAGTGTGATTGGACACCCAAGGAATTTGTCTTGGTGCATATGCTCTCAGTGTACATAAAAGAAAAGATACGTTCATCAAGGTACAACACTTAATGATAGTCACAGGGTACAAATTTAACACTTAATGATACAACACTTAACGATAGTCATAGGCTACAAGTAAGCAACCAGGAAACAATATCAGTATAAATCGTCAGGATACAAGCAACAGAGTTACAGTCATAAGTGGAAGGAGATGGGTGATGGGAACGATGAGAAGATTAATAGGAGTGCAGATTTAGTAAATAGTTTAACAGTGTTGAGGGAATTATTTGTTTAGCAGAGTGATGGCGTTCAGGAAAAAATTGTTCTTGTGTCTAGTTGTTCTGGTGTACAGTGCTTTGTAGCATCCTTTTGAGGATAGCAGTTGAAACAGTTCATGTCCAGGATGCGAGGTGTCTGTAAATATTGGGCAGGTGATGAGCGGTGCCTGGTTTCCTCTAGACATAATCTTTAGATTTGAGGCCCTACAGTTCAATCTTGGCTTTATCAAAACAGAGAATCTTGTCCCTCACAGTCTGAGAGACTTCAGGTGCTTTTTTGCAAACTCCAAGCAGGCTTTCATGTGTCTTGTACTGTTTAGTCACTCTGCCATAAAGCCCAGATCGGTGGAAGGCTGCAGTGATGGTCGCCCTTCTGGAACTCTGTCCCATCTCCAGATAGGATCTCTGAAACTTACTCAGAGTGACCATTTGGTTCTTGGTCACCTCTCTTACTCAGGCTTTTTTCCAGGGGTGAAATGCTCCCAGTTCGGACCGGATCGCAGGATCCGGTAGCGATGGGGGCAGGTAGTTCGCACAACTGGTAGTAAAAATCCCTGCCCACCCACCCCACTCCTGCCATGCGTCGCTGTTCCTCTTCTCTGTCCCTGAAGCTCTCGGTGGTGATATAGCTGCAAATGGCCTTAAATGACTGCCGCGGCACTTCAAAGGGCCGCACTACAGCTGATCAGCGCTGTAGGTGGCTACTAGACTGGTGCATCTATTTTTTTAAAGAAGGTAGACCGGTGCCTGCCAAAAAAAGGCACTTGGTAGACTGGGGCCTCTCAGTAAAAGGCACTTGGTAGACTGGGGCCTCTCAGTAAAAGGCAATCGGTAGACCGGGGCCTCTATTTTTAAAGAAAGTAGACCGGTGCCTCCCAAGTTTTGTATACTTTATTATTTTTATTATTTATTATTACTGACCATGCCCATTCACTCACCTGACCACCAAGCCACACCCACCAATTAAGCCACACCCACAGAACCGATAGGGAAAATTTTTAGATTTCACCCCTGCTTTTTTCCCTTGATTGATCAGTTTGACCAGGTGACCAGCTCTTGAAAGAGTCCTGGTTGTGTCAAATTTCTTCCATTTGAGAATTATGGAGGCCACTGTGCTCTTAGGAACCTTCAGGGTGGCAGAAATTTTATTGTAGCCTTCCCCAGATCTGTGCCTTGCAATAATCCTGACTCTGAGCTCTGACAGGCAGTTCCTTTGACCTCATGGCTTTGGCTCTGCGACAGTATGCATTGTCAGCTGCAAGACCTTCTTAGAGAGGTATGTGCCTTTCCAAATCATGTCCAATCAATTTAATTTACTATAGGTCGACTCCAATCAAGGTATAGAAACATGTCAGCAACTATCAAGAAAAATGGGAGGAACCTGAGCTAAATTTAAAGTGTTGCAAAAGGTTATGCCAATTTGATATTTCAGGGTTTATTTTTAATAAATTTGCAGACATTTCTAAAATTTTGTTTTCACTTTGTCATTATGGGGTACTGAGTGTGAATTAATGAGGAAAAAAATGAATTTCAACAACTGTAGAATCAGGCAGCAGCATAACAAAATTGCCAAAAGTGACGGTGGTCTGAATGCTTTCTAAATGTACTAAAATTTGTGTAGTTTGATCTGCACATGTTAATGTTAATGCACTGTATGTGATTATTTTCTTAAAGAAATTGGGTACATAAATATAACTACTTGTGAAAACCATAATTGAGTAAGACATGGTTAGTATTCAGCACAATATAAAACCACATCTTTAGAAATATGCCCACAGTTCTGTGGTTTTTAGTGAGATAAGGCAAATAGGGAACTAGACCAGCCCACAAATTCCACAAAGCCAGAACATCTCCAAGTGAATAGGTGCATCTCTCAGAGAAAGCCAGTATGTGGAATTACAGAGGTCTTAACTGTCTCTGAACTGCTGCAGAGCCCATATGTGAAAGTGCAAATGAAGGGAAGGAAAGGGAAGGGAAGGGAAGGGAAGAAGAAAGAAAAGGAAAGAAGGAAAGAAGGAAGGAAGGAAGGAAGGAAAGAAGGAAAGAAGGAAAGAAGGAAAGAAGGAAGGAAGGAAGGAAGGAAGGAAGGAAGGAAGGAAGGAAGGAAGGAAGGAAAAAGATTTTAAAAAGGCAGTTAATTAACTTATCTACCCATTACTTGTGATGATACTGGCTGGCAAGAGTACTCTATAGTTTCAAACAGGATTTTTCTCAGAGATGCTAGATTAAATCTGCAAATTGCACAAAGCGCTAAACCACTTACTGTATTTTCCATTCTATAAAACACAATTCCCCCCCCAAAAAGTGGGTGGAAATGTCTGTGCGTCTTATAGAGAGAGTGTTCCCGAAGACCTACCCACCCACTAGCTCCCACACATCAGCTGCTTTTGGTCTCCGCACACCCCATTTTTGGCCTCCGTGCACCCCATTTTCGACCTCTATGCGTCCCATTTTCAGCCCATTCCAGGTGGCAGGGATTGCTACCGCTGATTGCTGCCGATCACTGCCGCCGATTGCTACCGGCAATAGGTGGCAGCGGTGATTGGTGACGGCAATCCCCACAGACTGGAACAGCTGATTGGCAGTATTCCAGGAGACCGATCTAACCGCCAATCAGCTGCTCGTGCTAAATTAGGCTGCAATAACATGCTGAAGCTGACTAGGCTGTTTGCTGTTTGCTTCAAGGACGCTAGCCAGATGAATACCGATGGATGCTAGGAGACAGAGGCAGAGTTTTTTTTCTTGTTTTCCTCCCCAAAAGCTAGGTGCGTCTTATGGTCCAGAGCATCTTATAGTGCAAAAAATACCCCACCAGCTTTTCCTGTTGCTCTGCTTTTCCTCCAAATGCATACTGCTTATTGGAAAAATGAACAGGGGACTATAACGTATTCAGGCCTTGCAAACTTATATTCTCTCTTAGACACAAGCAGAACAGTAAATGAATTATTCAGGATCATCCAAAAGCACATTATATACATAAAATAAGCAATAACAATCCTACAGGAGAATTCAACAGGCTCATTGAGGATTAAATCTAATTCTTGTCAGTGATTTGTCGTGGGACTGGTTGACGAGGACGCCTTCCTCAAACATTGGGAGCTTTGTCTAATCAGTTGCTACGGAAGATACCTAAAATCCATATTTCTTTCTCTGGTTCTTTCATCGCATTTTAAGTCACGCACCGGAATCTGGATTACTCCAGTTCAGCATCCCTGCTTATTCATCACCCATTCTCTCCCCACATGTCAAAAAGACTCTCCATAAATTAGTGAATTGGAAAATGGTATTCATTCATCCCTCCCTCCCACTTCCCGAGCTCCATGTTTGGGTAGCCTTGAATGAATCAGAACAAGAAAAGAAGTTTACTCAAAAATTGTTCCATGACCTAAAGTGGGAGTGGGTGAGATTACAAATACATGGGTTAAAAAAATTTAAGTACCAGTGCCTAAAATGTTTGTCTGGTTAGTCTCAGATCAGATGACGGAGGACTGCTGGTTGGCTGGTTGGTTGATTATTTATTTGTTTGTTTGTACCCCACTTTTATTATTCTTGCAAATTACTCCAGGAGCAAACATATCAAAGACACCTTCTCAATTATCCCACAATAACAACCTTATGAATGAGTTGGGCTGAGAGAGACTGGCCCAGTGGGGAAATCTATTTTTTTTACTACCAGTTCTATGGGCATGGCTTGGTGGGCGTGGTGTGGTGTGGCTTGATGGACGTGGCTTGGTGGGCGTGGCAGGGGAAGGATACTGCAAAATCTCCATTCTCACCCCACTCCAGGGGAAGGATACTGCAAAATCTCCATTCCCACCCCATTCCAGGGGAAGAATACTGCAAAATCTCCATTCCCACCCTATTCCAGGGGAAGGATACTGCAAAATCCCCATTCCCGCCCCATTCCAGGGGAAGGATACTGCAAAATCCCCATTCCCACCCTACTCCAGGGGAAGGATACTGCAAAATCCCCATTCCCTCCCCACTCCAGGGGACGGATACTGCAAAGTCCCCATTCCCGCCCCATTCCAGGAGAAGGATACTGCAAAATCTCCATTCCCACCCTATTCCAGGGGAAGGATACTGGAAAATCCCCATTCCCGCCCCACTCCAGGAGAAGGATACTGCAAAATCCCCATTCCCTCCCCACTCCTGGGGGAAGGATACTGCAAAATCCCCATTCCCTCCCCACTCCTGGGGGAAGGATATTGCAAAATCTCCATTCCCACCCCAGTCTGGGGCCAGCCAGTGGTTGTATTTGACGGTTCTCCGAACTGCTCAAAATTTCCGCTACCGGTTCTCCAGAACCTGTCAGAACCTGCTGGATTTCACCCCTGGACTGGCCCAAGCTCATCCAGATGGCTTTTATGGCTAAGGTGGGACTTGAAGTCACTGTCTCCTGCTTTCTAGCCTGGTACCTTAACCACTAGACCAAACCGCCTCTCTTTATTTATCCAGCAGCTTTCCCAATGCTGTTGCAAATGAAAAAGGAAGAAAGAGTTACCAGATGTGTTATGCACATACACACATGCAAACTTATATACTGTGTGTTTGTACTCACACACGCACACCTAAACACCCCTTTCCTAGGTCGCTATTCTTCAGTTAATATTCATGGGATGATTTATGAAGCAATTTGGGGGCTGGAAGAGAAAGCATCTTATCTGGCTCACATATTTTACTTACATTCCAAATGCAATCTGGAATGTAATTATGCCCTAATATCCATATTTTGCCAAACATTGGAGTTGGTAACTAAAAATGCATGCAAATAGGAAAAACTGTACCAACTTTTTTGTATTCAGGGTGTTACATTGGAGGAAATTATTTGAAGAGTGGATGCATTAGAAGAAAAACACAACAGACGGCAAAGTAATTCTCCTTTGACTTTCAGCAAATGATCACTGACTTTTACAGAACTAGAATAAAATGAGTTTGGTTGGAGGAGAAAAAAGAGAAATTCAATGAAATCTTTCTAGATGTCTTTTATGATTTCAGGCTGGTGTTTTCCGGATGTGTAGCACTACAACTTCTGAAATCGTAACCTTAGTTGTTGTTGTTGTTGTTAATTGCAAAGTCGTGTCCGACCTATCGTGATCCCATGGACAACATTCCTCCAGGCCTTCCTATCCTCTACCATCTTCTGGAATCCATTTAAGCCCATGCCTACTGCTTCAGTGACTCCATCCAGCCACCTCGTTCTCTGTCGTCCCCTTCTTCTTTTGCCCTCAATCTTTCCCAGCATTAGGCTCTTCTCCAATGAGTCCTTCCTTCTCATTAGATGGCCAAGGTAACCTTGGTACAGTTTGTTAATTCAGATACTTTTATTCAAGGGATCGGGAGGGCACCTGGTTGAGGGAGCCATGAGAGAGAAAACACCTTTATTGATTCAAAGTAATTTACATTTACGTGCAATAATTATATGTTGGTGTCAGCCCTGAAAACTTAGTTTAATTAAAATAAGGGTGGGTTCATGGAAGAAAGAAAGATAGTTTCCGAATGCTAAAGAGTAGATAATGCTGGATATTATCTTTTGCTTAGTTATGGTTTGCAGCAATTTTGTTTGATGTCATCCAGGTCCTGAAAGACAGAAATCAAACAAAATTTGTGTGTGAAATAAATGCAAACAAAGATGAGTACAGATAAATTATTTTAACATCAAGGTTCATTTCATTTCATAGATGTTGTCATAGAAGGGATGCAGATTGAGGGAATCTGAGTCCTACAACACAGCGACTCCTCACTTTGATCAGTGTGGGAAACATTAGAGAATCGAAAGCATTTGGAAATAAAATGTAGTGATTTTAGCCTGCAGTGAAGAATAAATTATTCCCCATTACTAAAATAAATAAATAAATAAATCAGGTTGCCTGTAAGAAATTTAATACAGGAGTTTGTCTCTTACTGATCAATCTTTTTTCTTGCTTTTCTCAAGACTTTTAAATCCTGAAATGGGTTTGCCCTGAAATTGAACTGCTCCATCGTACTACATGAATACAGTATATTTGGTTGTACTGTATATATTCAACTGAATTCATCTGAAATATTTCATTTACATCTCGGTGTTATCTACTTGTTTATGATTAAAGGACTTTCGCAACGAAGATATTGTGATGTCTGGCTTTGAAACAAGAGACACGTACACATTGCATACATAGAAATAGCACTTTGACTTATATACCGCTTCTCACAGAGGTAGTTTTCAGCCGGTTCTGTCCGGATCACCCAAAACAGCAGCGGAAATTGCGGGTGGCTCCGCCCATCCACCCCAGCTCTATGATGTGCTTTTTTGGCACATTTTTGAGACTGTGCGCATGCGCGGAAGAGCACGCGCATGTGCAGAGGCGGTGCGAGAGTGCTCACATTTGTGAACCGGTAGGGAAGGTAAGTAAATACCACCCCTGCAGGGGTGGGTTCTACTTACCTTTACTACCATTTGGCATCGTGCCCATGCACTCTTCTGGGCATGCGCAGATCACTTTTGGTCATGTTCGGGTCAGTGGGCGGAGCTTCCCACTGGTTTTACTACCAGTTCTTTAGAACCGGTCTGAACCAGAGGCATCCCACCACTGCACCCCTGGCTTCACAGTGCTTTAGAGCCCTCTCAAAGCAGTTTACAGAATCAGCATATTGCCCCCAACAATCTGGGTGCTCATTTTACTGACCTCAAAAGGATGGAAGTCAATTTTGAGCTAGTCAGGTTCAAACACTTGGCTGTGGGCAGTTAGCCTGCCATACTACATTGTAACCACTGCGCCACGATAGCTCTTGGGCATTGTGATAGATCAGGTCCCACTATCTCCCACAAGAGAGATTCAAAACCCTCCAGTCCTATTGCATCTTTCTCACAACTTGATTGTGCTGTCACTTCCTGTTCTTTCTCTTCCTTTGCCCTGGCAGGAAGTCTTTGGTGACCCTTCTTCCCTCAGCAGTTGACCTGATAGGAGGACACGGGCTACCTGCTGATTCCTTTCCCCAGAAGGTACATCACTGGTTCGTTATGAATTTGGGCAGTGGTGGGATTCAATTTTTTTTTACTACTGGTTCTGTGGGCATGGTTTGGTGGGCGTGGCTTGGTGGACATGGCCGGGGAAGGATACTGCAAAATCCCTATTCCCTCCCCACGCCAGGGGAAGGATGCTGCAAAAGGATGCCGCGGTGTGGCTCAGGCTGTAAGATAGCCTGTTATTAAAACACAGCTGCCTGCAATTACTGCAGGCTCGAGTCCCACCAAGGCCCAAGGTTGACTCAGCCTTCCATCCTTTATAAGGTAGGTAAAATGAGGACCCAGATTGTTGAGGGGGCAATAAGTTGACTTTGTATATAAATATACAAATAGAATGAGACTATTGCCTAATACAATGTAAGCCGCCCTGAGTCTTCGGAGAAGGGCGGGATATAAATGTAAAAAAAAAAAAATCCCCATTCCCTCCCCCCTCCAGGGGAAGGATACTACAAAATCCCCATTCCCTCCCCCCTCCAGGGGAAGGATACTACAAAATCCCCATTCCCTCCCCATTCCAGGGGAAGGATACTGCAAAATCTTCATTCCCTCCCCACTCCAGGGGAAGGATACTGCAAAATCCCCATTCCCTCCCCACTCCAGGGGAAGGATACTGCAAAATCCCCATTCCCTCTGCAGTCCAGGGGAAGGATACTGCAAAATCCCCATTCCCTCCCCACTCCAGGGAAAGGATACTGCAAAATCTCCATTCCCTCCCCACTCCAGGGGAAGGATACTGCAAAATCCCCATTTCCTCCCCACTCCAGGGGAAGGATACCTCAAAATCTTCATTCCCTCCCCACTCCAGGGGAAGGATACTGCAAAATCCCCATTCCCTCCCCACTCCAGGTGGAAGGATATTGCAAAATCTTCATTCCCACCCCACTCTGAGGCCAGCCAGAGGTGGTATTTGCCGAACTACTCAAAATTTCCGCTGTTGGTTCTCCAGAATCTGCTGGATTTCACCCCTGAATTTGGGTCTATAGTACAGTATGCATATGAAGGACAAATATCTAAAAGGAAACTAAAAGGCACAGCTCAGGAAATGGAAAAGGGAAGAGAAGGAATACACTATTACTTCTAGAAGCTGATTTCAATCAGTGACTCTTGTGCCGAGAATTTTCCACAAATCATTCATGGAGAGCAAAGTCCCAGTCTTTAAAAGGAATGTCAGTTCTGTACTGCATCTCACTTTCGCCAATCTTAGCTTGCTGTATATTCCTCTGATCTCCAATTCAAATTTCTATGGGTTGCAGCTTCCTCTCTTACTGTGCATCCAGCCAGCCCCAGAGGAGAATCTCAAAGAGAAAAAGCCAGAAGCAAAATTCAGCCAGCCTTTTCTCATTTGAACGTTCCTGCTCCTAATTGATTTTTCAACGTCTGATCTTCACAGATTCTTGGCATCTCTGGCAATCATTGGACTGACAGCTTGGGTTTCCCTTTTAATGTCTGAATCTCTTGCAATACAAAATCCCCCGTCACTGGAGGCCCTTTAAGATTTTTTTCACATAAAGGGCGTGGATCTGTTTTTGGATAGAGGCATCTAAGAAACTCTATTACATATATAGATACCAGAATCAAAACTATGTTTGATTTAATAGAACTGAATTAAATTCATTTGTTTAATTAAAATGCATGGTTTAATACTTTTTCCTTTTTGGGGAAAAAAACCTTTTGAAGATTCTGGAGGCTCTATCCAAGGCTCTTACAATTACATGTGGTTTTTGGGACATTAATGACCTAAGGTCTTTCTTTTTTTAAAAAAAAATACTTCTTTATCCTTTATTCTTTATAGAATCTATAAAGAGATTCTTTATCTCTTGTTCCTCAATTGTTTTTAATCTTCTCATCTTCTCATTGTTCCCATCACCCATCTCCTTCCACTTATGACTGTATGACTATAACTTTGTTGCTTGTATCCTTACGCTTTATATTGATATTGTTTCCTGAATGCATATTTGTACCCTATGACTATCATTAAGTGTTGTATCTTATGATTCTTGATGAATGTATCTTTTCTTTTATGTACACTGAGAGCGTATGCACCAAGACAAGTTCCTTGTGTGTCCAATCACACTTGGCCGATAAAAAAAATTCTATTCCATTCTATTCTAATTGTTTTTTCAAGATTATATCCCTGACATATCAAGACCCAGCAGATAGGAGCAGCACAAGCTGGTCTGAAATCATAGAGAGGCATCCATGGGAGTGTCGAAAAAGCAAAGTTGGCAGCCTGATAAAGAGTCTTTCAGAGGAAGGTTATCAACACCCACTCATCTCACATGGAACACTGCCAGAGAGCTAATTTCCAGACGCACGGCAAGGCCAAACTTGGCACAAGAGTCACTTGCAAATCTTGAATCGGCCAAATGAACTAATTGCTTCCTGCAAAAGCTCACATCCCATTCGCTCTTCTTTTATGTCTTATGGGAGGGCCAATCATCTCCAAGCCTTACTCCCAAGTCGACCCTGTTTTCTTAATTGTTCTTGTCATCTGGCAGCTTTCGCATGTGCACACTGGGAACAGGCTCCTGCTGTTCTTTTGCCTTGCTGATCTCAGGCTTTGGAGGCTGCACGTAACTGGCCTTGGCCCTCTCTCTGCCTCCAATGCAGAGCCCTTGTCCGGGCTTTCCCCAGCCCCCAGGACTGGCCCAAGTTCCTCCTCAACCTCCTCACTGTCTGACTCTGCTGCCATAACAACTCCTTCTTCCATGGATACCTCTGATACATCAATATTTATAGGATTTATACCTACCCAAGGAGAAAGATAAACTTTCTCGTAACCTAAAAACATTGCCCAGGGCATTACCATATTTGTCCGCTTTTTTTAAGGAGAAGAACAACATGTAAATTGTTTGTCAGACATCTGGGTGCGATTATGGAAGAATCAAATATGCACTAGCAGTTGTTAGTTATTTTAATGCTTGTTCCATCTAGCTCTAAACTACCATCCTGTCCCTAGAGATAAGAATATAAATAGATCTCTCCTTGCTCATTCCAGAAAGGAATTGTAGAAGGCATGCATTTCAACTTGCATAAAACTCTTGTTTCTCTTTCGCTGCATGACCTAACTATCTAGAAGTGAAAGACCAGTGTTTCCCGCTGGTACCTAATAAGTCTTGAATCTGCAGCCTGTTTGCTTCAAAGGGAAAAGAGGAAGAAAGAGGAAAAGGCATAAATTACTTCTAAGAATCAAAGCTGAAGGCTTTGCCTCCATCCTACAATCTCTCCCTCTCCCCCCCCCCTCTCTCTCTCACATACACACACACATACACACACTCATGCACACAGACACATAAGATAATCTTCAATCCAGTCGCATTTAAAAGAAAACAATATGTGGAAACATGATAACCCATTGGGGATGTATAGAGCTAGAGAGATTAAGGAGTAAAAATCTCCAAGCACGGGATGTCAAAGGGAAAATTAAAAGGCCAGAGACTTCAGAACAAAACATGTACATTTTGTACTTCTAAATAATTATTTCTAAATAACATAGGCAAAAAAAACCCAAACAACCTTGTGCAGAAGAACCTGCTGCAATTTTTTTAAAACAAAATATTCACTGAAATTCTGGTGAAATTTCATTAAGACACTGCTACTAGAAGATGCTTAAAGGTAAAAGTAAAGGTTCCCCTCGCACATATGTGCTAGTCATTCCTGACTCTAGGGGGTAGTATTCATCTCCGTTTCAAAGCCGAAGAGCCAGCGCTGTCCAAAGACGTCTCCATGGTCATGTGGCTGGCATGACTAAGCGCCAAAGGCACATGGAATGTTATTACCTTCCCAGCAAAGGTGGTCCCTATTTTACTACTTGCATTTTTTATGTGCTATCGAACTGCTAGGTTGGCAGAAGTTGGGACAAGTAACGGGAGCTCACCCCTTTACACAGCGGTAGGGATTCAAACCACTGAACTGCCGACCTTGTGATCAACAAGCTCAGTGGCTTAGCCACATGCCACTGCATTCCGAGATGCTTAGACGTCATGCTTTTCCTTTAAGGAGCCTATTTTTAAAAATTACTCAGGAGGTAGTTTTTAAATCTCTTTCAGCTATATTTGCTTCTCGGATTTTTCCTGGGAATAATTTGTGTTTTCTAGCACTTTTGTAACAGTGACTCCATTGTGAGCATTTAGGATCAAAAGCTTTACGCAGCGGTAGCATTTTTTTTTTAATCGGTATCTGGAATTATTTCCAGATCACTGTGTTTATATTTATGCTGAGAAGTTTAAAATGCCACATAGAAAACCATGAGTCAACATGGATACAAGCTCATTCTGCACTGTACTTTCAAGTACAAAGGTGATTTCAGAGATTTGGCAAAGGGTATCCTCAGCCCAATGATGAGATCAAGGAGCTCAGTGAGGTAGGTAACTGATGGGCCCAGATCAGGGGTGAAATGCTACCAGTTTGGGCAAACTGGCAATAATAAAAACTACTTGTTCATCCGAACCGGTATTTCCAACGATCAGCTGTGCCGCATGGTTTAGAAAAATACCCCCACAGCTTGATGCTGCCACCATGCTTCACTGTTGGGATGATATTTAGAATAGAATAGAATAGAATAGAATAGAATAGAATAGAATAGAATAGAATAGAATAGAATAGAATAGAATAGAATTTTTTATTGGCCAAGTGTGATTGGACACACAAGGAATTTGTCTTGGTGCATATGCTCTCAGTGTACATAAAAGAAAAGATACATTCATCAAGGTACAACATTTACAACACAATTGATGGTCAATATATCAATATAAATCATAAGGATTGCCAGCAACAAGTTATAGTCATACAGTCATAAGTGGAAAGAGATTGGTGATGGGAATTATGAGAAGATTAATAGTAGTGCAGATTCAGTAAATAGTTTGACAGTGTTGATGGAATTATTTGTTTAGCAGAGTGATGGCCTTCGGGAAAAAACTGTTCTTGTGTCTAGTTGTTCTGGTGTGCAGTGCTCTATAGCATCGTTTTGACGGTAGTAGTTGAAACAGTTTATGTCCAGGATGCGAGGGGTCTGTAAATATTTTCACGGCCCTCTTCTTGATTCGTGCAGTATACAGGTCCTCAATGGAAGGCAGGTTGGTAGCAATTATTTTTTCTGCAGTTCTAATTATCCTCTGAAGTCTGTGTTTTTCTTGTTGGGTTGCAGAACCGAACCAGACAGTTATAGAGGTGCAAATGACAGACTCAATAATTCCTCTGTAGAACTGAATCAGCAGCTCCTTGGGCAGTTTGAGCTTACTGAGTTGGCGCAGAAATTATATTCACTGGAAAGCAGAAAATCCTGCTTTCTAGCTAATCTAAATCACGTGGCACACTGTTTTCCCCCCCCTCACTGTTCTACTTACCTTGTCCAGCCTCCTTTTTCCACATGCAGCATGTGTTTGGCGCGCACTGCGTATGCACACGTGGCAAACCACGGAGGATTTCACCACTGGCCCAGATGGGTTTGAAAGAAAAGTAATGGTTGTTCCTTTTCGTCTGTTGCACAATCCATCTGAAGCCTTGGTTGCCAGTTGGGATAACTGGGACAGTGTTATTTGAGGGGATTCTAACAGTGGTTAATTTTTTGAGTGAGGGGTTATTCCTTTATCCTTTAAAGAGGTCTTAGTTGATCCTTTGTCAATGTTGTGGTCTTTCAGCAGCCTACGGAGCTGGCAATGGAGTTGGACAACGATGAGGCTGAGGTGAGGCCAGGGCCATCAGGAAGTGAGGTGCGGACTCCAGAGTCTCCAGAGACTGATAGTAGTGAGGCAGAGGAACAGGAGGAGCCTGTTCCTAATGCACACATGAGAAGAGCTGTTGTGTCTCGCTCGCTCCCCCTGCCGCAGCCGGGCCCCTCTTATCTCCTGCCGGACGCTGATACTTCGGAAGAATGTCCTGGCATGCCTCCAGCCCCCAGCCCTGGCACCATGCCCGGACAGGCCGAGCAAGACGAAGGGTCTGATGTGCCTTCAGCCCCCAGTCCTGGCACCATGCCCAGGCAAACGGAGCAACTAAACCCCTCCCCCACAGCATGTGAGCCCGAAGAATGTGAGGCCAGTCATGAGCTAGGATTGCCAACAGCTGGAGGCTGGAGAGATCCTCGCTTCCGGAGAGTTGAGAGGCGACGTCAGCAAAAGAAAGGGAGGGGCAGGCCTGGATAAGTGCTGAGTCATGGAGCCACACCCCATGGCCTATATAAAGGATCTGCTTTCTGGCATTCTTTGAGTCAGGCAAAGTCTAACTTGGATTGCTGAAGTCACTTCCTGGTCTCCTGCCTGCCTTGAGAACTCTGATAGGACTTTGGCAGAGCTGCAGAGGCACGCTTGATACGGACTTCCCCGACCCGGCCGTCAGCGGAGGAGTGGGACACGACAAGAGCTGCCAAAAGGCAAGAGCAGCTCAAGCCCCTCCCATAAGGCTTAAAACAGACCAGCAACAGTGTTTCAGCTTTGCCGGAAAACAACATTGTAGCTGCGTCTTCTGCTCCGTCTTCTGCTTCATTTACATCTTTGTTTTTGTGGCTTCTGGATGTTTGCCAGGAAGGCCCTTTGGCAGTTTGCCTAATTGGACTAAGGTTTGTGAGATAACTGAGGAATTTGCATTGGGAGGCATTTGTTTTACTTTGAGTTGAACGACGCTGGGAATGAAGTAATTCCCAGCTGTTCGAATAAAATTTGTTTTTCCACGGACTACGTTTATTACTACCTACTTGGGTCTGGGTCACAACAGTCAAGAAGCCATTGCTGGATCCCACCATACTGGACAATTTTCATCCATCGTTCATCTAACCTCCCTTTTTTGGGGGGGAAGGTGGTTGAGAAGGTGGGTGTGCAAGACCTTGGATGAAATTGATTATCTGGATCCTTTCAGTTAGGATTCAGACCTGGGAATGGGATAGAAATGGCATTGGATCAGCTCAGAAGATTTAGGGTGGGTGGTAGGGTGTTGTGTTGGTTTCCCTCCTTTCTTCAGGGTCAATTCCATTCAGTGATGATTGGAAAGGAGAGTTTGCATCCTTGGCCCCTACTAAGTAGGGCACCTCAGGGAGTGGTGAAATCCAATTTTTTTAAACTTCCGGTTCTGTGGGCGTGGCTTGGTGAGCGTGGTATGGTTTGGTGGGCGTGGCAGGGGAAGGTTACTGCAAAATCCCCATTCCCTCCCCACTCCTGGGGCAAGCCAGAGATGGTATTTGCCGGTAACTTGAAACTACTCAAAATTTCTGCTACCAGTTCTCCAAACTACTCAAAATTTCCGCTACCGGTTCTCCAGAACCTGGCCACAGGGTTCAGTGCTGTCTCCTCCCCTATTGAACATCCATGTAAAGCTGCTGCTTGAGTTCATCAGTTGCCATTAGATGGGATGTCACCAGTATGCTGATGATACCCAACTATACAACTTTGCCTCTGGCAAATTAAGTGATGCCGTGAACAATTTATGTCAGTGCCTGGAGATCGTGGGACAACAAACTTCAGTTGAACCATAGCAAGAGCGATGTCAGGCCTGGAAACCATACTAGGCCGTAGTTTTCCATACGCTGCCACATTTTTCCCCTGAGGAGAAGAAGGGGGGGTTGATGGGTATGGTAACATTCTTCAAGCGGTCAAGGTCGGATTGTGTTCGCATCTGCAGAAGGAGTGGCAAGAAGAGGTTTCGAATAAAGTGGAAGAACGTTGGACCATGTGACCGGCAAAGGGGTTGGGGGGTGGGACTCTTGGGGTTTGTATAACTGGGAAAAGAATTCGGAAGTTTCAGTTTTGGAATTTCACTCATCGTGTGCCAGTTTCCTTATGCTAATAAAGAACTTTGAAAGACAATGGCTTCTGAGTTTGTTTGTTTTTTATGCAGAAGAGGTTTTTCTGGAACCTTGACATTATTCCAAAATGATAATGACAAGCGAGAGGCTTTGGGTTTTGGGGCCTCCTGGCTGTAGGACTCTGCTATCTTTGGTGCTAGATGGGGTGGCAATGTTCCAGAAAGACCTGGTGTGCAATCTGGGGTTCTTCCTAGTTACACAATTCTTGCTTGAACAGCAGATGACAGTCTTTGCTAGGAAGGCTTTTGCAGAGCTTTGTGTTATGTATATAGTCACTCATGTTCTAATCCAGGGATGTCAAACTCATAGCCCATGGGCCGGATGCATCACATGCTGGCCACGCCTACCCTCGATTTAGCAAAGGGGAAAAAAGTCATGCTACATCACGTGATGATGATGTGATGCGAGTTTGACACCCCAGATTTCACTCCCTAAGATGCACTTTCCCCCCCCCAAAAAAAGTGGGTGGAAATGTCTGTGCGTCGTTGGTGAATACCAGCCGGGCCGTGGCAGCGGGGGTCCTTTTACAGTGCTGAACCCCACCTCTTCTGTCTTTGTCATTGCCTGCCTCTTCTGTCTCTTTTCCGCAGTGCAGGAGTCAATAGAGCAGAGCTGCAGAGGTGGACTGCTGCCAGTTCGGACTGGTTCAGGCAAACTGGTAGTTCCATCCAGCGACTCAGCCCACCCACCTTTCCTAGCACTATCACATCCTATATCCGTGATGGCACACCTATGGCACACTTGCCCCAGGTGGCACACATAGCCATATTGGTGGACACGCGAGCTCAGCTCCGGCGCACGCCAGCTGATTTTTGGGCCTTCTGGACCCACCAGAAGTAGGGAAACAGGCTGTTTCCTGCTTCCGGAGGGCCTTGGGGGGCCGGAAGGCCCATTTTTCTCTCTGACCAGCCTCCAGAGCCTTTCTAGAAGTCTGGGGAGGGCGAAAAAAGGCCTTTCCACCCTCCCAAGCCCCTCCGGAAGCCAGAAACAGCCCATTTGCCAACCTCTGCAGAACTGGCACATGAGAGGACACCTATTTGTGGTCCTCTCAGGCTCTGCCTGAAATTTTTTTGTCTTGTTTTCCTCCTCTAAACCTAGGTGCATCTTATGGAGTGAAAAATACGGTAACTACTTTAATGCACTTTAAACGGGCTAACCTTGAAGTGTATCCAGAAGTTTCAGCTGGTTCAGAATGCAGCAGCAGGAGCAGTTATGTGCGCTCCTAGAAAAGAACATATAATTATGGCTTATTTTCTCACCCAGAAAAAGGAAGGGAGAAAAATGCTTGCCTACAGTACATGCCCTGTTACAGGCATGTAGCCTCAAAGGCACATCACACTGAATCCAGAGTGCAGATTTTTGTCTCCAAGATAACCAACTGTACAGATTCTGTGCAACGGTTTTCAAAAGGAAAAGAATAGAAAGGGAATCAACTTACTGAATTTCATTTGTATTAGGACCTCTGGTACATAAAAATAAAAATTTTAACTATGCTTCCAGAAGCAACAAAATATCCCATTTTCCCTTTGGTTTTTAAAAAAAAATTAGGGGGCTCTACTTACTAGCTTGTGCCATTAGACAAAATTTGTGGTTTATACCATCATTCTCAAGGATGTAAACTATTATTAGAAGACCATGGACATTTTAATATTTATCTCACTTCATGCCTCTGTTCCAGCTTGAAAATATTTGATAAATATGTTTGGGAACATAGCAGGATATTCAATTAAGTGGTCCATGTTAAAATTTATGCCAGTAGGTAAAATTCCTTTCACTCAGGGGTGAAATTCAGCAGGTTCTGGAGAACCGGTAGCAGAAATGTTGAGTAGTTCGGAGAACCAGCAAATGGCACCTCTGGCTGGCCCCAGAGTGGGGTGGGAATGGAAATTTTGCAATATCCTTTCCCCAGGAGTGGGGAGGAAATGGGGATTTTGCAGTCTCCTTCCCCTGGACTGGGGTGGGAATGGAGATTTTGCAGTATCCTTCCCTTGCCATGCCCACCAAGCCACGACCACAGAACTGGTAGTAAAAAAATTTGAACTCCACCACTGTCTTCACTAATTTATTAACAACTTTCAATTTCATAATTATGATAAAAAATCATAAGGCGTTTGGTAGCACCATTTCTGACTAAGTTTATTAAGCAAACAATTATGCTTATGCCTTTTAATACATTTTGTTAGTCAGAAAGCTGCCTCCAAACTCCTCTTGATTTTTTTTGCCAAGTCAGACTAACAAGGCTCTCCTCTTATCTAATTAATTTTTTAGCTATCCAAGTTTTTATTCTGTGTGTGATTTCACAGAAAATCACTTTAAATATGAATAAAGATATATCATTTGATATCAAGAGATGACAGTCTTTAAACTGTAGTTGATTCTTTGGGGCAAGGATAATACCCTTTAAATGAACATATTTCTTAGAATGCTACTCATTCTGCATGGGATTCTCATGCACATATCTGCAAAATATTTTCAAAATTTTAACAAAGTGTCTGTTAACAAGAATTAGTTTTCCAGATCTTGAATTATATCATTTTGATACCTATTGACCAGAGGTGGGTTTCAGCAGGATCTGACCAGTTCTGGAGAACTGGTAGTAAAATTTTGAATAGATCGGAGAACCGGTAGTAAAAATTCTGACTGGCCCTGCTCTCATCTATTCTCAGCTGATCAGGAGGAAGTGGGGATTTTGCAGTAACTTTCCCCTGGATTGGGGACAGAATGGAGATTTTACAGTATCCTCCTCCTGCCACGCCCACCAAGCCACACCCACAGAACCAGTAGTAAAAAATGTTGAAACCCACCACTGCTATTGATTACTACCAAATGTTGGATAATTCTCTTCTTCTTTGAAAAGATAACAGATTTCCTTTTACTATTATATCATTTCAAAGATTGTAATACTTTACTTCCAGAAAATGACATTTTGAGTCTTATTCTTGTGCTAAATTGATGCTATGGGAAAACATAGCTCTCAGAGTTAATTTAAAAAAACTATCATATACAATATTTGGATGGAAACTGGGATTTATACTTTGATTTTCTTAGCAGATTATTATTATTATTGTTTTCTTTCTCACTCTAAAGGACAAATAATGATTCCATTGAAAGTTTCTTTTTTAATACTTAAAATGAAAAACATTTATTTAATATTCCTGGATTTCATTTAATATATTTGGATTTATAGTATTTGGAAACACAAACAATTATTTAAATTCTGCAATATAAAACCCCAACGATTACTAATTATAAAATTCTGATGATGAAGAAGCAATTTGATGTGCAGATGTTAGTAGCTGAATGGAATAAAAAATTAGAATTCTCCTTTCTCTAAAGAATGGGTAGGGGAGTTTGCATCAGTACCAAAAACCTCTATAGATCTTATGTTTTCTTAAAATAATATTTTTGATTTACTGAACTTCATTTTGCCTTTACAGAAAAGGCTTGAGCAAATTGTCATGTTATTTTGAGATATAATGAGATTAACACTTCATTTAAAATGTTTACATAGCATTCCATAATCATTCCTTTTGGGGAAGACATTGCAATATCTCAATTGTGAGATAAGATTTAATATTCTTGGATGCTCATATTCTTTCACATTCTACCCCTGGTCTAATGCGTGCGTGTGTGCCGTGTCGTGTTTTGGTAAGAAGTAAACAAAGCCTCTTGCGCGCGGAGCACTCTTGCACACGGCGCACTCTCTCAAAACAATTCTCCTGTGTGGAGCACATGCATCTCATAATTACGTCTTGCCGCACTGTACCAAGCCTTGACGAATTGTCATGTCAAATACAAATATATCACATCACACACAATGGATCAGATCGGCATCGATCGAATACAGAGATTTACAGATTAGTCTTCAAATATCGAAAATGTAGGACATTTTCAAAAGAGGACAGAACTTACAAAAGAAGGACTGTCCTCCCTAAAGGAGGACGATTGGTCACCTTAATTTATGGGATGGAATGGAAATGCTTTCCTTTTGCTCTCTTATTTCTTAACACTGTGTATTTTTTTCATTTTTCTCTTTGGTTTTGTTATTTGTTTTTCCGATTTGATGAAGACACATTTGCTGTCAGTTTTGGAAGACAGGTTTCCTTTTTGCTTCCCAACTGCCACATATTTTAGCCTGAGAAATTGGGAGGGGAGGTTGTTGGAGCGGTAGAAAGTCAGTCATAGCAGCATTCTGTATTCGAGGACACTTTTGCCTGCACCTGCTGGAGACCGCCTGGAAATTGTATCCAGTTGAATGTGAAGAGTTGATTGGACTATGTGATGAACTTGTGGATGTGGGGCAGGGCTGTGAACTGTTAGCTGGGTCTGGAAGCTTTCAGATTCGGGTTTTCCCAGATGTGCCAACATGACATCTCTAATAAATTGGAACTTTGAAGAACCTCAGGCCTCGGAGTTTTATTTCGTTGGGGGTGTTCCTTGGAACCCTGACATTTGCTTTCTTCTTTTCCCACAATTGCAGGGTCTGCTTTTTGTTCAGGTTGACCAAGTGTTGATCTATTGGTTGTGACAGGAATTGACTGACTGCTTGTCACCGGAGCCTGATGCTATGGGTTGAGATGGTGACTGGTCCAAAGGCACCCAACTGGCTTTCAAGCCAAAGGCAGGATTTAAACCACATACTAAAAATTTTCCCTCTAGACTGTTGCCAAAGAGTGTGAAAGAGAGCCTGGAACTTTGGCATTGTATAAGCTGAGTGGCTTAAACGTTCAATATGAGCAAATGCAAAGATATATTATTTCCCACAGTAGGACTCGGTGGCAGTAGTAATAACACTTAGATTTATATACTGCCTCATAGTGCTTTAGAGCCCTCTCTGAGTGGTTTACAGAGTCTGCATATTGCCCCCAACAATCTGGCTCCTCATTTTACCCACCTCAGAAGGATGGAAGGCTGAGTCAATCTTGAGTGGAAAGATGGAAGGCTCAATAGCAATAACAATAGCACTTAGACTTATATTACTGCTCCACAGTGCTTAACAGCCAGGGGTTGGGAAGGTAAATGAATACCACCCCTGGCTGTAAAGTAGAGTGGTATATAAGTCTAAGTGCTATTGCTATTGCTAGTGTGCCTTCCATCCTTCCACTCAAGGTTGACTCAGCCTTCCATCCTTCCGAGGTGGGTAATTTGAGGACCAGATTGTTGGGGACAATATGCTGACTCTGTAAACCGCTTAGAGAGTGTAAAGCACTGTAAAACAGTGTACCCTGTTCCTGTAAAATAAGACATCCCCTGATAATAAGCCCAATCGGGCTTTTGAGCACATGTGCTAAACTAAGTCCCCCCCCCCCCAAAAAAATAAGCCCTCCCTGAAAATATTTAAATACATGTGCAGCCGGTCCCTGCCATTTCCTCTGGTTAGGGTTAGGGAGAAAGAGCTGGAAATCAGGTAAGATGGCAAGAGGAGCCCCGTCTTGCTCCACACGTCCCAAAATAATAAGCCATCCCCAAAAATAAGGCCAAGCACTTATTTCGGGGCTCAAAAAAATATAACACAGGATCTTATTTTCGGGGAAACACGGTATAAGTCTAAGTACTTTTGCTCTTGCTTCAACCCTTAAATTGCCCTACAACAGAGGTGCTTTTCAAAGAAAAGTGAATCCATTCTTCACTCAAATTATCATGATTTATGTGGGCTATTTTGCAACTTTGGGTAAGATTCATTACAATCTCATTTCTCCATTTCAAAATTATGAACAATAATTCCAAAAATTAAAAAACAAAAACCCAAGATGTTAGATGATAAAGAACAGATACACTGGTTTGTGTGAACTGAGACAATTAATTTGTTCCGACAGAAAGTATAATATTTCCAGCTACCCAGGAAACCAGCTTGTTTCTGCAGCAGTGACGCAGAAAAAGCAATCAAGTTGAAACATCAAACAGAATTCAGCTGGCTGAGAGAGTTCCTCTCACATACACACATACAGCGTTTGCATTGGGAACTGCTGTTACTTTCTCGTTAGATTGTCTCTTTGTTGACTTCATATTTCAGAATGATGAGACAAATTCTATTCTATTCTTCACTTTTAATTTAATTATATTGATGGATCTCCCAACAGGGGGGGAAAAAAACAACAGGCATCAATCACCTTTACCTGGTTCTGGCTTTGCATGCTGTACTCCTGCAATTTGGAGCCAATCAATCAAACCCTGCTTACGCGCAAAATGACAGACTAAACATGTTATTTGTTCCTTTTCCTTCACTCAAGCTAAAATTATTGTAATAAGCACAGAAGATGTATATTTTGTAACACTTCTATCAACGCTTTTAAAAGCAAGGTTTATGGATGATCATGATCTAACCCTGCTACTTAATACACTGAAACAAAACCTAGACCAGTTAAAAAGAAAAAGCAGTTGAATTGTTTGAGCAGAAATGGTGCACGGCAACATTTTTATTTCTATAAGTGTTATGCATATATGATGTCTGCTTCGTTTATTTATTTCATAAGCTAAGCATCCTACATCTAAAATTTCAGTACGAAAAATTAATCACACACCCCCGCCCCCTCAGTTTACTCAATATTTTTCGGAATATAAGATGCACTTTAGTTTTTGGGGAGGAAAATAGTGGGGTGGGAGAATTCTGCCTGACAGGTATTCATTTGGCTAGTCCCAGCACATTAGTTCGCTCACTGGTTTTGAGGTTGGGGCTGGTTGGGGCTGAAAAAACAGCTTCTAAAGCACAGCTGATTGTCGGAGGGAGCAGCAATTAGAAAAGCAGGCAAAGCACAGAAGATCGCTTCGCTCACGTTGAGGCTGAAAAACAGCTTCAAAAGCACAGCTGATCCTCGGAGGGAGCTCTAATGACTAAAGCAGGCAAAGAATGGAAGGGGTAAGAGAAGGCAGCAGCTGTTCCAGGTAGCCATTTTGGGCACCATGCTGGGTTACATTCGGAGTATAAGACGCACCCAAATTTTCAGCATCTTTTAGGAAGGAAAAAAGTGTGTCTTATACTCCAAAAATACGGTAATCAATTTAGTTCTAAAATCAACTGTACAATTACTTCATTACACTATCATGGTTGATGTGGACAGTGCTGCCCTATATAAACAAACTCACAAACTCTGACTTATGGTGTCCTTGTGAAATTCTTAGCAAATAAATTTCTGAAGATATCCATTTAAAAAGTCAGTGATGCCAATCAATTTGGAAGAAGTTCCAAAATATTTTATACACTTCTGGGGCTCCACTGATCCATAGTCAAAGACATGGTCTTGAAACCACTAATGCTCTATTTTATCACATTTCCAATCATTTGGGACCTGGGAATGAAGCTCTTCTAACTTGGGTGACCCCAAAAAAATGATAAAATAGTGGATATATTTAAAAAAAAACCAGAGGGAGGGAGGGAGGGAGGGAGGGAGGGAGGGAAGGAAGGAAGGAAGGAAGGAAGGAAGGAAGGAAGGAAGGAAGGAAGGAAGGAAGGAAGGAAGGAAAATAAAGATTAAAATATGCCAGGTTCCTCACTATCTAACTGTCTTTCTGATCTCATTCCTTAGAAGTCTGCATGTGGTTTATACTTTCCTGAGTTTTGGGAAATTCCCATCAGGACTGGCCCCACTTTTTTTAATCTTCTTACCATTCAGTCTTGCAAATAATAAGACTCAGACAGAAGCCCCAACAAAAATCTCTCTGGCCATTTAACTTCAGGAGGGGATGGGAAGCTACCATATTTTTTGAACTATAAGATGCACTTTTTTACCTCCTAAAAGAGGCTGAAAATTTGGGTGTGTCTTATATTCCGAATGTAGCTTTTTTGAAGCTTTTTTCAGCCCTAACGAGGCACTAGCGAGTGAATCAATCTTCGTGCTAAGCTTTTTTTCAGTGAAGTGATCTTCCCTGCTTTTGCCTGCTCCCTCCGACTCTCAACTGTGAAGTTTTTTTTCAGCCCTAACAAGGCGCTAGCGAGTGAAGCAATCTCCGTGCTTTGCCTGCTTTTCTCATTGCTTCTCTCTCCAAAGATCAGTTGTGCTTTAGAAGCTGTTTTTTATCCCAAAGCAGGGGATTAAAAACCAGCAAACTAATGTGCTGAAGCTGACCAGACTAAGGACGCTAACCAGATGAATACTTGGTACGCAGATTTTTTTTCCTATTTTCCTCCCTAAAAACTAAACTGCGTCTTATACTCTGGTGCATCTTATACTCCAAAAAATACAGGTATGTTAACACAGAGACTTAGTGAAATGCAGCTTCTGGGTTTCCTTGAGGCAAAGCCAGGAGTATCTGTTGGATATGATTTAAGAAATGTCAAGTTGGTGGATTCAGTGATGGAATAGAAGCTCTCCTCTTTTGGTTACATGCAGTCCCAAGCTGTTAAGTTATAGCCACTTGTGGGGGTCTTTTGAACCAATGGGAATTTACCAAGTAGAGGTGTTGCTGATAGCAGTAATAACTACAGCATTCAATCTTCAATCTTCAATCCTTCAATCGCAATATTCAATCGCAATATTCAATCGCAATATTACAAGAGCAAAAAATAGATTCAAGCTTAATGTCAACCGCTTCAAACTTGATTGCAGAAAATATGACTTCTGCAACAGAGTTGTTAATGCTTGGAACTCATTACCTGACTCCATAGTCTTTACTCAAAATCCCAAAAAACTTCAACCAAAAACTGTCTACTATTGATCTCACCCCCTTACCTCATGATATGTTTTTTACTTATGACAATGTTTATGTATACTGTTATGACAAAATTAAATAAAATTAACTAGGGGTGTTGCTGATAGTAGTATTAACTATAGTATTAATTAGAAATGTTGCTGATAGCAGTATTAACTACAGTATTAATTAAAGGTGTTGCTTATAGCAGTATTAACTAGATAAAAGACAAATTTATCGTGTTATATTATTATTTCAGGATGGCAAGTGGATTTCTATTCTTTTTCTTTATTTTAAATAAGAATACTGTTTCAAAACAGCCTTCTGAATAACCTTAATAGCTGGCCTCTTCAGCCTTTTGGAGATCAATACCAAGATATTGATCTGTTGTTGTTCGTTTTTGCAGATTGTATTTTATATTCTGATTTAGGGGGAAACAAAGGAGAAGAATCAGAATTCATGTATCTAATAGGGGATAATATGAACATGCAAAATCTCAGTTTTAACAATACTTCTTAGTGCAATGCAACTGAAAAGCTTTTAAATGATCATACCCCTAATTAGAACTTCATGGAAACTGCCTCAAGGATACTAGAGAGCTGGATGTCCTAGCAATTTTAGATTTAAATTAAGTTGAGTTTAATTTCCATTTCAAAAGCCATTCCAAGCTGATAAGGTAAAGTAGAGCAGAATTGTTTAAAATGTTCACTGGAAATGCTCAACTGGAAAATTAGACATTTGACACGTACACACCAAAATCCATAATTTATATGTCAAACAGTTCAGTTCACAGAAGCCGAAGTTAATGCAAGTCAGTTCTTGGATTGAAGTAGAACTGTTTTCCTTTACTAAATTGTCAACACTTGGATGCAAGAGATCCTTTTTCGCAAATGAATTTAAAATATTAATAGCACTCCTCATGATTGAAAGTTCTGAGGCAGCTCAAAACACAGTTTAAATGTACATAAAATCCAGTGCATCCATTATTCTGATTTTCTTTTGCTGTTTTCAACAAACTGCTATAAAAATAATTGAAATAAGTCACTTGCTATTTCGGTAGAAATACTAAGTGAAGAATTGAGCCGGGTGGATATAAAAATCTCACGTCTTCCTTTTGCTTGTTCTTTCTTCCAGATTTAAATGGGAATGTTTAATTAGTCAGAATAAACTTTGAAAGAGAAGAAATGAAGGCTTCTTCTCTTGCAGAGAATGTAAAAGGATAATGATAGAACTGGAAAGTAGCTAATTTAATATTAAAGAAGGCATAGGCATAGACTATATGCTTTTGTGATCTGTCTTTTCAACCATTTGAATAATATGCAACTTGTCTCACTGTCAACTTAAATAGAAGAACACAAGATATGGTGAGGGACAATACAGTTTCTGCCAACTATGACTTTTTTTCCTCCCTATTTGTTTTTCATCCATTAATTTCATTTTTCTCTCCTCATAATACACCAGAAAACACAAAGCTCTTGTTTATAATACATCCAGACATTTAATTCTATCACGTGATGCTTCAATTTGGATCGTGTTTTCTTTCAAGCACATCCTATAGGGGTGAATTAGTCTACTTGCCCCATTTCTGTTTTATCAAAAAGAACAATTATGTGAATTGCATGACAGTCAAACTCAGGATTCTCCTGTATACCCAACTATCTATGCCTGGAGGGATCCCTCTCCAAACTTTTGAACTGATCACCCAGCCAGGAGTCCATGAAGATGACAAAATGCTAATTTATTAGATAGCTGTGTAGATAGATAGATAGCTGTGTAGATAGATAGACAGACAGACAGACAGACAGACAGACAGACAGACAGATGATAAATAGATAGATAGATAGATAGATAGATAGATAGATAGATAGATAGATAGATAGATAGATATAGATATATAGATATAATGGCTGTGTCTGTGTTTGTGTTCCAGCATAACTCTGGAATGCTTTGAGCAATTTCAACCAAACTTGGTACACAGATGACTTATTTTCAAGGGAAAAAATACAGTGGGGGTAAGACACTCCTAACACCCCTCGGGGTGTGTGTGTTCTGTTAAGATACAGCCTGTTGTGCCTTAAAATGGCTTCTACTGTACAGCACAGTGGAGTTGCCATGGCAACAGCTTCACAGTATTCCACAAGGGGGCTCCCTCTGGTAAGGGGGATAATCCAACATTAGAAATTATGTTTGGTCCGGATATTTTATTTATTTATTTATTTTAATTTATTTTATTCATTTTATTTGTCATAACAATATATATAAGCATCACACAAAAGATTATATAGTATATAAACATATATATGAGGAAATATAAGGAGGTATAAGCATATATATACATACATACATAATACATACATACATACATACATACATACATACATATATAAGAAGAAAACAGAAAAGAAAGAAAAACAATAGGACAGGAATGGTAGGCACGTTTGTGCTCTTATGCACGCCCCTTATGGTCCTCTTAGGAATGGGGTGAGGTCAATAGTAGATAGTTTTTGGTTAAAGCTTTTGGGATTATGGGAAGAGACTACAGAGTCAGGTAAAGTATTCCAAACACTGATGATTCTGTTACAGAAGTCATATTTTCTGCAATCTAGATTAAAGCGGTTAACATTGAGTTTAAATCTATTGGTTGCTCTTATATTATTGCAATTAAAGCTGAAGTAGTCTTTAACAGGAAGGACATTACAATAAATGATTCTATGAGTTAAACTTAGGTCTTGTCGAAGGCAACGGAGTTCTAAATTTTCTAAGCCTAGGATTTCAAGTCTGGTGGCATAAGGTATTTTGTTGTTTTCAGAGGAGTGGAGAACTCTTCTTGTAAAATATTTCTGGACACGTTCAATTGTATTGATGTCAGAAATGTGATATGGGTTCCAGACAGGCGAGCTGTATTCAAGGATTGGCCTAGCAAATGTTTTATATGCTCTGGTTAGTAGTATAGTGTTTTTGGAAAAGAAGCTATGCAAGATTAGGTTTACAACTCTTAGAGCCTTTTTTTGCTATGTAGTTGCAGTGGGCTTTGGCACTTAGGTCATTTGATATGAAAACTCCAAGGTCTTTAACTGGGTGGGGGTCATCTGTAAGGTAATGTCCATCAAGTGTGTACTTAGTGTTTGGGTTCTTTTTTCCAATATGTAAGACTGAGCATTTGCTGATTGAGATTTGGAGTTGCCAAGTTTTAGACCAAGCGGTTAGATGATCAAGGTCTTTTTGAATGGTAGATGTATTGTCTGTGGTGTTAAACAGTTCGACATCGTCAGCAAAGAGAACACAATTACTTGAGATATGGTCCCAAAGATCATTTATGTATAATATGAAGAGTGTTGGTCCAAGAACGCTGCCTTGAGGAACACCACTCTTGACAGGAACAGGATTTGATAGAGCATTGCCAATTTTGACCACTTGTTGTCTGTTGGACAGAAAAACAGATATCCATTTGTGAAGGGGTCCTGAAATGTTTCAAAAAGGCTTTGATTATTCCTGGGGACAAATGTATGGCCATGATCAATAAAACTTCACTGCAACTCGGCCTGCACTTACTGCAACCATTCTGCACTTACATTGCCACTTGACATCACCAGGCAGGAAAATCCTACCTGCAACTTAAGCAAGGCAAGTGGTCAGGCACAGGTGGTCAAGACATGTAAATGAATTGTATGGGATGAATGCACCATGGTTCACAAGAAAGTTTTCAAGGCCCTTGACGTCGCTATGAGAGAACAACTTTATGTTGCTTGCTCAAGGGTAGGTCCTATTCTTGCTCCTGGAGGTGAAACTAAAAAATGGTGTTTATGATTAAGTGATGTGTTAAATAAATATTAGTGAATTTGTGAAAGATTTTACTTTATAATACTGAATATTATACTGGATACTGTGTATACTGTACTTATACTTTTAAAATCCTGTAAGGATTGGAATAAATAAATCCTGGGCAATGCTAGTTTATAATAAAGAAATGATAGTGCTTTATATGTTCCGCCATCATCGGCCATGTCCAAATGATGGGGATACTTTACTGTATTTTTGGAGTATAAGACACACCTTCTTCCCCAAAAAAAGAGGGTGAAAATCTTATACACCGAATGTAGCCCCACCCAGTTTCTCAAACAGAGGTTTCAGGGGATGAAAGAAGCTTCAGAAAAGAAGCCTCCAAACACAGCTTCAGAAAAGAAGCCTCCAAACAGAGTTTCAGAAAAGAAGCTCCCAAACAGAGCTTCAGAGGCTTTTTTTCTGAAGTTCTGTTTTGGAGGCTTTTAGAGGCAGAAAAACGGCGTTTCAGAAGTTTCAGAGGCAGAAAAAAAAAGCAAAAAAAAGCAAGGCACAGAGCTCACAACCAAGGAACCTGTTGCTAAAATTCACCTCTGGGAACAGCTGATTGGGAGTATTCTGGGAGGCCAATCCAATTGCCAATCAGCTTTTTTCTTATTTTCCTCCCCAAAAACTAAGGTGCGTCTTATACTCTGGTGCATCTTGTACTCCGAAAAATACAGTAGTTTGGATACTTTCACAAAATAGGGAATTACTATGTCCTCTGGTACATATGGAGCTCCAATGGCTCCATACAGCCCTGACCCTGATAACATTTTTTAAAAAATTTATATCCCGCCCTTCTCCGAAGACTCAGGGCGGCTTACAATGTGTTAAGCAATAGTCTTCATCCATTTGTATATTATATACAAGGTCAACTTTTATTGCCCCCAACAATCTGGGTCCTCATTTTACCTACCTTATAAAGGATGGAAGGCTGAGTCGACCTTGGGGCTAGTGGGACTCGAACTTGCAGTAATTGCAAGCAGCTGTGTTAATAACAGACAGACTTAGTCTGCTGAGCACCAAAATTGTATCTCTTCTCCTAATCTTGGGGCGGAGGTGGTAGAGCCTGCTATAGAAAATTTGCCTCCTTGGACACTTACAATCTGTTTCCTTTTTATTCTCATTTTTGTTAGTTTAGGTGTTTGTTTTTTATGAATAGTGCCCACAGTCATCTAGAGTCAGTCAGCCTCTGAATTATATTAAATCAATCAATGCATTGAGTCAATTTCCAAAACACCCTTTTCAACTCATTTCATTCTAAAATTATAGGGTCAGAGACATGTAATTATTTACTAAATGCATAGAATGCAGCCCTATGGTGTTTGTTTGTTTTGACCTTTATAATTTGAAATACGAGAGTGTAAAATCACACCTTTTCAATTTTTGACAAAGTCATATTAGCTAAATGTTTGTGAACTACTGATTCCTGTGTCACTCCAAATCTGCCATTGGCTTGACAGATTTTTAGGTAGTTTAATAGGTCACAGTTACATTACAATGTACTGGAGATAACCACCCCACCAAATTCAGTAAATGTCATATCTTAAATTTTCATCTGCATTACATCATCAATAACATTAATAGAAGACAATACACTTTAGACCAGGAGTGTCAAACTCAATTTCATTGAGGGCCACATCAGGGTTATGTTCAGGGGTGAAATGCTCCCGGTTCGGACCGGATCACCTGATCCGATAGCGATGGCGGCGGGTGGTTCGGAGAACCGGTAGCAAAAATCCCTCCTCCCCCAGCCCATGCCCAGCTGAGCCGCGCAATCATAAAGAGTTGTTTTTTTTTTTAAAAAAGCATTGTTTCCTTGGCTGAAAAAATGTTTTAAAAGTAAAAAAAAAAGCCTCTGATGATCACGTGGCTCAGCTGGGATCATCAGAACCTTTTAAAAGCATTTTTTCTACAACCTCTTTGACCAAAGAGGTTGTAGAAAAAATGCTTTTAAAAGGCTCCTCTGGCAATCCCAGCTGAGTTGCCTGATCATCAGAGGCTTTTAAAAGCATTTTTTACAACCTCTTGGGCCGAAGAGGTTGTAGAAAAAATGCTTTTAAAAGTAAAAAAAAAATTTTGGCCACGTCCACCCAGTTACATTACACACCCCCACCAAGCCACGCCCACAGAACTGGTAATAACAAATTTAACATTTCACCCCTGATTGTGTTTGACCTCGGGGGGGGGGGACCAGGGTGGACGTGGTCAGGGTGGGGTGGCCAGCTCGACCACACCTGGGTTAGGGGCGCAAGTGGTTACCTGAGCACTCTGCCAGCGAAAACAGGCTCCCGAGCTCCGTTTTTGGCCGCAATGGCTTCCTGCAACCCTCTGCGAGTGAAAATGGAGCTCAGAAGGGCCACCCATGGCCTTCCCAAGATCCGTTTTTGCTGGCAGAAGCACCACAGGCCGGTCCTTCGTGGTTTCCAGGGTGGCCCTGTGGGCCAGATCTAAGCATCCTGTAGGCCGGATCCGGCCCCCAGGCCTTGAGTTTGACACCCCTGCTTTAGACAATCTGTGTAACAATTACTTTATATTGTTGGTCTCAAAGATACATTTATAAGATACATTGAAGAACAACAGCATTACCATTTATTGTGACATCAGGAAAAGCTGAAGTTCCTTTTGTGAAAAATGTCAAGATATTTCCATCTTTTTTGCTGTCAAGAACTCAGAATAAATTAATTTTCCACTCTGCATTAGCATAACAACAAAGAAATAATAAATAACAGACGTTTAGCCAGAAGATTACTGTTTTTGTTTTTTTTGTTTACATTTATACCCCGCCCTTCTCCGAAGACTCAGGGCGGCTTACAATGTATAAGGCAATAGTCTCATTCTATTTGTATATTTTTTTTTACAAAGTCAACTTATTGCCCCCCCAACAATCTGGGTCCTCATTTTACCTACCTTATAAAGGATGGAAGGCTGAGTCAACCTTGGGCCGGGCTCGAACCTGCAGTAATTGCAGGCTGCTGTGTTCTAATAACAGGCTTCTCTATTGCCTGAGCTATCCCGGTCAGTGAACAGGAAGCAAAGAAAAGAACAGGAAGAAAGCAAGTACATTATTAAGAGATGTTAAAGTTCAGAAGACAAGGAGAAAAGGAGCCACCGGGATTGACTCACCAGGGCGTGTCACCATCACTTGATTCAGGAGGATTAATTAAATCTTGGCCAAACTGAGACGTGCTGGCAACAGCTTGCAAGCTATTCAATCTAAATTGAAGGCTATGTTGGAAGAAATGTCCATCTGGATTCAGTTCCAAGTGGGGAGGAAGACACTAGAAACACGGAGGCTGATTGGAAAGATGGTTTACTGATGAACAGAACCACATGGGTTTGAGGTCCTAGGCAGCTGAACACATGGAAGAGAGAGAGAGAGAGAAATATTTTTATTCCCTCTCTTGGGCCTTGCCCTTGAGCTTCCTGTTCCTGTGCAAGAAATGTATTCTATTGGTTGTCAGACTTCCAGGGGGCTATGCAAGGGTCATAGCTGAGGTTGTCTGAGATAAGTTTGGTTGAACCTTGCTGAGTGATGCAATGAAGGGGCTTGGTAGTGCCATGTGGTGAGTTCTGCTGATAGATAGTTCTATTATGTCCTGGAGGGTCATGTCTTAATCCCATCATCCTGGAGCTGAAGGTCTAATTGTCTTGTAGATAGGCTGGCCCAGTGCTTCTCAATGGGCACCAAATATCTGCTGGGGGAAGGGAGCTGCACGGAGCTGCTGTGTCTTTAAAAACATGTTTCTCCCTTAGGGAAAATATAATATTCTGCCTTTTTAATATTTCCTAAAATATTCCATTCTTCTGGCAGGGGAGTAGCTTCCCACAGCTACCAAGTAAGCAGGATTGGCTGCAAAGTATAAACTTTTTGAAAAGTAACTGCAAAAAGTGACTAAACAAGGCAATCACTAAGCAAGGACTACCTGCACTTTATCTGTGTGAGATAAAGCATGTGAGATAAGTACAGGTGCATAGATAAATTGAATGTTTACACACAAAACATCAACACAGACATACATGAAGGAACAGCTAGCAGGTTTTTACCAACCTCTTCTTAGGCTTATAATGTGTCCTGCCTTGAGCAGAAGTTTGGACTAGAAAATCTCTGAAGTCCCTTCCAGCCTTACGAGTCTATATTCAATGTTCTACCAACCCTCCTATTGCTTTCTAATGTCACTTTACCATGAACTAATAGTACAAAAGCCATATCTCTTGCTTTATCACTGCAAGTTACTAGCTGAAAAATCAGCAGGCGTGGTTTTTCCTTTTTAAATTACTGTTTAGCTTTCTCTGGGCTAGCTAATGTTTCCCCCTGACATTTTAAATTTTAAAGCAAGGACTGCATCAGTTATTTAGATTCTGAGTATGAAACCTTCTTACCTCAATTGACTAGGGGAATTATTTATTTACTAAACTTTTATGGCAGCTCATTTCGTAGGCATGATTCTGGGCTGCTAACAATTAAAACAGGATGAAAACAACCAAAAACAACAAACGTAACATAAAATAGCAGCCAAGAACACTCATAATATCATACGCTCAGTGTCACCACAAAACAAGCTCACCCATGCTAACAGGGCCCCAGGCATGGAACAATTAATTCCTCAACCTAGCCTGTCAAAGCAAATGTCAGACCTAGAAAGCTGTCAAAAACTTCTCGTTAATTTTACCTTTCTTCAGGCCTGGCAGAGAGAACCGAAGTCCTCTGCCAGAAGAACATCCATCAGCCAAAGTCTCCTGATTTATTTAATTGTTTCTTCAGTCCACATAATGAGGGAGGGAGAGAGAGGGGGGGGGGTTATCATAAGTGGAATCTATATCCGCCTAACTTGGGTTTCTGAGAAACTCAGGCATGTTTCTCTCCCATAGTAAATAAAATGTGTGTTTGTCTCTCTGTGTATGGAAATGTATATGTCCGTGATGGCGAACCTATGGCATGCGTGCCATAGGTGGCACGCGGAGCCATATCTGTGGGCACACAAGCTTTGCTCTAAGTCAGTTCCAGCGTGCATGCGCGCGCCATCCACCTGATTTTCGGGCCTTCTGGGCCCATTGGAAGTCGGGAAACGGGGCGGGGGGTTGGGGAAGGCTGTTTTTGCCCTCCCCAGGCTCCAAGAAAGGCTCTGGATCCTGAGGAGGGCGAAAAATGGGCCTATTGGGTCCACCGTGCCATCGCGTGCCAAAAGTGGAGGGCGCGCATGGAGGGGTCGTGCATGCATGCGTGGCGGGCAGGGCACATTGAATTAAGGGTGTGGGCACAAACACACATGACCCCCCCCGCTCCACCCACTCTTGGCATGCAACAGCAAAAAGGTTAGCCATCACTGGTATATGTGCATTTAAATATTGCTCTCTCTCTCCCTCCCTCCCTTTTTATATACACATGTATATAGATATATACATTACCAGACCTCTTACAAGTGGTGGGATCCTGCTGGTTTAACAACTGGTTCGGTGATCACGCACTCTGCATGCGCGTGTGTGCACAGTTTTACAAAAACTTATCTTATGCATTACTGCTGGAGAGTAACACAGCTGAGGCACAGCAATCTGCTCTGCCATGCGAATCAACTGAGAAGCTATAGGTCAGTAAAGCGCAGGTGCAGGCGGGCTCACCTGATCGTTGGAGCGAACCGGTTTGTTCCCAGCTGATTGTCGGAGTTACCGGTTCGCCCGAACTGGTCTGAACCGGTAGAATTCCACCCCTGCCTCTTACCATTTCTTAATTTTTCAAATGGCAATCTAAAATAGATTCAAAGCAGAATGATACTGAAAACATATAGTATCTGCATCTCTCTTGGAACTAAACTTTGCCAGAATCAAGAAGACTCAGTGGGACAAGCTTTCATAAGGGTGAATGACTGTAAATACTGCATTTCTTAGTACTGGTTACGTAAAATGTTGGCGTAGTGGTTAGAATGCAGTATTGCAGGCTAATTCTGCTGACTGCCAGGAGTTCGATCCTGAGCAGCTCAAGGTGGACTCAGCTTTCCATCCTTCCGAGGTCAGTAAAATGATTGTTGGAGGCAATAGGATGACTCTGTAAACTGCCCAGAGAGGGCTGTAAAGCACTATGAAGTGGTATATAAGTCTAAGTGCTACTGCTATTGTTAAAATAAAAAAGATGGCACTGGGACATATATTAGTTTACATGCTCTCTCTAAATCCCATTTTTTTCTCTCCAAAGGCTTTGTACACTGTAGTGTGTAGGGTTTTTTGAGGGGGGCAAATGGTCCGTTTGATCAAACTATTATACAGTGACTGAGTGTCACAGCTAAATGTGTATTTGAACTCGGGTCTTCCTAGTCCAATGCCGGCGAACCTATGGCACGTATGCTGGAAGCAGCAAGCGAAACCATCCCACAAAGAAGGTGCGGCCTTGCTGGCTCCTATTCCGTGTTCCTGTGATCATACATGCACCCAGTCAGCTGGCTGTCGCACGCGCGGGAGCAGCAAAACCCAGAAGAACGGCATTCCGTCACGCCTGCGCAGGCCAGCACCCGAACTTCCGGGTTGGCGTTGCACACATGCGTGATGGCCAGCTGTTCATTGGGCGCGCGTCCATGCTGGCATTTCGGCGTTTGGGTGCCGGCTCACGCATGCGCAACAGACTGCTTCTGTTCTGAGTATCGGCACTCCTGCATGCGCGAAGACCAGCGGGGCCGCACATACTTCGCGGGATGGTTTCACATGCCACTTCCAGCACGCAGGCCGGTACATGGTGATGTCAAAGGTTCACCATTACTGCCCTAGTCTGAACCAGTTAGTATAACTGAGTTGTACAACTATAATCCAATGAACCTATAGCAACCAAGATAAGTTACTGCAAGATCACTGAGGAGGTAATGAACATCTGCAGCTCAGTATGAAAAAAAAGGATAAAATTTAATAATGATAATTAATAGGATGAAGAACAGTTAAAGTGCAGCAGAATGCAAGAGAAAGACTATTGCTAAATTAAAATCATAATTTAGCCTCTGAGATGCAGGACAAAGCTGCTAAAAACAAGCATTAGATCTTCTGAAATATGTTTCCCTATACGCCCTTATTTTCAATTCTAGTAATTATTGCTTTAAACAATTACTGTCTTGTTCCATAATTTCTATTCTTCTTTTGGGTGTGTGTATGGATGCTATTATATAATTACCACACTGTCATCCTGAATGCATTATCATTTTACTGATAACAGCTATGTATAGGAATGACAAAAAAATAAGTGGAGGGGGATCCATAGTACATTTGTTGGAAGCAAAATAATATGAACCACCACGTATATACAATACTAAATCAAAACCCACAGCTTCTGTCATTCTCCACTAAAAGGTTTCATATATATAACACTGCTCTAGGTTTTCTGAACTTGATGGGAAAAAAACCCTGTTTCTTAGCTTTATACCTACGATGACTTGGAATTATGTTATATAAATGGGCACATGCGTAGGTGGTATTCAGCTGGTTTGGACCAGTTCACCTGAACCAGTAGCAGAAATTGCCCAAGTAGGTAATATTAGACGCAATCAGTTTAAAAACAAACAGACTTTATTAGAACAGCTGAGAATTAAACTCATTCTCAGCATAGTCCCACACTAATTCAAAACAAATTCTTCATAACACTTCAGTCTTATAACCAATCTTGGTCTAAAAGGCTTTTCTTGGTAAAAGTTCAGAAACAGAAGACACTGACAGGAAATAAATGCAGCAAGACAAGAAACAAATCTATCAACGTTGTTTTCCGACAAAGAGCCCAAGAGCTGTTGCTGGTTTTTTAAGCCTTATGGGAGGGGCCAATCATCTCTTGGCCCTACTCCCGAGTCGTCCTCTTTGCTTTAACTGCTCTTGCCTTCTGGCAGCTCTTCTCATGCATGCACTAGGAACAGGCTCCTCCTGTTCCTCTGCCTCTCCATTGTCAGCCTCGGGAGGCTCCAGAGTCCGTGCATCACTCCCCGATGGCCCTGGCCCCCATCTCTGCCTCTGACGCAGAGCCCTCATCCAGGCCTTCCCCAGCCTCCCGGACTCGCCCATGTTCTTCTTCAGCTTCATAGCTGCCTGACTCCGCTGTCAGCTCTGCAGGCTGCTGGCGGACCACAAAAGATTGAGAACTTCCTTAGACATTCATAGTTAGGCCTGTCAGGTAGATTGAAAGAAATCAAATCTCCCAATGCTAGATGTTAATGGGCCAGTGCACTTCCCTCCTCAGCCTTCTCTGCTAATAGTGGTGATCTAATTTTTGCTCAGTTTCCCTGTGATACAGAGGAGGATTTCCAAATAGAATCATTCTCCGGGCTGCAGCCCACTACTGGGCCTATGGCCTGCTCAGAACCGGGCCACTCAAGCTTTCTTCTCCCACAGTCTTTCAAGATAGTTTACAATTATTGAACCTTTATCAGGCTTGGAGAGTGGCCAAGCCAATATCTTTCAGACACCGCAATACTTGGCAAGAATGCAGCAGCGAACTAATCGTCTCCTATAAATTCCATTCCCCTTTTGCTTCTCTTTTGTTCCCTCTGGGAGGGGCCATTCATCGTCCAACTGTGGCCTTATTCCCAAGTCAACCCTTGTTCTTTAGCTGTTCCCTTCGTCTGGGAACTCTGCGCGCACACTGGGAACAGGCTCCAGCTGTTTGTCTACCTCACTGATGTCTCACTCCAAAGGCAGCTGATAACTGGCATATGGCCCTGGTTCCCCTCTCTGCCTCCGATGCAGAGCCCTCATCAGAGGCTTCCCCAGACTCCAAGACTGGCCCATGTTCCTCCCCAACCTCCTCACTGTCCGAATCTGCTGCCAGATCTGCTGGTCGCTGGCGGGTCACAACAGAGTGGCGTGCATGTGTGTGAATTCCATTTGAGTCAGGGGTGAAATCCAGCAGGTTCTGACAGGTTCTGGAGAACTGGTAGCGGAAATTTTGAGTAGTTCGGAGAACTGGCAAATACCACCTCTGGCTGGCCCCAGAGTGGGGTGGAAATGGAGATTTTGCAATATCCTCCCTCCCCCAGGAGTGGGGAGGGAATGGGGATTTTGCAGTATCCTTCCCCTGGAGTGGAGTGGGAATGGAGATTTTGCGGTATCCTTTCCCTGCCATGCCATGCCAAGCCACACCACACCCACCAAGCCACGCCCACAGAACCAGTAGTAAAAAAATTTGTATTTCACCACTGATTTGAGCAAGTGGCAGGTGCATACGCCCACCACTTGCACAAATGGAGCTGTGAGTGCTTGCGAGCCTACCATTCACACAAAACAATTCTCTCTCCCCTCCCCCACCAGTCTGCCAAGCCAGAAAGGTTGGGGACCGCTATCCTAGATATAGTGAGGAGGGCCCTGCTGGAGGCTGTAGATCCTATGGCTTCTAGTCATTCAAACAGATATCTTATCACATGCTGCTTCTGAAATAGCTCTTCATTTTTAAAAAAATGCCTTAAAAGCCATATTTTAGAGAAAATAGAGCTAAACACTTTGTGGGTCAAGGAAATGGTTGTATATGCATGTGTTTGTTACCATAATCTTACTTTGGACAGGTTTTTGCTCCCCAAAAAAAGTGACAAAGCAATACTCCTTCCCAAAGAACTTCCCTGAAGAGATAAGGCTATCTCCTTGTTATTTTTCAACTCGACTGTCAGAAAGAAAAAAAATAAGCGGTCAATTCAGTTCCTAATGCCTGTTTTGCTGCTGTATTCTGTGAGACGTTTACAAAAGCCTTTTTATGTGATGTTTTAACAATGTTTTTAAATTATATTCCCTTTAAAATTTTACATTTATCAACCAAGTTTCATAAGTTAAAAGATAAGAGTATCAATTAAGTTCATAAACAGCAGGATGGTGGGGTTTTTTTAGGTCCTGAGGGATAAAGACGTTGTAAAATTTTCTCAAGAGAGAAAATTTTGTCTTCTGCTAGAGTTGGATGTCATTATCACGATGAAGTCTTTTGAGATATCTAGGAAGTTAGCACCTACCCCTCTCCTAGGAAAATGAGATATTTTAGGAAATATTAAAAGGGAGAATATTAAAAGGGAGAATATTTTCCCTTAAAGGGAGGCAGAAACTCAGCCCCCCCTCCACCTTTGCCAATGGGCCATTAAGGCCTGAGCCAGCCTATTCTACATAACAAAGATCTACCTCCTTCAGGCAGAGCCATAACAGGAATTGCCCAAAGCCCTTTCATTACAGCATCACCCAGCAAGGCTCAACCAAGCCTGGGATTCAAAAGACAACCTACAAAGTTACCCCTGCATGGCCCCATGGGAATCTGACAACCAAGCAGAATACAAGCTCAAATTCAAAGCCCGACAGAGGCTATAAATCTCTCTTGCTGTCTCTCATCCATGTGCTTTTTTGCCCAGGACTTCAAAACCATGTGGTCCTGTCCACCATTAAACCATCTTTTCCAGCAGTCTCCATATTTCCAGTGTTTTTCTCCCCATTTGGAACTCAGCCCAGATGGACATTTCTTCCAACAACAACATGTTGGCAGTTAATGCTTTGAACAGGATTTTAGATTTCTGGGAGGGATGCCTGCAGGGTTGACCCAACATATCACACATCTAAAAAAATATTGTGTTACGATTCGCCCATCACACCCACACAAGCAAAATAAATAAATAAATGCTTGCTTCAATTACAAAGGTCCGGTTTATTCTGTACAGCACAGCTCTGCAAATGCAAAGCATAATCCTACTGTTGGCAGTGCTCTATCAAATCCTGTCCCTGTCAAAAGTGGCGTTCCCCAAGGCAGCATTCTTGGACCAACACTCTTCATATTATACATTAATGATCTCTGTGACAAAATTATAAGTAATTGTGTTCTCTTTGCTGACGATGTCAAACTATTTAACACCACCAACAATACAGCTACCCTTCAAAAAGACCTTGACTTTGTATCTGAATGGTCTAAAATTTGGCAACTCCAAATCTCAACCAGCAAACGCTCAGTCTTACATATTGGAAAAAAGAACCTAAACACTAAGTACAAGCTTGATGGACATTACCTTACAGATGACCCCCACCCTGTTAAAGACCTTGGAGTTTTCATATCAAATGATCTAAGTGCCAAAGCCCACTGCAACTACATCGCAAAAAAGACTTTAAGAGTTGTAAACCTAATCTTGCGTAGCTTCTTCTCCAAAAACACTACACTACTAACCAGAGCATATAAAACATTTGCTAGACCAATTCTTGAATACAGCTCGACTGTCTGGAACCCATACCACATTTCTGACATCAATACAATTGAACATGTCCAGAAATATTTTACAAGAAGAGTTCTCCACTCCCCTGATCACAACAAAATACCTTTATGCCACCAGACTTGAAACCCTGGGTTTAGAAAATTTAGAACTACGCCACCTTCAGCATGACCTGAGTTTAACTCATAGAATCATCAATTACGATGTCCTTCCTGTCGAAGACTACTTCAGCTTCAATTGCAACAATACACGAGCACACAATAGATTTAAACTTAATGTTAACCGCTCCAATCTTGATTGCAGAAAATATGACTTCAGTAACAGAATTGTTAATACTTGGAATACACTACCTGACTCTGTGGTCTCTTCCCAAAATCCCAAAATCTTCAACCAAAAACTGTCTACTATTGACCTCACCCCATTCCTAAGAGGTCTGTAAGGGGCGTGCATAAGAGCACAAGCGTGCCTACCGTTCCTGTCCTATTGTTTCCTTTCATTATATCCAATTAATATAGTTATTACATACTCATGCTTATATATTGTATAGTTATTTCATGCTTATGCTTATATATTGTATAGTTATTTCATGCTTATGCTTATATATACTGTGTGACAAAAGAAAGAAAGAAAGAAAGAAAGAAAGAAAGAAAGAAAGAAAGAAAGAAAGAAAGAAAGAAAGAAAGAAAGAAAGAGTGGGGGAAAAAACCCCTGAATGGGGACTCAATCCAGCCTTGTGTTTATGTTCCAAATGCCTGCTTAGGAATTCAAAAAAACAAAAAATCAAGCTGGAGCTCTATTTAGCCCTTTAGACTGGGTCAGAAAATCTGGACAATCCATAGATGTTGCTGCCATCTAGTGGTCTCACACTAGATGGCCCTGATATAATTTCCCCTTGCAGAGCAGGCAAGGGGATTTTATCTGGCAGTGATAATTCCTTTTGTGGTTAATCTGGCTCATCATGACTAAGGATAATGGATGCTGGGAGTTGTAGTTCAGCATTGTAGGAAGTTAGCACACACACCCCTCTCCTAGGAAAATGAGATATTTTAGAACAGGGGTCTCCAACCTTGGCAACTTTAAGACTTATGGACTTCAACTCCCAGAATTCCTCAGCGAGCAAAACTCCACAAGTCTTAAAGTGGCCAAGGTTGGAGACCCCTGTTTTAGGAAATATTAAAAGGGCAGAATATTTCCCCTAAAAGGGAGGCAGAAACTCAGCCCCCTCCCACCTTTGCCAATGGGCCATTAAGGCCTGGGCCAGTCTATTCTACATAACAAAGATCTACCTCCTTCAGGCAGAGCCATAGTAGGAATTGCCCAAAGCCCTTTCGTTACATCATCATCACCCAGCAAGAGTCAACCATGCCTGGGACTCAAAAGACAACCTGCAAAGTTATCCCCTGCATGGCCCCATGGGAGTCTGACAACCAATCAGAACACAAGCTCAAATTCAAAGCCCAACAGAGGGCATAAAACCCAGGCACACTCAGCATCTCCGCCCTTCTTCTGCTCAGGAACTCAAGCCATGTATTCCTATTCATCAATAAACCTTCTTTCCAAGCAACTTCCATGAATCCAGTGTCTTTTTCCCCACTTGGAACTGAACCCAGATGGACATGTCTTCCAACAGCGGATCCACAAAATCATCATTATTCTTGCATGCCCACTGTTCATGCCTAAGATTTCAGGTCCAGCAAACAGGCTGGCTCATTCATGCTGGCTTGACACAGAGTGAGTGGAAGTGCCAGAAGCAATAAATGATGATTAGAACTAGAAACACCCAATATGCCCAAATGCAAACATTTCTGAATCACATGGCAAGCAGCCATGAGAAATGGAGCCCCTTCCTCCCTCCAATACAATACGAAAAGATTCCCTCTCCCATTCAGAAAAAGATTTATTTATTTATTTTGCTCTGTTTTGCTTGTTTTGTTCTCCAAAGAACAAGCTGGCAATTATTCAACATTAAGAAATTATTATACATTTAAATATACTTTGGCTCTATTGGTAATGGCAATCATATAATTTTCTGATTAGTTTAAAGCTGAGAATCCATTTCCATTTTTTTTTCCACTGTGAAAATGAAAAGCTTCAAAATGGAGAAAGCTTTTAAAGGAATTTTTTTTTCCTTTTCTCAGTTTGCCTCCGGATATAATATTACGGTGAATCAACCACACTATATTATTATCAAAGCTTCATTATTGAAAATGCATATACCATATTTTTTGGAGTATAAGACGCACTTTTCCTTCCCTAAAAGGAGGTGGAAATTTGGGTGTGTCTTATACACCGAATATAGCCCCCACCCTTTGGTCTCTGCCTCCCAGCAATTTATCCCCTTGCAACAAGCAGCAAGAAGAAACAACCCATTTCAGCTTCAGCACAGCCTAATTAGCACAAGTTAATTGTCCATTGAATCAGTCTCCTGACTGTCAGCTGTTTCAGGCTGCAGGGATTGCCATTGCTTATTGCTGCACAGGCCTCTGCTGCTTGCTGCAGGGAGGTAAATTGCTGGGAGCAGATTTTTTTTTTTTTTGTGCTAATCAAGCTATGCTGAAAACAAAAATGAAAGTAAAGCAGGCTGTTTGCTGTAATGAGCCGAAATTGCTGGGAGACAGATTTCTTTTTCTTGTTTTCCTCACCAAACAAAGGTAGGTGTGTCTTATAGTCCGGTGCGTCTTATACTCCAAAAAATACGGTATCTTTTTTTTTTTTTTGGCTGTGTTCTGGGCTTTGTGCTGTACTGAGCTTCCTTCAAGTTGCTGTGACAGATTTGTGAGTCCTTCTAGCTGGTAAAATCATAATTATTCAGGTCACAACTCCACACCCTCAAGTTCAAGGACACTAGAGATGGGTTGAACCTGTTTTTGTTAAAGGGAACGGCACATTCCCTTTCACCTTAACAGACCAATCGGTGCTTCTCCACTTAAAGAAGACTCAGAAGTGCTAGATGACTTCCACCCAGGATCCAACCTAATCTTCTTTGGGTAAATGTTCAAGAAGGTGAGGCTTCATTATCTGGAAGAGTTGGTTATGGTGACTCTTGAGGAAGTAGACCGGGTCTTCAGGGCTGTTAACCCATCCACCTATCTATTAGATCTGTATCCCACCTGGGTTTTGAAGGCTGCTGCTGAGGTGATGTGCATTTGGGTCCATGTGGTAGTACTGGCCTCTGAGAGAGACAGACAGACAGAGACAGAGAGAGTGCGACAGAGACGGGGGGGAGGAAGGGAGAGAGGCAATGGTGGCATTTCTACCGATTTGCTGACGAACTGGTAGCGGCGGTGGCGGGAGGCCCCACCCACCCACCGTGACATCATCACGGATGCTCTGCACATGCACAGAAGGTTCTGCGCATGCGCAGAAGCACAGTGAGCCAGCAAATCAAGCACGCAGGCGTGCTCACAGTTCCAAACCGGTAGCAAAGGTAAGTGAAAACCACTACTGGAGAGAGGGAGGGAGGCTTCATGAACTTCAAATAAGGTGGTTTGTCAACCCTAAAGCTGACCTGGCTGTGGTTGGTTTCTTTTCTGTAGATTTTTTTATTATTATTATTGGGATTTCCTTTCACATGGTTTCAGGCTTGACACAGGTTGGAGCTGAAGGCGGGGTAGAGATAGATGGGGTTTTGTAGCCAAAGCAAAATAGTTCTCTCATGAATCAAGGACATTCCAACAGCTGGCTGGCCAGAGGAAGAGGAATAACCAGGCAACCAGCCAGTACCCAGATTGGACCCTATGGTTTATTGCAGTGGTGAAATCCAAATTTTTTTACTACTGGTTCTGTGGGCGTGCTTAGTGGGTGTGGTGTGGCTTGGTGGGTGTGGCAGGGGAAGTATACTGCAAAATCCCCATTTCCTCCCCATTCCTGGGGGAAGGATATTGCAAAATCTCCATTCCCATCCCACACTGGGGCCAGCCAGAAGTTGTATTTGCCAGTTGTCCGAAATACTCAAAATTTCCGCTACCGGTTCTCTGAACTGCTCAACGTTTCTGCTACCGGTTCTCCAGAACCTGCTGGATTTCACCCCTGGTTTATTATTTGGGGAAAAGGGAAACTTTCACTTTTTAATGAAATGGAAAGAATCCTCAGAGTTGGCTTTTCACCAGTTTGTGCCAAGATGATATCTCCTAATAAAACTGTTCTTTGAGGAACCAACGTGCCTTGGACTTTTGTTTGCGATGGGTATATTACTTGGAATGTTGACATGGTGATGTTTTCCCTCCTCTGGACCCAATATTTAAACCTTCCTGCTGTAGGGAGGCTTAAGAGTCAGGCTGAAATTACAGGTCAAGTTGCAATTACAGAGGATTCTGGCAGAAATTTTGATTATCTATCTAGATCTGTTCCAGTTGGATTTCAAATCTGGACATAGTTTGGAGATAGCATTAGTCATGCTTGTTGATGACCTGGGGGCAGAGCCAGGAAGGGGATGGTGCTGTTATCCTGGCCTTCCTTAATATCTCAGCAGGTTTCGGTGTCGTTGATCATGGTATCCTTCTGGACCAGCTGTGGAGAAGAAGAGAGGCATGTGGTGCTATAGTGGTTTTGCCTTCTTCATGCCTGTTTCAATCAGTGTTGGAGGAGAGTTCAAGCCCAAATCGACCTGAAGTCTTTGGGCTCAATGTCAGTGCTTAAAGGCAGACCTGACTAGGAAAACAATGCCATGTAGGCAGTGGTGGGTTTCAAAATTTTTTGCTACTGATTCCGTGGGTGTGGCTTGGCGGGCGTGGCATGGCTTGGTGGGCATGGCAGGGAAAAGATACTGTAAAATCTCCATTCCCACCCTACTCCAGGGGAAGGATACCGTAAAATCTCCATTCCCACCCTACTCCAGGGGAAGGATACCGTAAAATCTCCATTCCCACCCCACTCCAGGGGAAGGTTATTGCAAAATCCCCATTTCCTCCCAATCAGCTGGGATTTGGGAGGCAGAGAATAGATGGGGGCAGGACCAGTCAGAATTTTTACTACCGATTCTCTGAACTACTCAAACTTTCCACTACCAGTTGTCCAGAACTGGTCAGAACCTGCTGAAACCCATCTCTGCATGTAGGTCAGTTCTGTTTTATTGTAAAGCTATAGTAGCAAAACCTCACAAGTGAAAGAGTTCTTCCCCCTCCCCATTCTCTATCTTTGTGTGAATGGAGTAGGGGATTTTCTGAGATATTTATTCACTTTACTTTCTTGAACCAACCCCAGGCTCCTTTTATCTGACCATTAGCAACAGCCCTTAGTCCTATATACCGCTTCATAGTGCTTTACAGCACTCTCTGAGCAGTTTATAGAGTCAACGTACTGCCCCCAACAATCTTGGGTCCTCATTTTACTGCTCTTGGAAGGATGGAGGACTTAGTCAACCTTGAGCCAGTCAGGATCAAACTCCTGACAGTGGGCAGTCAGCCTACAATAGTGCATTGTAACTACTGTGCCACTATGGATCCTGGTGCCTATCATTGACCTTTGCAGTCATTCTTCCTTCTGTACTTCAAGATCATTCCCTCTTCCCTCTAATAATGTTCTCTCCCCTCCCACTCCATGAAACAGCTGGGGGAAGTCATCAGGTGGTTTGGGGTCAAGGCTCTATACATCTTGAGCCTTGATGGCGCAGTGGTTACAGTGCAGTACTGCCGGCTAGTTCTGCTGGTCGCTGGCTGCCTGCAATTCGACAGATCAAATCCCACCAGGCTCGAGGTTGACTCAGCCTTCCATCCTTCCGAGGTGGGTAAAATGAGGACCCAAATTGTTGGGGCAGTATGCTGACTCTGTAAACCACTTAGAGAGGGCTGTAAAGCACTCTAAAGCAGTATATAAGTCTAAGTGCTATTGCTATATCTATCTATCTATCTATCTATCTATCTATCTATCTATCTATCTATCTATCTATCTATCTATCTATCTATCTATCTATCTCTATCGCTATCTCTCTCTATCATCCACCCTTTCAGCTATCTATCTATCTATCTATCTATCTATCTATCTATCTATCTATCTATCTATCTATCTATCTATCTATCTATCTATCTATGTAGGCTCAAGGTTGACTCAGCCTTCCATCCTTCTGAGGTGGGTAAAATGAGGACCCAAATTGTTGGGGCAATATGCTGACTCTGTAAACCACTTAGAGGGGGCTGTAAAGCACTATAAAGCAGTATATAAGTCTAAGTGCTATTGCTCTGTCTGTCTGTCTGTCTGTCTGTCTGTCTCTCTCTCTCTCTCTCTCTCTCTCTCTCTATCTATCTATCTATCTATCTATCTATCTATCTATGTAGGCTCAAGGTTGACTCAGCCTTCCATCCTTCTGAGGTGGGTAAAATGAGGACCCAAATTGTTGGGGCAATATGCTGACTCTGTAAACCACTTATAGGGGGCTGTAAAGCACTATAAAGCAGTATATAAGTCTAAGTGCTATTGCTCTATCTATCTATCTATCTATCTATCTATCTATCTATCTATCTATCTATTTATCTAAGTAGGCTCAAGGTTGACTCAGCCTTCCATCCTTCCGAGGTGGGTAAAATGAGGACCCAGATTGTTGGGGACAATAAGCTGACTCTGTAAACTGCTTAGAGAGGGCTGTAAAGGCACTATGAAGCGGTATATAAGTCTAAGTGCTAGTGCTAGTGCTATCCTGACCCTTCGTTTTAAGGCAGAGCTCATTTTTCCTTGACTTAAGCAGCCTTCGCTTTCCCTTATGCAGCAAAGGGGGTTAAGCAGTATGCTATTCTTAGACAAGAATATAAGTCAATCATTTTGGCCTTGGGGAGAGAAAGTACAAACTGTTCAAGCCAGCGCCAACCCTCCTGGTCATAAAGAAAAATTGTTGTTTTGAAAATTAGGCCAGACAGTCTAACCACACATTGCAAAGGAGATTTGTCTCTGTTAAAACAAATGGATTAACAAATGGGCTCTGGAAAAGTTACAGCGGATAACTGCATTGGAGCACCTAAATATATACTGTCTGTTGCATTTGCTTGTTTTAAGGCAGCTTTTGATTTAATATCCCATTTATAGGAAAAGCTGATGCATCTGATCGCTAAATAAATGGTTGATTTTTTAAAAAGTTTTTTATTTTTTTCCAAACAAACACACATACAAACAAACAATACATATTTTCTGAACAGAGTATTGGACGAATCAAAATTTGTACCGCTTTTAGTTTTTTCCAACACAATTAATATATTTCATTTTTTGCCATAATATTCTTTCTCTCTGATTTTTTTATTTTGTTTTATTTTTGTTTCTTCTGGTATAAAAATAATATTACCATTTGCCCAAATCTCTAATCTTAATCGATTTTTCTTTCCACCCCTCTCATTACCTTTTTTTTAAATTGAAACCCTTTAAATTAAAGTCAATCGTTTTTCTAAAACCCAACCCCAACTCTAAATCCTCTTATTCAAATATTTTCCCATTACTCCCTTTTCACAATATTCAAATATTTTCCCTAAATTCCATTATTACAATTATAGATATTCCTTTTCCCAATATAATAAAATTTCAAATATTTCCCTAGATTCCATTATTACAATTATAGATATTCCTTTTCCCAATATAATATAATTTCAAATATTTTTCCTAGATTCCATTATTACAATTATAGATATGAATTCATACTATTTTACATATATAACCCATTTCCTTCCCTTTTTTCCATTTCTTTTTCATCAGTTTGCTAATAAATGGTTGTTGATGGTAATCTGCACACTGTATGATAATATAAATCCAACTAAGAAATAACCAGGCTCAATTTTGGACATGTCATGCAAAGGCCTAGCTTCCCTGAGAAGTCTATAATGCTGGTAAAAGTGGAAGGAAAGATAAAAAAGAGGATAAGCCGCAGCAAAATGGATGGAATCAATTAAAGTGGATGCCCCATTGGAAAATTGATGCACAACTGGGTGTATCATTGGAAAATGTAAAGGACCAGGCTGGCTGAAGACAGCCCATCCTGGAGAAGACCTAATAGTCTTTCTGGTTGCTAAGAGTTGCTTAGAGTCAACACTAATGATGTCACATAATCATTGATAATACAAGACTCAGATGTAGCTGAGGTGGTTAGCTCACCAATTATAACTGTCAACAGCAGAGGGTAACTTGGTACTGTTTTTCAATGTTTATATAATTTTTAATTACAGGTCTACAAGAGTTATTTGCAGATGTTTCAAGATAAATAAGTATCTGTTCTTCTTTACACAGATGACCAGGGGTGAAATGCTCCCGGTTCGGACCGGATCGGCTTGATCTGGTAGCGATGGTGGCGGGTGGTTTGCAGAACTGGTAGCAAAAATCCCTGTCCGCCCCCCCCCCCCCGCCCATGCCCACCCATTCACCAGTCGCCCGCTTGCCACTTCTTTTAAAAAATACTTTTAAAAGTTTAAAAAAAGGCTCTGACAAGCAAAGCTGAGCCGCACGATCATCAGAGCCTTTTTTTTTTACTTTTAAAAGCATTTTTTAATAACCTATTCGGCCGAATAGGTTGTAAAAAAATGCTTTTAAAAGTAAAAAAAACAGATCATGCGCCATAGCTGATTGCACACACACCCTGCGCGGTGTTCTACTTACCCCATGCCTCCTTGTGGTGTGCACTGCGCACGCACACACCTCGCATTTTTTTTTTGTTTACATTTATATCCCGCCCTTCTCCGAAGACTCAGGGCGGCTTACAGTGTATAAGGCAATAGTCTCATTCTATTTGTATATTTTTTACAAAGTCAACTTATTGCCCCCCCAACAATCTGGGTCCTCATTTTACCTACCTTATAAAGGATGGAAGGCTGAGTCAACCTTGGGCCGGGCTCGAACCTGTAGTAATTGCAGGCTCTGTGTTCTAATAACAGGCTTCTTAACGACCTGAGCTATCCCGGCCCTTTTGGTGCATGATGTGCACTGCGCATGCGCAGCCAGAAAACTGGTAGTAAATTGGTTCAGATTTCACCACTGCAGATGACCACACCCAAATTCCATACCAGTTCTGAACTAGGACCAACTAGGACCAACTGGTTTGATTGTCTTGCAGTCCAAGGGACTCGCAGGAGTCTTCTCTAGCAAATAATGGGTATATGTTGCAAATGCATAGTTTAAAGACAAGTAAGGTCCATACAGCAGTGAGACAGCACTTACATAAGTTGTGGGTTCTCCATCATTCTAAGAAGACACTGGATATCCTGAACACCGTAGAGGATTGGACTAGATGAACCTTGTGATCCCTTTCAGCTCCACAGTTCTGATGTTATGGTTCTATGAAAGAAGAGTGAAGAAATCAAGGGAAGGGAAGGTGGACAAAGTGGTTAGGGAGCAGAATTGATGGGGGAAAATGAAAGAACAAAATTCACTGTATAGTGTTGTATGAATCACCAGTGTGCTGAGTACCAGTGGAACCACCTGCATTGGTTTATGCCTATTATTTATTTATTTATTTATTTATTTATTTATTTATTTATTTATACAAAATGACAGTATACACAGCAAACGAGATAACTATGCTGGATTTTGTATCACAGATCACTAGTCGAACACTTCCCAAGCATTTAGGACTGCGTGATGTAAGGTGGCCTTCTGCAGCTGACCAATGGTGATCTTGTCAGCGCCAATTGCTTTTAAGTGCTTGCCTAGGTCTTTAGGCACAGCTCCCAGTGTGCCGAGTACCACTGGAACCACCTGCACTGGTTTATGCCAGAGTCTCTGCAATTCAATTCTCTAATCTTGATAACTGTTGACTTTTTCAAGTTGTTTCTCATCGATTCTGCTGTCACCAGGTATAGCAATGTCGACTATCCACACTTTTTTCTTTTCCACAATCGTGATATCCGGGGTATTGTGTTCCACAACTTTATCAGTCTGTATTCGGAAATCCCACAGTAGTTTTGCATGCTCAATTTCAATCACTTTTTCAGGCTTATGATCCCACCAGTTCTTTGCTACAGGCAGATGGTATTTGTGACACAAGTTCCAGTGGACCATCTGAGCGACTGTGTTGTGATGTTGTTTTTAGTCGGTCTGAGCTATTGTCTTACAACAACTCAGTATGTGATCAATGCAGAGGTGAAATCTAAAAATTTTCCCTACCGGTTCTGTGGGCATGGCTTAATTGGTGGGCGTGGCTTGGTGGTCAGATGGCTTGGTGGGCGTGGTTAATAACAATAAATAATAAAAATAATAAACAAAGTATAAAAAAACAATAAGAGGTACCAAAAACCAACTTTCACACTTTACACACACAACACAACACAACTGACTCACACACAATGTAAAAGCAGCTGCACTTCACACCTCACATAGCCACAAAAAGCTCAAAAACCAACTTTCACACTTTACACGCACACAACTAACACACACACACACAATATGCCACATACAGCTTTCTGAGATTTTGTGTGTTTGTGTAGTTAGAGTGAAACACTACAGAAACACACCAAATCTCAGAAAGCTGCACAAATATTTTATTTTATTATTTTATTTTATTTTATTGTGGACTTCAAATCCCAGAGTTCCTCAGCCAGCAAAGCCAACCAGTTGCTCACCGAGGAAATAGATTAGCTGAGCGATTGATTCTGTCTAGCTAAAACTGAAACTGCTTTCAGGCTGGAAAAAGAGCCATGAGTTCATCAATAATCAGGTAAGTGCCTTAGAATCTCTACTCTTACTTGTAGAAAACATGTTTTCTACAAGTAAGAGTACAAGTAAGGTTCTGCTGATGAGGAACTCAGGTGAGATCGCCAGAAGAGACTTTAATTTTTTTTTTTAAGTTTAAAGTCTCTGCCGGTCTCAGCTGAGGGGCGGGATCCTCAAAGGCTTTTTTTTTACTTTTAAAGGCCTGTTTTGGCTGAAGCAAAACCGGCTTTTAAAAGTAAAAAAAAAAAATAACCTCTGCAGATGGTGGGGCTCAGCAGAGGAAGGGGGGCGGGGCCAGGGATTTTTGCTACCGGTCCTCCGAATCAGCAGCCGCCATCGCTACTGGATCGCGCGATCCGGTCCAATCCAAGAGCATTTCACCCCTGGATCAATGGTTTCATCTGCTTCTTTGCAGAATCTGCATTTGGGATCATCAGCAGATTTTTCTATTCTGGCTTTGATTACATTTGTTCTAATGGCTTGTTCTTGGGCTGCAAGAATCAGGCCTTCTGTTTCTTTCTTCAATGTTCTGTTGTTGTTGTTGTTGTTGTTGTTATAATAATAACATTATTATTATTATTATTATTATTATTATTATTATTATTATTATTATTATTATTATTATTATTATTATTATTATCCTTTTTTGTCACTGCACATCATGTATACAAAGAAATTGATTGTATAAATTATGTCACTATATATAGCTATGTTTCTTTTTTTTTATCCCATACTTTTTATTTCTTCCTTCATTCATGAACTTTGCATAATGTTGCTTACCATAATGTTGCTTAGCGTTGGGTACGTACCGTATTTTTTGGAGTATAAGGTACACCTTTTTCCCCCCAAAAGAGGATGAAAATTTGGGTGCGTCTTATACTCCGAATGTAGCCCCGCCCACCCACTGGCTCCCGCCCTTTGGCCTCTGCCTCCCAGCAATTTACCTCCTTGCAGCAAGCGGCAAGAAGAAACAGCCCATTTCAGCTTCAGCACAGCCTAATTAGCACAAGTTGATTCTCAGCTGTTTCAGGCTGCAGGGCCTCTGGTGGCTCAGCAGACTAAGTCTGTCTGTTATTAACACAGCTGCTTGCAATTACTGCAAGTTCAAGTCCCACCAGGCCCAAGGTTGACTCAGCCTTCCATCCTTTACAAGGTAGGTAAAATGAGGACCCAGACTGTTGGGGGCAATAAAAGTTGACTTTGTATATAATATACAAATGGATGAAGACTATTGCTTAACACTGTGTAAGCCGCCCTGAGTCTTCAGAGAAGGGCGGGATATAAATTCAAAAAAAAAATTACCATTGCCAATTGCTGCGCCGGCCTCTGTTGCTTGCTGCATGGAGGTAAATTGCTGGGAGCAGATTTCTTTTTTCTTGTGCTAATCAAGCTATGCTGAAAACAAAAATGAAAGTAAAGCAGGCTATTTGCTGTTTGCTGCAACGAGGCAAAATTGCTGGGAGGCAGAGGCAGATTTCTTTTTCTTGTTTTCCTCACCAAAAAAGGGAGGTGCGTCTTATAGTCTGGTGCACCTTATACTCCGAAAAATACAGTATGTAAATCTCCTACCAGCATTTTGTTGCTAAAATTAATCTTTATCATTGGGAAACATGTCTTTATACTTGACAGTGTTCTTATAAAACATACCAATGTAGATTTCATAGGAAGATCTTATTTTTATCCTAAATAGCATAAAACATTTGCACACAGGTTTGCAGATTCTGTTATTTATAGTGCTAACACTGTGTGCTATGTTGAGAATGTAAGGTTCGGTAAATGCCTGATATAGTATAAAATTATATCTGCCCTAAAAGCAGCAGCATTTGCATGGAGAACCAAGATGGGGGTCTCAGTATCATGATCAAGGCCCCACACCTTCATACATGTGCACATATGAATGGGGCATAGCTTTTAACCATGATGCCTTGACTGCCATCTTGCCTGTTTTGGATAAGGGACATGAACATGCTAGGAACACTGCTTCCTACGTACTTGCAAAATTAATAACAATTTGGGAAGGATGAATCAAACTTGTACCACAAATATTTATCAGCACCAAAACACAAATCCTGTGATAACAAAGCAATATGTAATTAAATTGTATTTATATTGTTTCACTAATTATTTTAGTACAGTAAATTTGACAAATTTTAACCATTTAACAATATAATAGTTTGTCTTTTTTCTACATAGAGGATTCTTAATTGATTTTCATAATATCTCATGGAGAAAATCTATCCTTCGTGGGATTTAGCCTCCAACTTAGATCCTTCTCACAAGATCTATTGCTGATCTTGCTATGACTTTTTTTTTTTATTTACATTTATTCCCCGCCCTTCTCCGAAGACTCAGGGCGGCTTACAGTGTATAAGGCAATAGTCTCATTCTATTTGTATATTTTACAAAGTCAACTTATTGCCCCCCCAACAATCTGGGTCCTCATTTTACCTACCTTATAAAGGATGAAGGCTGAGTCAACCTCGGGCCGGGCTTGAACCTGCAGTAATTGCAGGCTGCTGTGTTCTAATAACAGGCTTCTAACAGCCTGAGCTATCACGACTTGCCTTCTACCATGTTTCCCCAAAAATAAGACCCTGTCTTATATTTTTTTGAACCCCAAAATAAGCACTTGGCCTTATTTTCAGGGAGGTTGTATTATTTTGGGGCATGTGGAGCAAGACGGGGCTTCTCTTGCATCTTACCTGATTTCCAGCTCTGTCTCCCTAACCCTAACCAGAGGAAATGGCAGGGACCGGCTGCGCATGCGGTTAAATAGTTTTGGGGAGGGCTTAATTTCGGGGGGGGCTTATTTTAGCACATGGGATCAAAAGCTCAATTGGGCTTATTATCAGGGAATGTCCAGGTGGGTGGACGGAGCCTCCTGCTGTTGGCGCTACTAGTTTTCCCGAACTGGATAGAACTGGTTGAATTTCACCACTGGTCCAGACTTTTCCTTACTGCCTGTCACCATTTTACCATCTTTTCTAATTGGCAGACCATCCATTTCCTTAATTTTCCTCTCATTCAGAGGTGGTATTCAGCCAGTTTTGACCGGTTCAGGAGAACCAGTAGAGGAAATTTTGAGTAGTTCAGAGAACCAGCAAATATCACCTCTTGTTGTGACTCCGGCTCCCGAGCCTGGCCTCCTGGAGGAGGATGACTCAGAGAGTGAGGGGGAGGAGCCAACAAGGCCTCCCTCTCCAGGTCCCTCCTTTCTGACAACACCTCAGGTGCCAGCTGAAGGCCAGGAAGAAGGCGTGTCGGAGCCCCCACTGACAGAAGGCGAGGAGGATCAATCCTGGATTGATCCCAGACAGCGTCGGAGAGAGAGACGTGCGCAGCAAAGGAAGAGGTGTGGCAGGCCCAGAGAGTGCGGAGTCACTGAGCCACACCCCACAGGGGATAAAAGCGGGTGGAGTTGCTCTGTAGCCCCTGTGACGGACAAAAACTGCATCGTGTGAGCTTCAGACAGTTTTTGGATTTAAGGCTTGGATTTTCGTGAGTAACTCTTGACCATTCTTTAGACTCCTGGTTGCCCCACAACGAACTGCAAACACTCTGTCTCCTGATAAGAAACTTGGCAGGCACTTGGAGAGTAGCTGCCAGAACTTTCCTCTGCCAAAAGAAACCAGGTCAACTTGTAAATAAATTGCTGGCAGACATCCTTCAGTGCGTGTGTTTTCTAAGGTGAGGTGGGGGGACAGAACACCTCTGGCTGTCCCCATCCCAGATCTATACGCTGCCTCCCGAGTCTCAGCTGATCGAGTCCCAGCTGATCAGCTGGGTCTTATTTTGTTGCCCTGCACAGGAGAATGGAGCTGGAAAGCAGGTTAGTGGGGTGGGGAGGGAATGGAGATTTCACAGTATCCTTCCCCTGGAGTGGGGTGGAAATGGAGATTTTACAGTATCCTTCCCCTGCCACGCCACCAAGCCACGTCCATAGAACCGGTAGTAAAAAATTTTGACTCTCTGTTTTGAATATATATTCAAAACAGATATCAGACTAAGAGTTATCAGACTGCCTTTGAATGATTAGGATGTATTATTTCTGATTGTTTTGGGGGAGGTTAAGAATTGATGAAAATTGTAGGAGTATAATTGAGTTAGGAGGGAAAAAATTTAGCATATGTTTGTTTTATTTTTAACTCTACCTTGTGTTTGTTCCGGGAAGTCGGGGGGGGGAGGGTTTTTGAAGGGAGGGGGAGGGGGTTGGGGGGGAGGGGGGAAAGGGGGAAAAAACTTTTGTAAAACTTTTTCAATAAAAAAAAATTGTCTCTCACCACTGCTCTCATTCCATGTATATTCCCCAATTGCTTTCTTGTTATTTCTGGTGATCATTACAAGTGTCATCTCATTCAGGGCCTTAGCCTTCTTGATGCCATTCTTACAGATTCAAGCTATTGAATCTGCCAAAAACAGGCTGTTTTTGAGATATATATATATATATATATATATATATCATTCTTCCTTCCATTGCTTTAAACTTGTTCTTTTTCTTTCTCCATTTATTAGAGAGCACCTGATGCAAAAGAGCTACCTCCCGTTTTTCTTTTTCTTTGATATTGTTTACGCCTGGGCCTTAATTATCTCATCTTTAATCATTTCACAAAGCTGCCTGGATTGGTTTGGTTGGGGTTTTTTTTTCTTTTCTTTTTTTTTCAGGATTTTCATCAAAGGATTCTTTCCTCCTTTTTCCTCTTAGCTTATTGAAGCCAAGTACATTTTGATTTTGCAAGCGATGAAAATTTTTGTGAGACAGTATCCTGTCAGTGTTAAGTACCTGCCCATTCAGTTACAACAAAGGAAAGATTGCATCCCGAGCTGCCATTGTAGGATTTCTTTGCTTCGCACAGTTCACAAAGCCCTTTCTTGGTCTCACCTCTAACACATGACAGAAACCGTAGCTGAAATACTGCACTATTATCCTGAGCGAACCTTCTGATCAAAAACGATGGGTTGGCATAGGAATGGCATTTCATGTCATTCCCGTTGTGAAACAGCAACAGATTGTCATTGTGACTCATAAAATCCGTGCGTCCTGTCGCCTGCCTGTCCTAAATGCACCTAGTTAAAATCAGAACATAATGATTTTCAGGTAAAACTATTCCTAGATCAAAGCGATTAAAAGTTTGCGTTGTTGTGCTTATGCTTCTCTTTTTGGAGCGATGGATGGACAGCGGTAAACTTAAAATGCCCATTGCCAGAAAACCACTGAGACACATCCAAAGTATCATACTCCCTGCGGTTAAAAGTGTTGCTCTTAAAAAAAAATTGCTAACAAAAATGAATCGTATTTAGGTTGGCGAGAACACCGGATCCGTTTAGAATTTATATTGTGGGCAGTGGCAGGTTCCTTTTTGTAGCTAAAATTCATATGCTGTTTGATTCTAGAAAAGCCGTAAGAGGGTCACACATAATCCTGAAATAAATAAAATAAAATAATAAAATAAAGAAAATTTAAGACGCCCACCCGGGGTGGGCTTCAAAAATTTTAGCAAGGGATTCTCTGCCCAGTTGCTGGGTGGGCGTGGCCATGGTGGGCATGGCCTGGTCGGCCGCTTGCTTGCACCATGGTGGGGGGGGCGTTTTTGCCCTCCCCGGGCTCTGGAGGCTTTCTTCGAGCCTCCAAGAGGGTGAAAACAGCCTCCCCAGGCTCTGGAGGCTAGAAACGGGTCCAGAACTTCCAGAACTTCTGGTAGGCCCATTTTTTGCCCTCCCCAAGCTTCCACGCACACCCTATACTTATCTGCATCCAAAACGAGCTGTGTGGGGACTCCTGGGAGGGGTGGGATGGGCGAGGCCAGCCAGGAGTGGGATTTGGGGGTTCTCCGAATCTTAGCTAGAGGTTCTCCCAAACCTCTACAAATCCCCAGCAGCCCACCCCTGCACCCACGCCAATGAAAACAATCAGCCTTTCTGTCCATTAACAGAAAAGAAAAAATACTCATAAGAGCCAGTTTAGTGATTAAGAATCAGGCCAGAAACCGGGAGACAGTGGAGTTCTAATCCTGCCTTAGACATGGAGAGGTGACTGGTTCAGTAACTCTCTCTCAGTCCAATCCACCTCACAGGGTTGTTGTTCTGGAAAATAGGAGAAGGAAGGTATGTTGGATATGTTCACCACCTTGAGTTATTTATAAAAATAATAACGGTAGGCTATAAATAAGTAAAGTAAACCACAAATCTCCTGTAAAAGTTGCCATTTATGCACTGTAGTTTCTGTTACACACCCACACTTCTAAAAAAAATGTTTAGCTGGACGATCTGGCAAGGCTTATTTGGTATATTGGTACTATGCTATATGAATTATTTTTCTGTCTCTTTTAATAGATTTAGTTGTATAGGGTTTGTTATGGCGGTAAGGTTTTTGTGTATCTGGGAACCCCCCCCCCCCGATTGGAAGGATGAAATATTTTGCGAAATATTTAAAAAGGCAGAATATTATATTTCCCTAAAAGAGAAATGGAGAAACATGTTTTTAGAAGCAGGAAGCAGCCCCCAAGTCTTTCTTAATTGCCCATAGCAGATGCCAACACTTAAGAGATTAAGAGCTTATTGAAAGAGGAAGACAGGTATCTAGATAGCTCTATTCATAAGCAAAGCAAATAGCGCAGGCAGAAATCCAGTCGAGACAGGATATTTTGAAACTCCCTGCAGCGAAGTCTGAACAAAGGCAGAATGGTAGGATTAGCAGCAGCCCCTCACCCAAGATCCAACACAAAGCCATTAAGACACAATAGGAATTGCCGAACCCCTTTTCAGAATACAAGCCCCCTTCATTGCAGTCCAAACTTCAAAGTCACAGAAACCTGAGAGCTCAGATAAACAATAAGCCAGAGGCTGACCAGATTAGCTCAGACAAGCACCTAAAACAGGGATGTCAAACTCAAGGCTGGGGTGCTGGATCTAGCCTGCATGATGCTTAGATCTGGCCTGTGGGGCTGCCCTGGAAACAGCGAAGGACCAGCCCGCAGTGCCTCTGCCAGTGAAAATGGAGCTCAGGAGGGCTGCTCTGTTTTTGCTGACAGAAGGTTGCAGGAGGCCGTCGCAGCTGAAAACGGAGCTCGAGAGCTTGTTTTCACTGGCAGAGCACTCAGGCCACTACAAGTGTCCCCAACACGAGTGAAGTCAAGCTGGCCACGCCCACCATGGCCACGCCCAGCCCGGCCCCCTGAGGTCAAACACAACCCTGATGCAGCCCTCAATGAAATCGAGTTTTGACCTAAGATCAAACTCCTAGGATTTGCATTTCCTCTTATGCCTATAGAGTCAGCTATGACCCCTACATAACCTCTACATGACCCCCTATAGAAATCTGAAAACAGCCAATAGAATGCATGAACAGAAAGCTGAAATACAAAGCCCAAAGAAGATATTAAAAACCCCTACTCTCAACTCCATTTTGTCAGCCGCACCAGAATCATAAATGCTGGTGGTTCTGTTCATCATTAAACCATCTTTCCAACTGGCCTCCATGTTTCCAGTGTCTTTTTCCCAGCTTAGAACAGAACTAGAAGGATATTTCTTCCAACCTGTGTATGTTTGCTTTGGCTGCACTTTTGTTTGGCCTTCTTTATTGAGACAGAGAGAGGCAAACAGATAGAGACAGAGAACGAGAGACAGAGAATGAGAGAGAGAGAAACAGAGAGACAGAGAAACAGAGAGACAGAGAGAAAGACAGAGAAAGAGAGAGAAACAGAGAGAGAGAAAGAGAGAGAGAGACATAGAGAAAGAGAAACAGAAAGAGAAAAAGAGAGACAGAGAGAGAGAGAGAGAGACCACACACACAGAGAGAGAGAGAGAAACAGAGAGAGAGAGAGAGAAACAGAGAGACACAGAGAGAGAGACAGAGGGAGAGGGAGAGAAACAGAGAGAGAGACAGAGAAAAAGAGATACACAGAGAGGGACAGAGACAGAGACAGAGAGAAAGACAGAGAGGGGAGGAGAGAGAGAGAGAGAGAGAGAGAGAGAAGAAATAGATGAAAAACAAATTTTTGTTATGTACCATAAAAGGAGTGTGCTATAGTTTTTACTCAGATCCTCCAAAAAGGCGGGAAAATGCTTAAAGCTCATTGGTTAAGCTGTCTGGCAGCCCTCTATAAAAGAGGACACTGCCAGACTAGCACTCTGTTGGGTTGTACTGGTCTACTAATAAAGAGCTGTTGTTACTGAAAGAGCTGTGTCCATCTCTTCCATCATCGGATCTAACAATTTTGTTTCTCAGAAAGAAGAGATATTTTAATATACCAGGATTTAGTCTAATAATAGCAAAAGGCAACATAGCCCTCCAAATATCATGAAAACATGGAGACAGTCATCTCAGTTTAGATTTTGCTGTGCAGATGTCATAAGCATTTGTATCCTGAATGTTTAAATATGCTTCATGCATTATGAATATTTTATTTCCATGAACTGAAAGAAAACCTGTGATTTTCATGTGAAATAAAGATGAGGTAGCACGCAACTTTCACTCACAATAGAATCTTAATTCTGAAAAGATGTTTGATCAGCAGTCAATACACCAATCTGTTCTACCAACATTTTCTCCTAATTATTCGGTTTGGGGGAGGGTGAACAGCTCATAGCACCCATTTCAAATATTTCTGTCAGTTGATGGGCACCTGAAGATGAATTAATAATTTATGCACTTGAGTCATATTCAGCATAAAAGGTGAATCAAAGTAAATTCCTTTACTTGATTGAAAAATACCCCAAACAAGGGAGAAAATAATGCACCAATGCTTATTCTAGAACAGTAAAAAAAAAAATTAGGCTGTTGTTGTCTACAATAAGAATATGTCCTTATTTTTAAAACAGCACTAAGCAGTATCTTAAAAGGTAATTAGGATTCTAAGGATTTTAGGATGTAAACAAAACCTCACCAAATAATAAAAGTAATTAAAAATCACCACAGTCCTGATTGTTATCCACCTGCATTTCTTCAGGAATTCGCATTAGAATATCACACCTTTATTTACTTTTTATTTAATTCATAAAAACAGCTCCAACTTGGAGTCTAATTGACCAGTCAGTCAGGGCAGTTTATGACATTAATAGACAAAGTGATAAAAACAATAAATTCACTGAGCTATTAGTGAGCAAAATGTCTGTATTTGTATAGGATATACTACTAAAATTACACAATTAGGGAGAAAAAAATATATTTAGGTATAAAGGATAGCAAGTAAAGTGAGAACAAAGTGGAGGCAATATGTTCCCCGAAATGAGTTGAGAATATGTTCCTCAAAATAGGATGGTTTTGTGGCAAGACAAGCAGGATGTGATGTGGAGGCTCTGGTGGAGCAGTATAAGCTTGGAAGAAGTGATCATGTAATGCTGAATTTCTTAATGTTAAGGGAAAACAATGCTGAACCTAGTCAAAAGGTCTAGTCCAACCCTCATGCTGTGAAATTCAAAAATATATATTCGAATGAACTCAGAACAAGGATTACTAGAATTGCATTGTAAGTGTAGAAAGTTAGCACCCACCCCCTCTCCTAGAAGAATGAAATATTCTAGGAAATATTAAAAAGGCAGAATATTATACCTCCCTGGATGAGAAAAGGAGAAACATGCTCTTGGAAAGTAGCTCCAACCTTTGTTAATAGCCCCAGAAAGACTGGTGCCAACCTATCTACAAGACAAAAGACTGAATCATCTTATCTACAAAAGACATTCAGCTCCAGGATCATAGGATTAGCCCTCACTCAAGATCCAAACCAGGACAAAGCCATTAAGCCATAATAGGAATTGCCCAAAGCCCCTTCATTACATCACCCAGCAAGATTCAACCAAGTCTGGGACTCAAAACAACCTACAAAGTTACCCCTGCATTGCCCCATGGGAGTCTGATAACCAATCAGGATACATTTCTTACACAGGAACAGAAAGCTCCAAGGTGGGGTCCAAGAGAGGCTATAAATCTCTCTCTCTCTCTCTCTCTCTCCTCAATTGCCCAGGACCTCAACCATGTGATCCTGTCCACCATTAAACCATCTTTCCAAACAGCCTCCATGTTTCCAGTATCTTTCTCCCCACTTGGGACTGAATCCAGATGGACATTTCGTCCAACATAAGAAAAGGAAATCAAAATGTATAAGAGTCCCTAGCAAAGGTGATATACCAAAGCACAATTAGGAAAAACATGAGGAAAGAAGATGCCAAAATGGCTGCAGAAGTGGTTATCTTTATCTTTCTCAATAATATTGTGGCTCAACAGGCTAATGCAGTCTGTTATTAACACAGCTGCCTGCAATTACAATTACTGCAGGTTCGAGTCCCACCAGGCCCAAGGTTGACTCAGCCTTCCATCCTTTATAAGGTAGGTAAAATGAGGACCCAGATTGTTGGGGGGGCAATACAAGTTGACTTTGTATATAATATACAAATGAATGAGACTATTGCCTTACACAATGTAAGCCGCCCTGAGTTTTCGGATATATATATATATATATGAAATTTTTAACAGTTCGGAGAACCGGCAAATATCACCTCTGGCTGGCAACAGAGTCGGGTGGGAATGGAGATTTTGCAATATCCTTCCCCTGGGGTGGGGTGGGAATGGAGATTTTGAGGTATCCTTCCTTTGCAACACCCACCAAGCCATGCCCACCAAGCCACACCACGCCCACCAAGCCACGCCCACAGAACCGGTAGTAAAAAAAATTGGATTTCACTACTGAGCACAGCCCTAGCCACATACAATATCCACAGTATGCCAAATATTCATGACATACTACAGCAATACTTTTCTCAATTCTTACCTCACCCCCCCCCACACACACACACACCCTTTTACTTAAGATTCAGTTATGACATTTTCATCATCTGAACCCATGGAAAAAAATATCTCATCAAATTCTATCACAAACTCAACAACTTCCACCCCACCATCATGGTCACCTTCAACCAAGTCTTGATGACACAATAAAACTACATAGTGAATACATCTGTACAACATTAGATGGGAAGCCTGAGGATTACTAGGCATGCCTATGTGGGTTGTTACCTGATAAATATCCACAATTTCTCTCACATGTAAATTTCCAACTCTGTTAAGTGAGTTGCAGCTTTAATTTTTAACGTTTTAATAAAATATACCCTGTTTCCCTTAAAATAAGACATCCCCTGATAATAAGCCCAATTTGGCTTTTGAGCACATGCGCTAAAATAAGCACCCCCCCAAAAAAATTAGCTCTCCCTGAAAATATTTAAACACATGTGCAGCCAGTCCCCGCCGTTTCCTCTGGTTAGGGTTAGGGAGACATAGCTGGAAATCAGGTAAGAAGGCAAGAGGATCCCCGTCTTGCTCCACATGTCCCAAAATAATAAAACATCCCCGAAAATAAGGCCAAGCACTTATTTAGGGCCTCTGGTGGCTCAACAGACTAAGTCTGTCTGTTATTAACAATTACTGCAAGTTCAAGTCCCACCAGGCCCATGGTTGACTTAGCCTTCCATCCTTTATAAGGTAGGTAAAATGAGGACCCAGATTGTTGGGGGCAATAAAAGCTGACTTTGTATATAATATACAAATGGATGAAGACTATTGCTTAACACAGTGTAAGCCGCCCTGAGTCTTCAGAGAAGGGCGGGATATAAATTCAAATTTTAAAAAAAAAATTGGGGTTCAAAAAATATAAGACAGTGTTTTATTTTCAGGGAAACACAGTATTAATCTGAAAAGATGCAACTAAAAAAAAAGTACCGTATATACTCGAATATAAGCCGATCCGAGTATAAGCCGAGGTCCCCAATTTTACCCCAAAAACTGGGGTAAACTGGGGACTCGAGTATAAGCCGAGGGTGGGAAATGAGGCACCTACCGGTTGGGGAAACCCTCCCTCCCTCAGCTGAGAAGGCTGGCGGCTCCCCGCCCGCCTCTCACTGCACCGCAGGGCTTCCAGCGCCGTCCGGTAAAATGTGAAAAAGAAAAAAAAACTCGAGTATAAGCCGATATACTCGAGTATGTCGAGGCTTAAAAAAAAACAAACTCGAGTATAAGCCGTATAGACCCGAGTATAAGCCGAGGGGACGTTTTTCAGCACAAAAAACGTGCTGAAAAACTCGGCTTATACTCGAGTATATACGGTATTTCAATCTGCAGTCAATGAAGACCATAAATTCACAGTATTTTAGGTTTAAGAAAAATCTCAAATCTGCCTTGGAATAGAATTATTGTGTTTATTTACAAAAGAAAACCCTATGCAAATAAAGAAAGCAATAAAATATTGTTCCTGGGATCTCGGTTTCACTTACCTCCCACGGAAGGCGGACTGACTGCTGGTATAAAATAGATTGCACTCATGAGAATGGTACACAAGGTCCTTGTATTGAAAGGCAAACATGGTTTGATATGTTTAATCCTTGATATGGATCTTGCTTGTTTGAGTTGGTAGCTATATATATTATTTTTTCCTCCATTCAATCATGGCTGATTCTCAGAGACTGCCTGGACAAGTCCCTGAAGCTTTCTTGGCAAGCTTTTTCAGAAGAACTTTGCCATTGCCTCCTTCTTAGGGCTGGGAGAAACTGATTGGCCTAAGCTCACCTTGACTTTGTACCTAATGTGGGATTAAAATTCATGGTCTCCCAGTATCTAGGCTGATACACTACCCCAAACTGGCTCCAACTCTACAATATAAAAGGAACTAAATTGTGGATTTAGAACATTGGTGGGCTTCCCTTGCTTAGATATTTTCAAGAGACGGTTGAGCAACAGTTTAGATAGTTCTCAGGATACCAAGAAACCAAGAATGTATAAATTTTAAAGTTAGACATTAACAACTGTAGGAAATTAGCACCCACCCCTCTTCTAGGAAAATGAGATTAAAAGGGAAGAATATTTCCCCTAAAAGGGAGGCAGAAACTCAGTCCCCCCCCCCCACCTTTGTCAATGGGCCATTAAGGCCTGGGCCAGTCTACTGCCGGCTTCTATCTCCCATCGTCCGGTACGTTCCCACAGAGAGGGACTCCTCAGGGTGCCGTCAGCCAAACAGTGTCGACTGGTGGCCCCCAGGGGGAGGGCCTTCTCTGTGGGAGCTCCGACCCTGTGGAACGAACTTCCCCTCGGACTTCGACAATTACCTGACCTTAGGACCTTTCGCCGCGAACTTAAAACTTATTTATTTCGTATGGCTGGACTAGCCTGATTTTTATTTTTATTGGATGGGTTTTTTAAATTTTGTGATTTTACGGGGGAGTACGTTTTTTAACATTTTGGGCATTTAAATTAGTTTTTTAAGGGATGTTTTTAATTATTGTGTGTATTTATATTTTATCTGCCTGTTCACCGCCCTGAGTCCTTCGGGAGAAGGGCGGTATACAAATTAAAATATTATTATTATTATTATTATTATTATTATTATTATTATTACTCTACATAACAAAGATCTACCTCCTTCAGGCAGAGCCATAATAGGAATTGCCCAAAGCCCTTTCATTACATCATCACCCAGCAAGGCTCAACCAAGCCTGGGACTCAGGACAGCCATGCTCCTGCATGGCCACATGGAAGTCTGACAACCAATCAGAATTCAAGCTCAAATTCAAAACCCCAGGGACGGTATCAAACTCAGGCACTCTCAGCATTACTTCTCTTTTTGCCCAGGATCTCAAACCATGTGGTCCTGTCCACCATTAAAAGCCATCTTTCCAATCAGCCACCATGTTTCCAGTGTCTTTCTCCCCACTTGGAACTGAACCCAGAAGAATATTTCTTCCAGAGTGTGTGTGTGTGTGTGTGTGTATTAAACATGTGAATAATGAATTTTATTTTTTTTTGAGTCGCAGGTTATTTGCTTTTTTCTTAGCAACAGTATAATTAACAAAAAAAAATACTTAAAGTTCATTAAGGACAATTTTACATTTTTCAATTATACAGAATGTATAAAGGATGTATGTTTTTGTTTTTATAGCTATAATGTACACTGAAGACGGCATTTAATTTCATTGTACGATGTGCAATGACAATAAAGTAAACTTAACTAAACATATAAGCATTACTCAATATTGGAGAAGAAAGAATCATATAAATACACAGAATTTTGTATTCAGAGCCTGAAAAACAAAGGGAAAATTCCCATGACACTAATCAACGAACGCCCAAGCTCTCGATTTAACTTGTTTTGCATTATTTATCATTTCCATTTAAGTGCCTCCTCAACTCCAATCAGCCTCAGCTTCTTAGTTCTTTGTTGTAGAGGAATCTGATAAACATTTCAGATTCGTCTACAAAAATGTTGTCAAATTCAGCACCACCAGAGAACCATTTTAAAAACAAAATGCAATTTCACAGTAACAAAGCCACAATAAAAACCGACACCATAAAGTAAGAGATCAGCTCTGTGCAGTGTAACTCTCCATTTAAGCAAGAAATGGCAAAGGAGGCAAAGCAACTATTAACTAAAATGTAGCTCTTATCTAAAGAGTTACTAAAGATTTGCTTTTTGGGCATTTTCTAGCATATTATCTGATAATACTCCTCTACTGAGCTTTGGTAATTGGTCTTAAGAGTTGACTGTGACTAATTTATCCATGATCTTATGTCTCATACGAGGTTTTGTGCTCCATAATGCACAGGGTGGTAGCAACATTATAGCTTCAGGGTTGATTCAACATTCAGTTGTTTTTCTGGGTCTTCTAGAATCTGGGATGAAATGTGTAGTTGGTCTATTTCAGGCTGTGAAAGCAGCTTCCTCTTCACTATATTGAAGTTTTGGGTAACTAGCTGTTTCTCAGTTACTGTGGATGCAGGTCTTCTGTCCATCCAGAATCATATATCCTCTCTCATTGGGTCTACTGTTGTAGAAGCGTTTCATCAATTCCAGATTCTTTTGTCTCAGCCATGAATATATATATATATATTATATATATATAAGTCTTGGTGTATTCAGGTCTTTTCCGGTGTAAAGTTGAGAGTATCTTGGCAACGTTTCGACGAGGTCCCACTCATCATCTTCAGGCTGGTACTTTCGGCTTCGTGCTTGTGCGAGCAAAGCGTGGTTGGAGCTACCGTCTATCTATTTATCTATCTATCTATCTATCTATGTATCTATCTATCTATCTATCTATCTATCTATCTATCTATCTATCTATCTACCGATTGATCGATCGATCTATCTGTCTAGATAGATAGATAGATAGATAGATAGATAGATAGATAGATAGATAGATAGATAGATAGATAGATAGATAGATAGATAGGCAGGCAGGCAGGCAGGCAGGCAGGCAGGCAGGCAGGCAGACAGACAGACAGACAGAGACACAGACAGACAGACCGATCGATAGACTGACCGACAGACCGACAGACAGATAGATGGGGGACGGGGAGGGAGGAGGGAGGGCATATTAAATTTCCAGTTATTTAGATGTGTAGTTATGATTGCAAACACAATGAAATAATCTTATAAATCAAAGCCTAGTGGTTTGTTGTGTAGGAATTTAGCACACACACCCCTCCTAGAAGAATGAAATATTTTGGAAAATATTTAAAAAGGCAGAATATATTTCCCTGGATGAGAAATGGAGAAACATGTTTTAAAGACAAAGCAGCTTCCTGACTCCCCCCCACCTTTGTCAATGGGCCATCATCATCTGCAACATAATAGAACCCATCTAGCAACTGAAACTCACCACATGGCACCTGGGAAGATTACATCAGCCAGCAAGGCTAGCTAAGACCCCCACCCACTGGGAGTCTGACAACCAATCAGGATACTCTTCCTGTGCCCCAGAAAGTTCAAAGCTCAGAAAAAGCATAAAGCCAGGGAGCACACAGGATCTCAGCCCTTTTCTGTTCAGGATCTCAAGCCATGTGATCCTGGCCACCATTAAACCATCTTTCCAAGCAGCCTCCATGTTTCCAGTGTCTTTGTCCCCACTTGGAACTGAACCCAGATGGATATTTCTTCCAACAGTTGAATACATCCCAATACCTAAAAACCCATCTAGATCCTAGTACACAGATTGTTTAGAATTTTGAAAAAGTCCCTAAAATTGAAATATTTTCATAGTCACTGATTCAGACTATAATTGAGGGCTGATACTATACAATTCTTGCGGGTACCAAATTGGGGCTGGCAATCAGATTCATCTGTTGATGTCTCAGGTTCATTGTCACAAGAAAGCTGTCTTCTTTTTCATAGTTTAGATCAGTGGTTCCCAACCAGTGTGCCGCGGCACTAAGGGGTGCCGTGAGATCTTTTGAGGGTGCCGGGAACTTTTGAGCTACGGAGATTTTAAATATCTATTTCCTTATAAGGGTGCCGGGAACTTTTGAAAGGCTTTCCAAGGGTGCCTCAAACAAGAAAAGGTTGTGCCTCAAACAAGAAAAGGTTGGGAACCACTGGTTTAGATGGTTCCCGCATGCTGGGACAATTGCATGATTTTAAGATGTCAGAATGAGGGCATTAGACCTGCAAAGCCTCCAATGACCACTGGATGGCAGCTGTGGGCTAGAGTTTTAGGCACCTATTTGCTACTCTCTAATGGTCAGAGGAACTTTTGCATTCTGTTAATGTTAGTCAAAAATGTTAATATCAATATAATCTAGCCCAGTATTTATATAAACATCAAAATGGTATTCTTAAAGATATCTTTAACAACTCCTACCCTCAAAACCAGAGCACTGCACACCAGAACAACTAGACACAAGGACAGTTTTTTCCTGAACACCATCACTCTGCTAAACAAATAATTCCGTCAACACTGTCAAACTATTTACTAAGTCTGCACTACTATTAATCTTCTCATCGTTCCCACCACCCATCTCCTTCCACTTATGACTGTATGACTTTAACTTTGTTGCTTGTATCCTTACGATTTATATTGATACTGATTGTTTCCTGATTGCTTATTTGTATCCTATGACTATCATTAAGTGTTGTACCTTATGATTCTTGATGAACGTATTTTTTCTTTTATGTACATAAAAGTACATATGCACCAAAACAAATTTCTTGTGTGTCCAATCACACCTGGCCAATAAAAAAATCAATTCTATTCTATTCTATTCTATATTTTTAATGCAACGGTCTATATAAACTTCCCCTCTTTTTCTCCATATATTAATAATCAGTACACAAAAGCTTGTAAAAACCTAAAATTAGTTTTTCGTATCAACCATTCGTATAAGAGGGATCGTATAGCATTCTTTATGAATAATTTTGGAGCACCTTCTATAGAAGAATACATTTATGAATAATTCTGAAAATGAAGGCACAGGACTCTGAAGCTATTTAGAAATACTCATGAATCTCTCAGCAACTACAGGACAACACAAAAGAGGAAAAGTATTATAAACATCGAGGGACTGCTAATTTGAATTTTACCTGTTTAAATGAATTAGGAAGTGGAGTACAAGACCATTTCAGTTCTTCTTCTTTTTTATCGGCATTGCCATGTGAGATATTAAATAGAAAAATTGTAATATCATTTTAGAGTGGAGTAAATCAGTAAGAAGCATTAAGCGTTTTTCAAGAGCATCAAGTGGAAAATGTATTTGACACAGATAAAGAGCAGTAAGGCTTCAAAAGCCTTCCACCACCACCCTGTCCCCCGTCTCCGCTTGAACGTTGGGTATCAGTTTTCTCAGCATGCCAATGTTTGAGAATTCAGTGCAACCAAATCTGCATACCGAGGTGCTAAGTACACTTTAGGAGAAATCAGCAGTATCTAAATGTTACATATCTATTGTGGCATCGCCCGCATCTGCTGCCACCACACAGGACGTCTCCATGGGCCATTCGGTTCACAAGGTACTTAAGTCAAGCCATTCTTCTAAAATGGGGGTGTGAAACTCAAGGCCTGGGGGCCGGATTCGCCCACGGGGTGTTTAGATCTGGCCCACTGGGCTGCCCTGGAAATAGTGAAAGTCCGACCCACAGTGCCTCTGCCAGTGAAAACAGAGCTCATGAGGGCCACGCGCCGTTGAAGTCCACACAGCTTAAAGTTGTCAAGGTTGAGTAACACTGTGCTAGCAGTTCAGTTTGTCACACAGCTTCTGTTAAAGTCCAGAGATGTCTTGCCTGAAGACCTTAGGGATATGCTTACAGATCCCAAATGCAGGGGGTACCTTTCTTGCTTTTTAAGAAAGTTGTAGTCATATCATTAGCTACTGGAATACACTGTGACCTCATCATGACTTGTAAACCATAAAAGCAAACTGAAATAATTGATCAAAGTAAAAGGATGAATAAGTTTAAAGCATAAAGGAATAGGTGCAGCAAAATAGTTGAAGAAGCACTTTGTAGGAAGTTAGCACCCACCCCTCTCCTAGGAGAATGAAATATTCTAGGAAATATTAAAAGGGCAGAATATTATACCTCCCTGGATGAGAAAAGGCAATACATGCTCTTGGAAAGCAACTCCCACATTTGTTAATAGCCCCGGAAAGGCTGGGCCAGCTTATCTACAACACAAAAGACCTTCACCCTCAGGACATAATAGGATTAGCCCTCTACCCATCTCATGACATGGCACCTGGGAAGATTACATCACCCAACAAGATTCAACCAAGCCTGGGACTCAAGCCAACCTACAAAGTTGCCCCTGCATGGCCCCATGGGAGTCTGACAACCAATCAGAATACATTTCTTTCACAGGAACAGGAAACAAGTTCAAAGCCCAAGACAGGGGTATAAATATATCTCACTCTCCATCCATGTGGTCCAGCTACCCAGGACTTCAAACCATGTGGTCCTGTCCACCATTAAAACCATCCTTCCAAGCAGTCTCCATGTTTCCAGTGTCTTTCTCCCCACTTGGAACTGAACCCAAATGGACATTTCTTCCAACAACTTGAATGGCAGAATAAAAAGGAGATCTTCATCTGTGGCTGAAAAACAAAAGGTCGGAATCCCAGCCTGAAGTCCAGGGAAGGGAATGGCTTTCCCTGGATTTCAGGGAACTGAAATCCGGCACTCGTAACACTAATGAAGTCTCACCAACAATACAGTATCATGCAATGTTACCGTTCAACCAAATTCATAGTGGAAGAAATAGCAGAAATTTTGCGTAGTTCGGAGAACTAGCAAATACCACCTCTGGCTGGGCCCAGAGTCGGGTGGGAATGGAGATTTTCCAATATCCCTCCCCCAGGAGTGGGGAGGGAATGGGGATTTTGCAGTATCCTTCCCCTGGAGTGTGGTGGGAATGGAGATTTTGCAGTATCCTTCCCCCGCCATGCCTTCCAAGCCACGCCCACCAAGCCACGCCATGCCCACCAAGCCACGCCCAGAGGACCGGTAGTAAAAAAAATTGAATTCCACCATTGCTTCCAATGTCAGGGTCATCAACCTTTCAATATTTCAAGAATGAACGAAACTTTTGAACTAAGCTCTTCTCGCCAGAGGTAATTTTGTATGTATGCTTGTCGGGAATACTGCATTCATGCTGAACAGAACTGGTTTGGGGTTTTTTTTGGTTCCTTTTCCAAAAGTTGAAAAGGTTCTTGCTGTGAACAATGGCTAAAGATGATTGAGAATTATTACCTTTTACTCCTCTGTAGTTCTACCCAAGCATTCATTTTGAATTCATTCTATTTGTTACTGCTTCCTTCCTAGCCAAATACCATTATTATCAGTCTGGCAATTCAAAATTGATGCAGCAATAATCACTCTTAAAACAGACCTAACCTGCCATTGCCTCCTGCTAATGTGGATTGATAGATGGTCACACTGACATTTCAGGAAAAGAAGCCAGTGATTATTAAACAGACTAGTGTTATACGGACTCTCAGGTTGGCTTATAGAATATATAATAGAATAGAATATTTTTATTTATAGACCGCCCTTCTCCCGAAGGACTCAGGGCGGTGTACAGCCAAGAATAAAATACAGAAAGAAAACTAAAAACAACCCTTAAAAAACCTATTTGATATGGCTACTTATAGATAAAATATTACCCTCTAAAATTTACAAAAAATTTAAAACCCATAAAATCAATTTGATAATTTAAAATTTAAGCGAGTCCAGCAAGAGGAAATAAGTAGGTTTTAAGTTCGCGGCGGAAGGTCCTAAGGTCAGGTATTTGTCGGAGTCCAGGGGGAAGCTCGTTCCATAGGGTAGGAGCCCCCACAGAGAAGGCCCTCCCCCTGGGGGCCGCCAGCCAACATTGCTTGGCTGACGGCATCCTGAGGAGCCCCTCTCTGTGAGAGCGCACCGGTCGTTGGGAGATAGACGTTGGCAGTAGACGGTCCCGTTAGGTATCCCGGTCCTAAGCCATGAAGCACTTTAAAGGTAGTAACTAACACCTTGATTCGCACCCGGAAGATAACAGGCAGCCAGTGCAGTCTGCGCAGGATAGGTGTTACATGGGAGCTCCGAACTGCTCCCTCAATAACCCGCGCAGCCGCATTCTGGACTAACTGGAGTCTCCGGGTGCTCCTCAAGGGGAGCCCCATGTAGAGAGCATTGCAATAGTCCAGACGAGAGGTAACGAGAGCATGAGTGACCGTGCATAGGGCATCCCGGTCCAGGAAGGGGCGCAACTGGCGGATCAGGCGAACCTGATAGAAAGTTCTCCTGGAGACGGCTGTCAAATGGTCTTCGAAAGACAACCGCCCATCCAGGAGCACGCCCAAGTTGCGTACCCTCTCCATTGGCGCCAATGACTCACCCGCAACAGACAGCCACGGCTGCAGCTGACTGTACCGGGGTGCCGGCATCCACAGCCACTCTGTCTTGGAGGGATTAAGTTTGAGCCTGTTCCTCCCCATCCAGACCCGTACGGCTTCCAGACACCGGGACAGTACTTTGATAGCTTCGTTGGGGTGGCCTGGGGTGGAAAAGTACAGCTGCGTGTCATCAGCGTACAGTTGGTACCTCACCCCAAAACTTATGGTTCATCACTCATCCACACACAGCCTATTGTGGATCTTATAAGCCCCCGTGGTTTCTATCTGTGTTTTCCAGAGGGGGAGGCTAGAGCACACAAGACACACAACTCTGGTCAACAATTTTGGAACACACACAAATGACTTTCCATGGTACACTGGGGCATATCAGCAGGGGTGGGCTTCAGATCCTTTAGCAACAGGTTCGCTGCTAGGGGGACATGGCCATGGTGGGCATGGACTAGTCAGCCACCTGCACCACAGTGTGGGGGGGGTGTTTTTGTCCTCCCCAGACTCCAGAGGCTTTCCTTCGCGGCGAAGGTTGTAGAGAGTATGGTGGCATATCAGTTTCCCCTACACCTGGATGAAACTGTCTATCTAGACCCGTTCCAGTCCGGCTTCCGGCCCGGTTACAGCACTGAGACGGCTTTGGTCGCGTTGGTGGATGATCTCTGGAGGGCCAGGGATAGGGGATGTTCCTCTGCCCTGGTCCTGTTAGACCTCTCAGCGGCTTTTGATACCATCGACCATGGTATCCTGCTGCGCCGATTGGGGGGATTGGGAGTGGGAGGCACCGTTTATCGGTGGTTCTCCTCCTATCTCTCCGATCGGCCGCAGACGGTGTTGACGGGGGGGCAGAGGTCGGCTCCACGGCGCCTCACTTGTGGGGTGCCGCAGGGGTCGATCCTCTCGCCTTTGTTCAACATCTATATGAAGCCGCTGGGTGAGATCATCAGTGGCTTCGTGTGAGGTACCAGCTGTACGCTGATGACACCCAGCTGTACTTTTCCACACCGGGCCACCCCAACGGCTATCAAGTGTTGTCCCGGTGCTTGGAGGCCGTCGGGTCTGGATGGGGAGAAACAGGCTCAAGCTCAATCCTCCAAGACAGAGTGGCTGTGGATGCGGCATCCCGGTACAGTCAGCTGAGTCCTCGGCTGACTGTTGGGGCGAGTCATTGGCCCCGATGGAGAGGGTGCGCAACTTGGGCGTCCTCCTGGATGAGCGGCTGTCTTTGAAGATCATTTGACGGCCGTCTCCAGGAGAGCTTTTACCAGGTTCGCCTGGTGCGCCAGTTGCGCCCCTTTCTAGACCGGGATGCCCTATGCACGGTCACTCACGCCCTCGTGACGTCTCGCCTGGATTACTGCAATGCTCTCTACATGGGGCTCCCCTTGAAGGGCATCCGGAGACTGCAGTTAGTTCAGAATGCGGCTGCGCGGGTTATAGAGGGAGCCCCTCGTGGCTCCCGTATGACACCTATCCTGCGCAGACTGCACTGGCTACCTGTGGCCTTCCGGGTGCGCTTCAAGGTGTTGGTAACTACCTTTAAAGCGCTCCATGGCATAGGGCCGGGTTATCTACGGGACCGCCTACTGCTACCGAATACCTCTCACCGACCTGTGCGCTCTCACAGAGAGGGACTCCTCAGGGTGCCGTCAGCTAGACAGTGTCGTCTGGCGATGCCCAGGGGAAGGGCCTTCTCTGTGGGGGCTCCCAGTCTCTGGAACGAACTCCCCCCAGGACTCCGTCAACTTCCGGACCTCCGAACCTTCCGTCGCGAGCTCAAGACGCATTTATTCATTTGTGCAGGACTGGCTTAGATTTTAAATTTAGATTTTAGATTTTAAATTTATAGATTTTTAAATTTACAGGGGTTTAAATTTGGTTTTAAGATTTATATTTATATTTTTAATATTTGGCATTAGAATAAGTTTTTTAATAGTTATTTTAATTGTATATAAATGTTTTATGTGCCTGTGAACTGCCCTGAGTCCTTCGGGAGATAGAGCGGTATACAAATTTGAATAAATGAAATGAAATGAAATGAAACTGATCAAGGAGAAATTCAACCTGGAAATAAGGAGAAATTTTTTGACAGTAAGAACAATCAACCCGTGGAACAGCTGACCTTCGGAAGTTGTGGGATACGGTTAAATGGGGCACAGTAAGACAGGGACGGTAGGCACGCGGGTGCACTTAGGCACAACCTCTTAGGAATGGGGTGAGGTCAACAGTAAACAGTCTAAGGTTAAAGTTATGGGGGTTTGGGGAAGAAACCACAGAGTCAGATAGTGCATTCCAGACATTGACCACTTTGTTACTGAAGTCATATTTTCTGCAATCGAGTTTAGAGTGGTTTACCTTAAGTTTGTATCTATTGTGAGCTTCATCACTGGAAGCTTTCAAGAAGAGACTGGACTGCCATTTGTCAGAAATGGTGTAGGGTCTCCTGCTTGGGCGGAGGTTGGACTAGATGGCCTACAAGGTCCTTCCAACTCTGATATTCAAAAATCCTTGCTTAGTTGGTTCTTGTAACTCGGGATGGCTTTGTGGGGTTTTCCACATGCTATTGCTCAACTTCCTTTGTCTGCTTTCAGTGATATTTTTCCTGAGATCCTTAATGACTTGTTTCCTTCTTATCTAACCCCCAAAGGAATCATTTTGACAAGATTATTGGCTTTTATCCTTCCTGCTTACCTGCCTGCTTCATTCTCAGGTTATGGCAGCTTTGGCCTAGTCCCATGATGGATAACCTATGGCACGCTTGCCACAGGTGGCATGCAGAGCCCTCTCTGCAGGCCCAGCTCCATCGCGCATGCACACGTACCTCCCGCCGGCCAGCTGGTCTTTGGGTCTCTGCCACACATGCGCGGGGGGCAGGGCACGTGTGGGGGACACACACTCATATGTGCAGGAGGTGGGGCGCATGCGTGGGGGTTGCTCACATTGCATTTTGGGGGTTTGTGCTCATGTGTGTGCTCCCCCACACCCTGTTTTGGCCTGGAAGGCCTCCTGCACCAACTTGGAAGCCAAAATAGGGAACGGGGGGGGGCTGTACAAGTCCCCCCCCTTGCCCCATTTTGGGCCTGGAAAGTATTGTGCACCAACCTGGAAGCCAAAAATGGGTGGGGGGGATGGGGCGCATTTCTGGGGGATGCGCATGCATGCATGGGGGGGTGCATGTACAGGGGGAAGGGCACATGCATGGGGGGGCACTCACATTATATTTTGGGGGTTCCAGCACATGCGCGCACTTTGGGCACTCGGCAGCAAAAAGGTTAACCATCACTGGCCTAGTCTCACTCCAGTTTCTAATTTGTTTAAGGAGGGGAAACGTACCATCTGATTCTCCCTCACACTGCTTCACTGCTCTGAAGCAACTTGCCTTGCGAAGCTGTTCTGAAACTCTCTTCTGCACCTCTGACTATTGTATCCAAGTTGGTCCTGAAACGTTTAAAAGCTTCTCCAAGCTTCAAGGGAGGCAGATCACTACCCAAAGGTAAAGGTAAAGGTTGCCCTCACACATTCATGCTACTTGTTCCCGACTCTAGGGGGCAGTGCTCATCTCCGTTTCAAAGCCGAAGAGCCAGCGCTGTCCGAAGACGTCTCCGTGGTCATGTGGCCGGCATGACTCAACGCCAAAGGCGCACGGAACGCGGTTACCTTCCCACCAAAGGTAGTCCCTATTTTTCTACTTGCATTTTTTACGTGCTTTCGAACTGCTAGGTTGGCAGAAGCTGGGACAAGTAACAGGAGCTCACCCCGTCACACGGCAGCACTAGGGATTCGAACCATTGTTGCTGACCTTTCAATCGACAAGCTCAGCGTCTTAGCCCCTGAGCCACCACATCCAAAAGTAGTTGAGTGCAAGACAAATGTGACTAATTCTCAGGCCACATCTCGGAATATTTCGATTCAGCCCAGACGGAGAAGAACCTTTGGACTGTGGACATTTCACAAACCTTTTTTTTCCTTTTCGTTTCTTTCCTTGGTAGCTGACATATGACATTTCCGGGATCAAGCAGATTCTCAGCATGTTAACAGATAATAAATAGTCCAAAGTAAAATGCCAACAGTTCTCCTGCTGTTACTTGTTGAATTTGGCATCTGTTTCTTTGTATTCCTTAATAGTCTATCTCAGTGATTCCCAAACTGTGAGCCGCGGCCCCCCAGGGAGCCGCGCTATCGTCATGGGGGCGCCGCGGAATATCTGCGCCCGCTGGGTCCGGCGCTGATGCGCCATTTCTGGGGCGTCTGGTGCGCATGCGCAGTTGCAGGTCGGATTTCCGGGGAGCCGCGGGCGTGTCTGGTGCGCATGCGCAGTTGCAGGTCGGATTTCCGGGGGAGCCGCGGGCGAAAAAGATTGGGAACCTCTGGTCTATCTAATGATGTATGTTCCACCTCCTACTCGCCTATGGAGAAATTTACTAGCTGGCAGATAATAAATGGGGCGGATCATTCACTATATTTATAATTAATGGCTCCCACTGATCTGGTATGCATCCTTTGTTATAATGTATCAAGAAAGAACAAACTCGGGTTTAAAACATCATTAAAAAATATCTTCATATGTCAAATTTTGTTTTTCTCCTATGCTAGCCTTCTTCTATCTAATAGGTAACTGGAAGGGTATTATGTAAGATTATAAGCAATCTCAGATTATTTACTTTCACTCACAAGTTATTCCTCTTAATCAAATAATAATGATAACTCCTTTAATGCCTCTTCTCCTAAGGAGATATCAACACCAACTGGCTTTGGGCTAAATCGTGATTAATTCAATTAATACATTCCTTTCGATTACAAGGTTGGATGCAGCGGTGAGTTTCACATTATGTTACTACTGGTTTGGCCCACCCGTGCACACTTGCTTCGTTCATGCGTGCACCCGGGTCACATGTGGGCCTGCCTTCCATGCACGCGCCCGGCCTCCCGCGCAGCGCTTAGCTCGTGCGCATATCTTCCGCAGATGCGCCTGGCCTCAAAAACATGCCTAGGATGGCATAGAGCTGGGGTGGGTGAACTACCAGTTCGCACGAACCGGTCTGAACCAGCTGAATACCACTTCTCGTTGGATGAATGAAAATATTTCAGACTCCCTTATTTTCATAAACACATACATTTTGTGAGGAAAGAACCGATGATCTTACTTCTAATAGCGAACACAGAAGAGAAAGATGGATAATAAAAGAGGAGTAGCTGTGTCAGTTGACATCAATACAATACGCACAGCTGTGGCTACAATACTGGTTTTCAAATCCTAATTGCTTTAATAGATTAACTTGGATAATTCATCATCTGTTAGACTAATCTTTCCAAATCATAGTCAGTGTCAACTGGGGTGGTGTTTAATCAGAGTAAATTAAATTAATGTCATTGTAAATATAATTAAATGTATTCAAGTGTTATTAGATATAATTCCCAGAATTCCAGTTGCCATGTTTGAGGAAAGCTGGTTTAGATAATTCTCAGGATACCAAGAAACCAAAATATATAGATTTTTAGAGTTAGACATTAACAACTGTAGGAAGTTAGCACCCACCCCTCTCCTAGGAAAATGAGATATTTTAGGAAATATTAAAAGGGCAGAATATTTTTTTTTTATTTTTATTTTTTTTTACATTTATATCCCGCCCTTCTCCGAAGACTCAGGGCGGCTTACAGTGTATAAGGCAATAGTCTCATTCTATTTGTATATTTACAAAGTCAACTTTATTGCCCCCCCAACAATCTGGGTCCTCATTTTACCTACCTTATAAAGGATGGAAGGCTGAGTCAACCTTGGGCCGGGCTTGAACCTGCAGTAATTGCAGGCTACTGTGTTCTAATAACAGGCTCCTTACAGCCTGAGCTATTCCGGCCCCTATTTCCCCTAAAAGGGAGGCAGAAACACGGCCCCCTCACCTTTTTTCAATGAGCCATTAAGGCCTGGGCCAGTCCATTCTACATCACAAAGATCTACCTCCTTCAGGCAGAGCCATAATAGGAATTGCCCAAAGCCCTTTTATTATCACATCATCACCCAGCAAGGCTCAACCAAGCTTGGGACTCAAAAACACAACCTACAAAGTTACCCCTGCATGACCACATAGGAGTCTGACTAACAATCAGAATACAAGCTCAAATTCAAAAGCCCAGAGTGGGTATAAAACTCAGGCACTCTCAGCATCTCTTCCCTTTTTATTCTTCACCCAAGATCTGCAAGGCATGTGATCCTGTCCACCATTAAAACCATCTTTCCAAGCAGCCACCATGTTCCCAGTGTCTTTCTCCCCACTTGGAACTGAACCCAGATGGACATTTCTTCCAAGACAACAATGACCACAACTAATGCTAAAATGTACATTACTGCTGTGCGCCAAAGGCAGGATAAGGCCGTATGAGATTCATGTGCTCACTCTCTCTCCTTTCATTCTTCCCTCTGAGAACAGAAAACAGAGTTTCAAAAAGATATCTGCTACTGAATACACTTTTTGAATATGCTTACATTTGGCTATAGCCAAATGTTTGGATAGCCCTTGAGCAGGAATAGACCATCATCTGACTCTGAAGAATGGCCGACTATAATGAAGCAACAGGTGGAATGGAACACAGAACTACTGAGTGATTCAGAATTAAGAATGGAAAATGCTGGGTTTGTACCAGAGGTGGGTTTCAGCAGGCTCTGACCAGTTCTGGAGAACCGGTAGCGGAAATTTTGAGTAGTTCAGAAAACCAGTAGTAAAAATTCTGACTGGCCCCGCCCCCATCTATTCGCTGCCCCCCAAGTCCCAGCTGATTGGGAGGAAATGGGGATTTTGCAGTAACCTTCCCCTGGATTGGGGAGGGAATGGAGATTTTACAGTATCCTTTCCCTGCCACGCCCACCAAGCCATGCCACGCCATGCCACGCTCATCAAGCCACACCCACAGAACCCGTAGTAAAAAATTCTGAAACCCACCACTGGTTTGTACCCTGTCTCTAGGTATTTAACATATGGAGAAGGTATCAAGGGAAATGCTGGATTAGAAGAAACAAGAATTGGAATTAAAATTGCTTATAAATACTTCAATAGCCTCAGCTTTGTTGATCATACAGTTGCCACTTTGATGGCTAGAGGACACCTTACTCTCTGGCTCAAGGGAAAGAAGAGAGTGTACTACTTTTGAAGCAGTACATGCAATAACAGATTTTTATCTCCCTAGGCACAAAAATTCAATGAGGAAGCTAATTTAATCTCACATAAGAATTGGAAGGCGGGAATCCATACATATTCTAGGTATTCCCTGCTGAAATTTTGTAACATCTCATGAAAAAGCAGAGTGGCATGAAATGTTGAGGATTAATTTACTGTTCTAGTCCAATGGGTGCCATTTACATCACTCCCTTGTGGAAGAGTAGTACTAGAACAGGAATCAGAGTTACTTTGTTTTGCTCTATAGTCTTCTCCATAAATTCATCACTGGCTTGACTCTTGACAGTCTCACTTCTCTGCTTCCCACTTGACAGAAAGTGGTCCTCAGTCTAAACACTACTAGTGTTGTGGTTTGTTGACTGCCAGCGCAGATGGCAGTCGAGTCAGATGAGTCAGAGGAGATGGAGGGGATGCCTGGGTTACCATCGGAGCCGGGGGAAGGTTCTGAGGAACAGGAGGTCTCAGAGCCAGATGCAGAGCAGGGCCCATCTATGCTCTGCTCAGGCGGAGAGACAACTGTTTTCGGGGCCTGAGCTGAGTGAGGGGCAGTAACAGCTGGGCCCTGTCCCAGATGTGCATATGCACAGAGAAGTGCAGAGAGGAGAGCAACGCAGGACTGAGGGTCACCTATCCAGGAAAAGAAGGAGACATTAAGAAGCCCATCCCTAGCTGGTATATAAGGAGGAGGGGTGTGGGAGGCGTGGTTGACAGCAACATCTGTTTATACTCCAGAAGAGTTCCCTCCGGGGGATTCCTTGCCAGGATTTCCTTGCCACCAACCAGGTTGGTCAGGATACTGTGTTGGGATTGAAGTGCCAACTCAGGCTCCCTGCAGGGAACTCAGAGATTGCTACAGCTTGTGAATCACTTACAGATGTGTGACCTGGAGCTTTGTCAGTGAATGCTGTGTATTCCTGCCTTTCTAAATAAAAAGAGGTTTCTCCTCTTGAGTAGGCTGTTGAGTGGGGCTCATGAAGGCTGGGTCAGAACTACTAACTCTGGAGCACGACCAGTACTAGGCCAATCCCCAAATTCTTCTTGCCATTAGGCTAAAGTGACCAGATTTCAGTGATGGCAAAGCGGGACAGCATTGATCGGGGGGGGTGTGTGTGCTGCGCATGCGCGCTGAGTCTTGCCACCTGCCTGGAGGAGGAGGAGTGACTGCTGCTTCTCCACTCTTCCAGGCAGGCTCGGCTCTCCTCTCGGCTCTTCCAGGCAGGCTCGGCTCTCCTTGGCTCTCCTCCCGGCTCTTCTCTTCCTCTCGGGTGAAGTCAAGCGGCATCTCTCCTCCCTCTCGCGCCCCCTTCTCCGCAACTCCCCCTTCTCTGCCTCCTCCTCTTGCGTTGCCGCCTCCCATTTTGAGAATGGGAGTGAAACAAAAAAAAAATCGGGACTTTTTGGAATTGCCGCGGGACGCGGGACAAATTATTAAAAAGCGGGACTGTCCCGCCAAAAGTGGGACGTTTGGTCACTATACATTAGGCAGCTAGATCAATTCAATATTGTTTCCTATATTATCTAAAGTGAGATTCTGCAGTGTATTAAACTACAACATAGTCCAGTTTGTGGATTAGCAGGTTGCGTGAATCCAGCCACCGCGGTGGCAATCATGTTATGATCATACAATCATGTTAGGCTAGAGTTAAGTGAACTCAGCCTAACATGGTATATTCCCTAACATGTATATTCCCTATATCTGCAGTCCACGACAAAATTTTGGTGGTCCGCAGAAAAAATTATTTGCATTTTCTATATTGCACTAAATCAGGGATCCTCAAACTAAGGCCCCTGGGCCAGCTATGTGCAATGAACATTTGTGTTACTGCAGAGAGTCTCCCCGTTCGGGGTCTTTTTGTGCAGGTTGGGGGGTGGGGGCAGAGATTCCGACTTGGGGTCTGCTTCAGCCTCCTGGTGTGGGACTTGGTGTGGGGCAAAGGCTGGAGGAAACTGCCACTGGTGGCGAAGAGCCAAGGGGCCTTGTTCCAGTGGGATTGCATCATGGCCTGGAACTGGCTGACCATATCAGCCTGCTGAGCCTCCAGGCGCCGGTACCTGGCCTTGCACTCCCACAGGTCTTCCCTCTGCTTGGAAAGCTTATGCTCCTAGTCCTCAGTAAGGTGCTTCTGCTAAATTTCCTTCTCAGTCAGATCCAATTTGAACTGAGCTGTTTTGCCAACTGTTTCTCATTGTGGCTGTTTAGCTCCAGCAACTGCTTCCTGTTGGGGCCCTAAGGAGCCCGGGCGGGCAGATGAGGAGTAGCAAGTAGAGGCTGGCAAGGCGCCCCTTGACATGAGTGACATCGAGTTGGCTATACCCACCAAGTCACATGACCATCTTGCCACACCCACCCAGCCAGTCATTAGCAGATCATATTAGTGGTCCGCAGGATTTAAAATTATGAATTTAGTGGTCCCTGAGGTCTGAAAGGTTGGGGACCCCTGCCCTATATCATGCTTAAACAAATCACTAGTTGGCATCTTGTGTGAATGCAATAAGATGTAGAGGAGATAAATAATACCGTTACTGGGATGTTTTTGGACAAACTTCATAAAGACTCTTTATATATTTTAGTCCAAATAGGAAGAGATCTGCATTGGATCAAAAACAGATACAAATCCAATTTTAAAAAAGATATTAATGTAAGGCAGTCATTTCAATGTGGCTTAAACTTGTAAAAGAAAAGAGCCAAACGTTACAAAAAAATGTGGCACTCCTGAATAAATAAAAATGAATGTCCGCAAGAAGAAAGCAGCATTATATTGTTTACTCAATTCTTAATTACTTGGCAGTAAGTCCCATTGGGCTCAGCATAACTTGCTTCTAGACACACTAGCATAAGTTTGTATTACATATCTTATTTCTTTTTCAAAAATTCAAAGTGGCAATAAATCAATTCGGAAATATTTTTTTTTTAAAAAAAATCAGTATCACCAGGGTATTCTTAGTAAGATTAGTGTAACATAAATATACAGTATACAATATAACAGTATACAATATACAATAAAACAGAAGGATAGAATCAAGATCATGTGAAGTGTTAATACCACTTCATAATGCCTTGGTAAGGCCACACTTGGAATAACTGCATTCAGTTTTGGTCGCCACGATGTAAAAAAGATGTTGAGACTCTAGAAAGAGAAGAGCAGAGAAGAGCAACAAAGATGATTAGGGGACTGGAGGCTAAAACATATGAAGAATAGTTGCAGGAACTCGGTATGTCTAGTTTAATGAAAAGAAGGACTGGGGGAGACATGATAGCAGTGTTCCAATATCTCAGGGGTTGCCATAAAGAAGAGGTAGTCAAACTATTCTCCAAAGCACCTGAGGGTAGAACAAGAAGCAATGGGTGGAAACTAATCAAGGAGAGAAGCCACTTAGAACTAAGGAGAAATTTCCTGATAGTTAGAACAATTAATAAGTGGAATGACTTGCCTGCAGAAGTTGTAAATGATCCAACACTGGAAATTTTTAAGAAGATGTTGGATAACCATTTGTCTGAAGTAGTGTAGGGTTTCCTGCCTAAGCAGGGGGTTGGACTAGAAGACCTCCAAGGTCCCTTCCAACTTTGTTATTCTATATTCTATATACAGATTCAGTATATTCTATATTTTATGTACAATATACAGCAGGGGTGTCAAACTTGATTTCATTGCGGGCTGCATCAGGGTTGTGTCTGACCTTCGGGGGCTGGGATGGGCATGACCAGGTGGGCATGGTCAGCTCGACATCACTTTATTTATTTTTATTTTTTATTTATTTTATTTTGTCACAACAATATATATAAGTATTATACAGAAAAGATTATATAGTGTATAAACATATATATGAGTAAATATTAGGAGGTATAAGCATATATATATATATATAGGAAGAAGAAAAGAAAAACAATAGGACAGGAACGGTAGGCACGTTTGTGCTCTTATGCATGCCCCTTATGGTCCTCTTAGGAATGGGGTGAGGTCAATAGTAGAAAGTTTTTGGTTAAAGCTTTTAGGATTATGGGAAGAGACCACAGAGTCAGGTAAAGTATTCCAAGCACTGATGATTCTGTTACAGAAGTCATATTTTCTGCAATCTAGATTAAAGCGGTTAACATTAAGTTTAAATCTATTGGTTGCTCTTGTATTATTGCAATTAAAGCTGAAGTAGTCTTTAACAGGAAGGACATTACAGTACATGATTCTATGAGTTAAACTTAGGTCTTGTCGAAGGCGACGGAGTTCCAAGTTTTCTAAGCCTAGAAAACTTGTGTTGGGGGTGCCTGTGGTGGCCCAAGTGCTCTGCCAGCAAAAACATACTCGCGAGCTCCGTTTTCACTGGCAGAGGCACCGCGGGTTGATCTTCTGCCGTTTCCAGGTCGGCCCCCTGGGCCAGATCTAAGCGTCCTGTGAGCCGGATCCTGCCCGGAGACCTTGAGTTTGACACCCCTGATATATAATATACAATATACAGATTCAAAAAAGCCAAAAAAGCCACTAAAATAGAATAAAAACTTTCCTTAAGCTGTCTATAAAGTAACGAAGTTGGAGCCAAAGTGATCAACTCTGAGGGGCCACACCTGAAAAGCCTATTGCAGGGGTGAAATATAAAAATTTTCCTTGGCGGTTCTGCGGGCGTGGCTTAATTGGTGGGCGTGGCTTGGTGGTCAGGTGACTGAATGGGCATGGCCAATAATAATAAATAATAAAAATAATAAAGTATACAAAACTTGGGAGCGCACCGGTCTACCTTCTTTAAAAATAGAGGCACCAGTCTACTAATTGCCTTTTTTTGGGAGGCACCGGTCTACCTTCTTTAAAAATAAAGGCACCAGTTTACTAATTGCCTTTTTTTGAGAGGCACTGGTCTATCTTCTTTAAAAATAAAGGCACCAGTCTACCAATTGACCTTTTTTGGGAAGCACCAGTCTACCTTTCTTTAAAAATAGAGGCACCGGTCTACTAATTGCCTTTTTTTGGGAGGCACCAGTCTACCTTCTTTAAAAATAGAGGCACCAGTCTACTAGCCGCCTACAGCACTGATCAGCTGTAGTGCGGCCCTTTGAAGCACCACGGCAGTCATTTAAGGCCGTTTGCAGCTATATCACCACGAGAGCTTTAGGGACAGAGAAGAGGAACAGCAAGGCGTGGGCGCGGGGAGTGGGGGCAGGGATTTTTGCTACAAGTTCTCCGAACTACCTGCCCCTATCGCTACCGGATTGCACGATCCGGTCCGAACTGGAAGCATTTCACCCTTGGTCTATTGTCAATTCTGTGACAATAGAATTGTTCAGCATTCAATTGCTCACCCCCAATTAACAAGACCCAAAAAAAGTTAGATAGCAGAGTCAGCAGAGAAATGCTTTGCAATAAATCATTGGTGAAAGGCATAAGGCAGCTAAATGTCATTGTCAGTGTTGGCGCTGAACATTGAATTATCAAAATTCAATACACAAACTGATGCACATTAAGATAAAAGTAACCTAACCAAAGAAAAAAGGAGGGAGGGGGGAAATCACTGGAGGTTGATTTGTAATTCAGAAACTTCTTAGGACTTAAAGCAATTAATCTTGTGTTAACATTACAGAACATGCCTAGAGGCAGCTGCTCTGTTCTACTCATCCTGCTTCATAGCTGGCCATCTGGGATATTTGATATTTTGATGTCCTGTATTTGAAATCTGAAGGCTATGGCTGGGATATGTAACTTCTGTTGACAAAAGGGTGACACCAGGATTTGCTCAACATGTTAAGGGCAGTGGTGAAATCCAATTTTTTTTTACTACCGGTTTTGTGGGCGTGGCTTGGTGAGCGTGTTGTGGCTTGGTGGGCGTGGCTTGGTGGGTATGGCAGGGGAAGGATACTGCAAAAATCCCCATTCCCACCCCACTCCAGGGGAAAGATTGCAAAATCCCCATTCCCACCCCACTCCAGGGGAAAGATACTGCAAAATCCCCATTCCCACCCCACTCCAGGGGAAAGATACTACAAAATCCCCATTCCCTCCCTACTCCTGGGAGAAGGATATTGCACAATCTCCATTCTCACCCCACTCTGGGGCCAGCCAGAGGTGGTATTTGCCGGTTGTCTGAACTGCTCAAAATTTCCACTACCGGTTCTCCAGAACCTGTCAGAACCTGCTAGATTTCACCCCTAGTTAAGGGTCATATTCAAACAGGGAGCAGGATTTTTTTTTTCAGGAGTCTCAAGAGGTAAATGGAGGCATTACACACGTAAAAGTCTTAAGAAACTCATTCTGCTTCCACGAGCCCCCGTACAAAAGCGAACGGGAGGAGGCAGTAGATGCCATCATCCAGCCACCCAAGTGACCACCAGACAACAACACCGCAACCGGCAAGACCAAACCACAAGCAACCTAACCACAAAACTCAAAACTGAACTGCTAGCAGACTCCTGGTTCCGAGACAACCAACACATCTTGACAAAAAGAGATAACCTAGTGTGGAAGGGGATGAAAGTCTAAGTCCCAGAATCCCTACACACCCTAATCCAACAGAAGAGCCACGACCTCAAACCAGCAGGCCACTTTGGGTTCCTAAAGACTTTACACTTAGCACGAAGGCAATTCTGGTGGCCCAGCATAATGAAAGGCATGGACAGTTATGTGGAAAGTTGCACCATCAGTGCCACAATAAAGAAACGACCAGGAAACCCCACCTCCCCCAGACTGCTGCAAGCGGTAACAGAGCCAACGAGGGCATGAGCGGAAATTGCAATGGACTTTATAGTGGAGTTGCCAAAAAGTGGGGGGAACGTGGTGATCTGGACTGTAATAGACTTATTCTTCAAGCAGGCACACATCATACCCTGCAGCGGACAACCCTGGGCCCACGAGCCCCTCAAGTGGTAGTCCCAAATATTTATTCCCTGGGAGACCTAAGGGCCAGAAAAGAGACAGGCTGAATTTTTTCCACTGCTTGGTTATGAGTTTTTATATGACTTTTCCCACAAATCTATTTTGTGGGAAAAGATTCCCACAGACCTTCTATTGTTTACTCTCTCCCCAACACTATTTGAGTGCACAAATGGTGTGTGTATTTCTAATTTTGTGTGTGTGTGTGTGCGTGCGTGCATGCGTGAGCAGGCACACACTTGCACATGTGGAACAATGACTCCCACTTAGTCTGCCTTCCATGGGGGCCCCATGAAAAGCGAGGTGAGGAAGCCTTCAGAGAATGAGTGTAGGCTGGCAGGAACTTCCCTTAAATCGGGCCAGCTTTGGAAACCAGAGTGGAAAACCTAGGCTCCCAGCAGGTTATCCCTGGGGTGAGTTGATGGGGTGAGGTCAGTGGTGGGAGTCAAATTTTTTTACTATTGGTTCTGTGGGCATGGCTTGGTGGGTGTGGCATGGTTTGGTGGGTGTGGCAGGGGAAGGATACTGTAAAATCTCCATTCCCACCCCACTCCAGGGGAAGGATACTGTAAAATCTCCATTCCCACTCCACTCCAGGGGAAGGATACTGTAAAATCTCAATTCCTTCCTCACTCCAGGGGAAGCTTACTGCAATCCCCATTTCCTCCTGATCAGCCGGGACTCAGGAGGCAGAGAATAGATGAGGGCGGAGCCAGAGGTGGTATTTACCAGTTTTCCGAACTACTCAAAATTTCCGCTACTGGTTCTCCAGAACTGGTCAGAACCTGCTGAAACCCACCTCTGGGTGAAGTGTCCCGTGGCAAGATGGCCACAACAAGGTAGCCATGGTGAGGTGGCCGCAGTGAGTTGTCCCATTCCATTTTAGGCCTATGTCACCTCTGTTTCTTGGTTTGATTTACCTTGTATGGCTGACACCAATTAAGCCACAGCTAGTGAATCAACATAGGCTAGGGAAAAAGCCCTGGTACTCACAGCTTTATAGTAGGAGCTGTGCATCCAGAAGGACGTTCAGATTACAGACACGCTCCTTCACCGATACTGTATGCCCTTCCAAAGTCTCAATGGACAGGCAGTGCTTCAGTCTATTCTGTTCTATCCAGACTCTTATAGCTTCCATGCAGTAGAATAAAATATCCGTAGTATCTCCCATGTGAAGAAAGTTAGCACCCACCCCTCTCCTAAAAGAATGAAATATTCTAAGAAATATTAAAAAGGCAGAATATAATATTTACCTGGATGAGAAAGGGAGAAACAGATTTTTAAAGACAAAGAGCAGCTCCCTGCCCCCAGCAGATATTTTGGTGCCAGCCTATCTACAAAACAAAAGACCTCAGCTTCAGGGTGATGGGATTAAGACATGACCCTCCAGGACACAATAGGATTATCTAGCTCACCACATGGTGCAACAAAGCTTCTGCATTACATCACCCAGCAAGGTTCAACCAACCTTAATTCAGACAACCTCAGCTGGATCCCCACATAGCTCCCTGGGAGTCTGACTGCAACCAATAGGACACATTTCTTGGCACAGGAACTGGAAGCTCAAGGGCAAGGCCCAAGAGAGGGTATTAATATCTCTCACTCTCCACTCCATGTGATCAGCTACCCAGGACTTCAAACCCATGTGGTCCTGTCCATCAGTAAACCAGCTTTCCAATCAGCCTCCATGTTTCCAGTGTCTTTCTCCCCACTTGGAACTGAACCCAGATGGACATTTCTTCCAACACATGCAATCCGGCTAGTGATGAAATTCTAGCTCTCATCAACCACAAAGTCTCTTCAGCAGTTTTATGTAAATATTGAAAGTGGGGGAATATATTGTCATATATAGCAGAAGCTTATCACATTATCAAGATGAAGTAGGGAAATTTGCAATGCATTTCAAATTAAACAGGGGAAAATTACAATTGCTCCAATTTCTGTTCCAAATGATAATAAAAACAAAATTTTATTAAACATATTTTCTAGTTATTTCTTGAAATTTGCAGAAGACATCTTGATTTATGAAGATATATATACATTCCATTTCATTCCATGCTCTTTATCAGGCCAGATCCTGAAGATGAAACTGAAATACTTTGGCCACCTAATGAGAAGGAAGGACTCACTGGAGAAGAGCCTAATGCTGGGAAAGATTGAGGGCAAAAGAAGAATGGGACGACAGAAGATATTTAAATGAATGGAAAAAATGGATTGACTATATTCAAAATAGATATCAGATGAAGAGATATCAGACTGCCTTTGAATGATTAGGATGTATTACTTCTGATTGCATTGGTGGAGGTTAGGATTTGATGAGAAATGCAGGAGTATAACTGAGTTAGGAGGGACAAATTTTTAGTATATGTTTGTTTTATTTTTAACTATACCTTGTGTTTGTTTCAGGAAGTCGGGGGAGGGGAGGGGGGGTTTGAAGAGAGGGGGAGGGGGGAAAGGGGGGGAAAAGCTTTTTTTTTGGTAAAAACTTTTTCAATTAAAAAAAAAAAGAGTGGGACGACAGAGAATGAGGCGGCTGGATGGAGTCACTGAAGCAGTAGGTGTGAGCTTAAATGGACTCCAGAGGATGGTAGAGGACAGGAAGGCCTGGAGGAACGTTGTCCATGGGGTCGCGATAGGTCGGACATGACTTTGCAACTAACAACAACAACAACAATATTCCATTTCTCCTCAAATTTTGATAAATCCCATTCATATTAAAGAAGTTATTACCATCTGTATCAGAAGATACTGAATTGCCAACCTGGAATTATAAACTCTCTTTCAAGTTAATTAAACTCCTGGTGTTTCTTTATTCACAGTATGGAAATCCAGTAAAGTGTTTATGAAAAGATGATTTATTTCTTTGGCATCGAATGGAAAGAAATCCACCGCAAAATAGAAAGCTATATTGCTGAATGGCTTGAAGCAATTGGAATCAGGATCAAGCACAATCTAATATTGTATATAGAGTAAGGCGATTTGCAACTAGATCTTTTGAAAGTAAACTAGATTTACTGTATAAGGAAATGGATTCTGTTAAGCAGAGGAATTAAAAGAAAGCTAGATTAAATTAATTCACTTTAGGATGGAAGAAATATGTTTCAATTTCATAGGAATTGATGAAATAGTCTGCCATGTAGCATTGCCATCTATATGGAAAGCAGAAACTAAGCTGGTAGAAGATTACAGAGTGCTTAGACACCCCACAGATCCTGAAATGTACAGATCAACAAAAGAAAGCATTTAATGGGTAATCACAGACTATGGCACAAAGGGACAGGAATTAAAACGGAATAAATTTTCAAGACCAGATGGTTTTTCTTTAAAACCTGCAGATATCCATAAAGCCAAATATTTCCTCCTTCATGAGGAAAAAGGCTTTTATACCACTGATTTACAAAGAACATAATGAGCCAAATTATCCTGACACATACAGTTCTGTCTCTTTATTGAATGTAGATTACAAGCTTTTTACATGTACATTTTTTACATTTACAAGCAAAGAGGCTTAACAATCTTTTAGTCCTGGATCAGACTATATTAGTCTCAAAGAGATAAATGACAATACTAAATACACCTTGCATACTATTGGTAATTGGAATCAGAACAATAAAAAAGTGGTTAAGATTTGATGTAGGGAAAGCTTATAGAATAGAATAGAATAGAGTAGAGTAGAGTAGAGTAGAGTAGAGTAGAGTAGAGTAGAGTAGAGTAGAGTAGAGTAGAGTAGAGTAGAATAGAATAGAATAGAATAGAATAGAATAGAATAGAATAGAATAGAATAGAATAGAATAGAATAACAGTGTTGGAAGGGATTTTGGAGGTCTTCTAGTCCAACCCCCTGCTTAGACAGGAAACCCTACCCCACTTCAGACAAATGGTTATCCAACATCTTCTTAAAAACCTCCAGTGTTGGAGCATTCACAACTTCTGGAGGCAAGTTGTTCCTCTAATTAATTGTTCTAACTGTCAGGAAATTTCTCCTTAGTTCTAGATTGCTTCTCTCCTTGATTAGTTTCCACCCAATGATTCTTGTCCTGCCCTCAGGTGCTTTGGAGAATAGCTTGACTACCTCTTCTTTGTGGCAACCCCTGAGATATTGGAACACTGCTATCACGTCTCCCCTAGTCCTTCTTTTCATTAAACTAGACATACCCAATTCTTGCAACCGTTCTTCATATGTTTTAGCGTCCAGTCCCCTCATCATCTTTGTTGCTCTTCTCTGCACTCTTTCTAGAGTTCCACATCTTTTGTACATCAGTAGGATTCAGAACTTCTTTATATGCATAATAACACATAAGGCAAATATACAAAACCCAGGCTGGTTTTTCCAATGTGGTAGAGAGAAGAGATTCTAAGTAGGTCACTGGTGAAATCCAATTTTTTTTTACTATCGGTTCTGTGGGCGTGGCAGGGGAAGGATACTGCCAAAATTTCCATTCCCATCTCACTCCAGGGGAAGGCTATTGCAAAGTTTCCATTCCCACCCCACTCTGGGGCCAGCCAGAGGTGGTATTTGCCAATTCTCTGAATTACTCAAAATTCCCACTACCAGTTCTCCAGAACCTGTCAGAACCTGCTGGATTTCACCCCTGAAGTAGGTACAAACGCAGGCCGAGCTCAGCAGAGACAAAGGAACTTCTTCCTAGATACAAAACAGTTGAGCTAAACCATGCCCAGGCTGTCTGAATCGGCAAACGGCCCCCATTGGCTGACCTTGTTGTCATGTCTCTGCCAAGTCATGAATTCTCATAGAATGGGCGGAGAAGGGCTGGGGGAAAATGCACAGATGGGACAGGGGAGATTTATCCCAGAAACCCGCTACTTTCCATGTTGATTTTCTCATTGATTTTCTGGGTAATCCAGCAGGGAAAGTCCCAAAAGGTCATCAAGAGATTGCAGGGGTGGAGACTTCCGCTGGCAACGCAGGCTTCGTGGACGTTCCTTTGGGATCGTCTGCCCTGGGTTTCGTCAAACCATCCCTGACAGCATAAATGGGCTGTCAAACGGTTTGGAATTCTCTCCCCCGGAAGAAGGGGGAGAGAAGAGTGGTCAGGTCTGGGTAGAGCTCCCTGGGAGCCCCTGGAATTTAACCAGGGGATCGAAGGGTGAGAGCTCCCCTTCAGCCTGACGAAGCTCTGTGCCCAGGGTGCTTCTGTTTATACAGAATGAGAAGCCGCGACCATCTCTGTGCCAAGATTTATTTTTAAAGAGAACTTAACACAGACAGAACAAAGCAGGAGGACTAGCAAGAATTTGCAAGTAATAAATCTTAACTTCGGCTCTTAAATAGCCTTCCTTTGAACTAACTTTCAACCTGAGTGGATTTGAAATGGCGTTTGCAATATACAAAGGAAAGTGAAACTACAAAAGGATAAAGGAAGAGATTTTAAGACTATGGTTGCAGAGAAATTTTAAAAGATTTTTTACTAATTTTAATTTTAAGAAATAAAGTTTAAAAGAAGATGGCAATTAAGCAATTAAAAACAACTGCTTTTAAAAGTGTTGGAGTGTGCTGGCATTTGCTTGTAAGAAGATTTTAGCAAATGCCATTTTGTGTATTGGAAGTGAAAGTTAAGGAAATGCTTATTATAACTGCTGGCGTGGAACCTATAAGAAGAACATAACAAGCTACTTTTTAAATGGAATGAATAAGAACTGTTAATGATTTTTTTTTCTTTTTACCTTTTTCTTTATCACAATGTTTAAGAAGAAAAGTTTATTGAATTTTTTTTTCTCTTTTTGGTAGATTTTACAGTTTAAAAATGGCTCTTAAGCAAACAGAACTAACTACTAAAATCTTGGAAACTTCTTCAGTTCAAATATGGAAAAAAAAATTTATAGGAACTTTTGGAAGCATATCTTTTCTTAATAAGTTTTTAAACAAGAGATTTTTACACCAATATATTAAAGATTGGAAATTCTTTATTGTTAGATGTTAAGCTGATTGGTGAGCAGATGGTGGAAAATGTGTAAGACAGAAGACAAGGGGAAGGAGAATGCTTAAGATGTGATTTTGATGGTATTTTTTTTTAATATATATATATATAGGGTTTAATTTTTACAACTGATCTATTTTGGGTATAAGGTGTTACTATTTGATATATGTGAGGTATAAAGGAATGGGAAGATGGAATATTGTTTAACTTTTGGAGGACAGATAGAAAAATTTATGGATGTAATGTTGGTATTTGGTTAAATAGAATTTATTTATTTATTTATTTATTTATTTATTTATTTATTTATTTATTTAATCATATTTTTATACCGCCCTATCTCCCAAGGGACTCAGGGCGGTTTACAGCCTAGTAAAACATACATATAAGTACAAGTTAAAACCCCAATTTAAAAAACTTATTAAATACGGCCAAATATTAAAACCACAATAAAATAATAAAACCCCATTAAAACCAAATTTAAAATTTAAAATTCTAGTCCAGTCCTGCGCAGATAAATAGATGTGTCTTAAGCTCGTGGCGAAAGGTTCGAAGGTCAGGAAGTTGGCGAAGTCCTGGGGGAAGTTCGTTCCAGAGGGTGGGAGCTCCCACAGAAAAGGCCCTTCCCCTGGGCGTCGCCAGCCGGCACTGCCTGGCTGACGGCACCCTGAGGAGTCCCTCCCTGTGAGAGCGCACAGGTTTAATTTAATTGTTATAATTGATATATTTTGGATATAAGTTATAAGTATAATTTTAATAATGTTATTTGATAGATGTAAGGTAAATTGAAGAAATATTAATATTAGCAATGTTATTTGATTTATGTAAGTGATATTAAAGATATGAGAAGATAGAATATTGTTTATTTTTGGAGATTGGATAAAAATTTAAGAATTTAAGCTGGAAATATGAATTATATTTGGGAGACTGTTATATGAATTATATGAATTATATTTGGGAAGAAAGGTATATTATAAAAGAATTTCTGATGAATACTGGAAGATGGAATATCGCTTGGTCTTGATCGATGAAGATTGGATATTAAAAACTATAAGATTCTGAAGACTTCAGGAGTGGAATGGATTGATATATATTTGGTGTTAATCGATGAAGATTGGATATTAAAAACTATGTATTTTATTGATGAACTGGAAATACTAATTTAATTGGAAGATTCTGAAGATTTTAGGAGTGGAATGGACTGATATATAATGGACTGGAAGAAGAATGTACTTTTTTGTTTCTGGAAAGGGAGTTAAGGTCTTAGAGAGAGGAGTGACTATGGATTATGACTTATGTTGTATTTTAATTTATGATTGTTAATTTTATACCCTGTACTTTGTTCTGGGAAGTCTCGGGGGGGAGGGGGAGGAGGAAGGGGGACAGGGGAGATGAAGGATCAATGTAAAGGAATGATTGAAGATATGTAATTAAGAAATAGAAATAATTTGAAATGAAATCGGAGCTGCTCAACTGCCATTTCAGAAGGGAATGGAAAGGGAGAGGAGAGAGTGAAGGAAGAAAGTAGGTAGGAAAGAGAGAGGTAGAAGAGGGGGAAAGGAGAGGAAGAAGAAAGGGGAAAGAGAGAGGGTTAGAAAGGGTGGAAGAGAAGAGTGGGGAAGGAGGAGAGGAAGTAGAAAAGCGAAGGAGAGGAAGGATGAAGAAAGTAGAGAAGGGACGAGGAAAGGTTTGTTAAGGAAGAAAGTGGTAGCTGGGCAGGTCCGCATAAGTAACAAATGAAAGTTAATGACTAAGGTTGAATAAGAGACTGTATATTGAATAGGTTGTTGGAAAATGGAAATAAAACTTTTTATTAAAAAAAAAAAAAGATTGCAGCCAGTCATGTATAAGTGTGAGATGGATGCCAACCAGTGGTGGGTTTCAAAATTTTTTACTACCAGTTCTGTGGGTGTGGCTTGGTGGGCATGGCATGGCTTGGTAGGTGTGGCTTGTGGGCGTGGCAGGGGACGGATATTGTAAAATCTCCATTCCCACCCCAATCCAGGGGAAGGTTATTGCAAAATCCCCATTTCCTCCCGATCAGCTGGGACTCGGGAGGCAGAGAATAGATGGAGGCAGGGCCAGTCAGAATTTTTGCTACTGGTTCTCTGAACTACTCAAAATTTCCACTACCGGTTCTCCAGAACTGGTCAGAACCTGCTGAAACCGATCTCTGATGCCAACCATCCAGATCATAATCACCTGACTATGGGGAAGCTGAGGCAGCTGGGACCAGTCATAACCACCATTCATCCCGCATCACTGTAACAATGAATGGTTGCTGAATAAATGTTCGAAGTTGAGGGCTACCTGTATATTGTTTATCGAGATTTTTTTTTAATCTTGCCTTTATTATTTTTATAAATAACCTAAGGCAGTGAACATAATTAAGGTTGAAATACCTCTATGAAAGGATTAGGACACTTAGAAGGTCTGCATAAATACCTTTAGTCTAATAAAATGTTCTGTGCATAAGAGATCACTCACTTATAATAGCTTATTGAAAGTGTAGGATAGATATAAAAGAATAAGCCAAGGCTTATTACTCTGGCTTCAATATTAATTACTTTCATGAAGATAAATATGCTAAAACATTGGATCAGTGGAGAGATAATAATTCATATAGATTGCCGCGGTCTAATCTAATCTTTAATAAAACAAAAGTGAAAACAGAAATCTTTTGAGAACCTCTGCTTTGGCAGAGACAGAAATGTTTCATTGCTTTCAATACATTCAAATAAACATTACGGTTCAAAAGGAAGACGCCAAATGAAATGGTATACTTGGAATCTGTGTGAACTTTAATTGTTTATAACAGAAAATCCAGAATACCTAACAGGACTAATATACCTAGATAGATTGTTATTGAAATATGTTTCAGAAACTGAACAAGTCAAAGATTGCATGATTAAAAGGATGCAGAATTTAAATAGCGCAATTGATATGTGACAATGGGAACATCGATAGAAGATAAATATTCAATTTTTTGTGAACATTATACTCAGCTAAAACTTGGTGCAAAACTTTTTTTAAAATGGTATTGTTGGAAGAAATGTCCATCTGGATTCAGTTCCAAGTGGGGAGAAAGACACCGGAAACATGGAAGCTGTTTGGAAAGATGGTTTAATGGTGGACAGGACCACATGGTTTGAGGTCCTGGGCAATGGAGCACTTGGTTGAGAGAGGGAGAGAGATTTATACCCTCTGTTGGGCTTTGAATTTGTTTCTTGTTCCTGTGGCAAGAAATGTATCCTGATTGGTTGTCAGACTCCCATGGGGCCATGTAGGGGTAACTTTGTAGGTTGTCTTGAGTCCCAGGCTTAGTTAAATCATGCTGGGTGATGTAATCTTCTCAGGTGTCATGTGGTGAGATGGGTAGAGGGCTAATCCTATTATGTCCTGAGAGTGAAGGTCTTTTGTGTTGTAGATAAACTGGCCCAGCCTTTCTGGGGCTATTAACAAAGGTGGGGGCTGCTTTCCAAGAGCATGTTTCTCCTTTTCTCATTCAGGGAGGTATAATATTCTGCCTTTTTAATATTGCCTAGAATATTTCATTTTTTTAGGAGAGGGGTGGGTGCGAACTTTCTACAGTATATCATTATATTCCAGTGTTGATTGCCAAAATGGATGATGCATATTCAAAAAATTAGTAGAAGTATAACCAGGCTGGACTGTATTTTCATAACCAGTGGTAACATCAAGAAGCCTGGCAATTATGAAAGATGCTTCAACATGGAATTAAACACACTTTAAAACTTTTCTTTTATATCATCTGTTTTTCTGTTAAGCATCACTAATTCCGACATTTCTACAAAATATTGTACATTTCAGTTGCCTGAACTGTACTTAGAATCACCTGAACCACGAGCTGGGCAGCAAATAAATCTGATAAATAAAAGAAAAACATTAGTTATCTTCATGTGTGATAACAATGTCTAGAATACTTCAGGCTTCCCGTTGAAAATTACACTCAATTTCTTAATTAGAGGATGATAGATCAAGCTCTGGGAATATTCATGAGTGTCAAAATAACTTTTATGACATTTTTATGTTTCAAAATGGGTCTGATACTAACTTTGAATTGGAAGCTATTTATGAAATAGCGATTGTAAATCAGATTTCTTTTAACATAAGGTTTTAAAACTCCAGTCAGTCAGTCTTGCCTGCAGCCCGGCACTCCCACCTCAATTACAGTATAGTCAGTGACTTGGATTTCCACTTAAAAGAGAATAAAAATAAAATGTACAAAGCAAAAGGAAAAATTAAACATTATTCTTTTTCACTGGTGATAAATTAAAGGACAGCTGGTTCCAGATTAATTAAAAATACTTGTCAATTCCTATTATTTTGACCAATTATTTTAGTGCCATTTGTTAATCTTTAATTTGACTCTAACAATAATTTTTAAAGTACCAAATTGGTTTATGATTATATATTATCTTAATGTTATCAGTAGAATAATAAGAGGATTTTTTTCCCTTTTAATTGGTGTTTTAGAAATTCCTATCTACTTTTTACAATCTGTAAATCCCATTTGTACTTTTCTTGTCTTTTCTCTGATTTTATTCTTACATCTATATACTGTTGGAAGAAATGTCCATCCCAGCTCCGTGAAGGGGAAAACGTCGCGATGCGTCATGTGACAGCAACGTGACTCTGTACCTGTGACACCCGTGTGCTAAAGCCATTACTCTAGCAACTCAGTCCTCAAAGATACATAGACATTCACTATATAAAACCATCCCTTCAGATCAGCAGTGGGTTTCATATTATGTTACTATCGGTTCGTTGCATGCACGCACGCTTGCTTTGTGCGTGCGCGTGACTAGTTCACGTGTGCACTTGCCTTCTGCACATGTGCCCGGCCTTCCGCACATGCGCCTGGCCTCAAAAACCTGCCTAAATAGGATGGCATAGAGCTGGGACTGGCAGGCGGGCGTGCCCACTATTTCCGCTACCGGTTCGGGTGAACTGGTCCAAACCAGCTGAATACCATCTGCTTCAGACACCACAGCAGTTCCCAGCCTATTAGTTTTCCCAAGAGAAACCAAACTAAAAGCATCACACACTGTTTTTTTAAAAAAATGTGCCACAAACTCCCTGATTAACTCTTCCAGGCAGTAAGAAATGTTAAAGCACTTTATTATCAAAATGTATATTTGTAAAGCCCCAAACAGTGATGAATAATTGGAATACATAATTGGAATAATTGGAATACGGAGCCGACACGCTGGTTCCGTCCCAGGCGCCTGATGGACCCGGAGGGGTTCCGGACGGAGCTTGGGCCATTTCCTGAGGGTCTGGCACACGGCTCGGCTGAGGAACTTGTTGCGGCCTGGGAACGGGCCGCGGCGGGGGCCTTAGACCGGGTCGTGCCTTTGCGGCCTCTGACCCGGCGCAGGTCCCAACCAGCTCCTTGGTTCTCCGAGGAGCTGAGAGGGATGAAGCGCCGGAGAAGACGCCTAGAGAGTTCTTGGAGGTTCAGCTGCTCAGAAGCTGATCGGACACTAGTGAAGTCCTATACTAGGGCTTACCTAGTGGCAATGAGGGAAGCGAGGCGTTCACGCCTCCTCATTGCATCGGCAGATAACGCCCAGCCGCCCTGTTTGGGTGACCCGCTCCTCCTACACCAAGGGAGCGGGATGACCCGCTGCAGGGACGTGCTGAGGAGTTTAACGGTTATCTATACGATAAAATCGCTCAGCTTCGGGATGGTTTGGACCAAGATTGCGTGATACGGGTGAGACGGCTGAGGGTGGTCTTGGTGACATTGTATGGGATGAGTTTGACCCTGTCGCCCCGAGGACATGGACAGGTTGTTGGGAGGCTGAATGCCACCACATGTTTATTGGACCCGTGCCCTCCTGGTTGGTGCTGGCCACGCAGGAGGTGACACGAGGCTGGCTCCAGGCGATTACGAGCGCTTCTTTGGTGGAGGGTGTCTTTCCGGCCGCCTTGAAAGAGGCGGTGGTGAGGCCCTCCTCAAGAAGCCTTCCTGACCCGCTGTTTTAGGTAATTATCGCCCGTCTCCAACCCGCCGGCGAAGGTTGTAGAGAGTATGGTGGCATATCAGTTTCCTTGCACCTGGATGAAACTGTCTATCTAGACCTGCTCCAGTCCGGTTTCCGCCCGGTTACAGCACGGAGACGGCTTTGGTCGCAGGATGATCTCTGAGGGCCAGGATAGGGGTTGTTCCTCTGCCCTGGTCCTATTAGACCTCTCAGCGGCTTTCGATACCATCGACCATGGTATCCTGCTGCGCCGGTTGGGGGTTTGGGAGTGGAGGCACCGCTTATCGGTGGTTCTCCTCCTATCTCTCCGACCGGTCGCAGTCGGTGTTGACAGGGGCAGAGGTCGCCCCGAGGCGCCTCACTTGTGGGTGCCGCAGGGTCGATTCTCTCGCCCTTCTGTAACATCTACATGAAGCCGCTGGGTGAGATCATCAGTGGTTTCGTGTGAAGTACCAGCTGTATGCGGATGACACCCAGCTGTACTTTTCACACCGGACCACCCCAACGGCTATCAAGTGCTGTCCCGGTGTCTGGAGGCCGACGGGTCTGGATGGGGAGAAACAGGCTCAAGCTCAATCCTCCAAGACAGAGTGGCTGTGGATGCGGCATCCCGGTACAGTCAGCTAAATCCGCGGCTGACCATCGGTGGCGAGTCACTGGCCCCGATGGAGAGGGTGCGCAACTTAGCGTCCTCCTGGATGAGCGGCTGTCTCTAGAAGATCATTTGACGGCCGTCTCCAGGAGAGCGTTCTACCAGGTTCGCCTGGTGCGCCAGTTGCGCCTTTCTGGACGGGAGGCCCTATGCACGGTCACTCACGCCTCGTGACGTCTCGCCTGGATTACTGCAACGCTCTCTACATGGGGCTCCCTTGAAGGGCATCCGGAGGCTACAGTTAGTCAGAATGCGGCTGCGCGGGTGATAGATGGAGCCCTCGTGGCTCCCGTGATAACACCCATCCTGCGAGGCTGCACTGGCTACCTGTGGCCTTCCGGTGCGCTTCAAGGTTTTGGTGACCACCTTTAAAGCGCTCCATGGCATAGGGCGGGTTATCTACGGGACCGCCTACTGCGACCAGATACCTCTCACCGACCCGTGCGCTCTCACAGGGAGGGACTCCTCAGGGTGCCGTCAGCTAGGCAGTGTCGTCTGGCGACGCCCAGGGGAAGGGCCTTCTCTGTGGGGGCTCCCGCCCTCTGGAACGAGCTCCCCCCAGGACTCCGTCAACTTCCGGACCTTCGAACCTTCCGTCGCGAGCTCAAGACACATTTATTCATCTGTGCAGGACTGGCTTAGATTTTAAATTTTATAGGGGTTTTAAATTGATTTTAATATTTATATTTCTATTTTAAATGATAGGGCACTGGAATAAGTTTTTTAAAGATTATTTTAATTTTGTATACTGATGTTTTATATGCCTGTAAACCGCCCTGAGTCCTTTTGGGAGATAGGGCGGTATATAAATTTAAATAATAAATAAATAAATAAATAAAATAAATAAATACATGTATGTGTGTGTTATATGATTGATCACATGATAATGAGAGAGATGATTTCTTATCAATTGGTGGGGCAATACACCTGCTCCATGTGATTAGAATGAACAGCAGGGCTGGAGCTATTAAGATTATTTCCCAAGCAGTAAAACAATCTGCCTCTATTAATCCACTGAGAAATTACTCTTTAAATTAACAGCTTTTTAGGTACAGTATGACCTTACTGAGACACATTTTATATTGCTGCGTTAAATCTGGCTCACTGTGACTGAGCTTGGAAGGTAAGCATGGTAATGCCTTGTTAGTATTTGGATGAGGTACCATCAGGTAATGGCTCAGCTCTAAGGAAGATTAAGAAGTCAGAAGCCATCTCAAAAATTCCAAATGTCAGCGTTCCAGAAAAAACCTCCCACTCCAAAGCAAGCATCTTTCAAAGTTCTATTTACTAGGATAGGTAAACTGGCACATCTGGGAAAATCCGAATCTGAGAGATCTCAGTTTTCCCTCAGTAAATCAAAACCCCCAAGACCATCCACTGACTCTTCAGTCAATCACATGCTCCAATCGCCAACCGTCCCATCTCGAGACAGCATTCCGACCACTCCTTCTCCAGATGCAGGATCGGTCTGACCTTGACCAACCGGAAGAATGTTATTATGTCTAAAGACAACCCCTCTACTAAATCCCCCTTCCTAGTTTCCCACACATGAGAAAATGGCAGCATGGAAGCTTCCGGCCTAGTATGGCTTCCAAAGCTGACATTAGACTTGTAACAAGAATGGACACATTTACATATAAAGTCATCAGATGGAAAGCTTCATTGGGAGAGGCATAATATCCACCGGGGAGGGGAAAGTGATGAAATGTCCATCATGGCACAAACTCTATAGCTTATACATTTTCATCAGCTGTTGGAGTACAGCTATGTATGGAAGGATTTGTGTTGTGTCTTTATCTGCTTGTTGTTATATTTTTGACACTGGAGCTAGCGAAGATAGCTGTGGGAGAATTTGCTATTTGGAAGCATAGGCAGGGGTAGGCTGCTGGGGTTTCACAGGGGTTCGGGAAAACCCCTAGCTAAGATTCTGTGTGCAGTTCGAAGAACCCCCAAATCCCACTCCTGGCTGGCCACGCTCACCCCGCCCCACTCAGGAGTCCTCCAGAGGGCCTCTGGAGCCTGGGGAGGCCATTTTTGCCCTCCCAGAGTCTCGAGAAAAGCCTCCAGAGCCCAGGGATGGCAAAAACACTCCTCTGCCATGGTACAGGAGGCCAGGCGCATCATGGCCACACCCACACAGCAAACGGGCAGAGAACCCCTTGCTAAAATTTTTGAAGCCCACCCCTGGATCAGTTGGATACTATATATATATATATATCTGTCTGTCCTCACTAAAGTCCAAAACTTTACTATTTGACGGAGTTAGTGGAGGAACAGTGATAGCAGCACCAGACTCTGGCTGGTGTCAATTGCTATCTAAAATTAGTTGGTAAGCTTTCTTCGACATTAATTATAAAATACTACTGTTGTACTTCCAGCTCTGATCCTCTATCGTCTGAATTGCTTATTTCCATAAATCATTTCCCTCCCTTCCTACATTTTTTTTCACCACATACAGTACTTGTAGAATTCCTAATGAACATTTCTCACTTCAGCTGGGTTAGCAAAGCAAATTATCTAGTTGATTCAGATTTTCCCTGGATGGCTTGAAAAATTCATTTTTACTCACCGGTGAGATTAGTTCAGTGTATTATCTAGGTTGTATTTTAATTGCTGTAAGAATCCTTGGAGCCAATTTGAATTAAAAATCATACAACAATATTAAAATAAAGAAAAAAATGAGCCCTGAATGGCCAGACAGCGAGGGAGCCTTTCCCTAAGTGAACTTATCAAGGATAATAAAGGGATGTGCATACAAGCTAATATCATGAATAGATATATTTGCCAGTCAGCTTTGACTGCATACTAAAAGAAAGATAAATATTGTGAATTATTTGAAATTTGGGGAGGAAAAAATACACCATGGAAGATCCAAAAATGAAATTATAATAACTGAACACTTAAGCATTTTGTTTTAATTTTAACAGATACTGCATATCAAAAATGAATACCATTGTTATATAATCTTTCAAATGTAAAAGCATAACAGCTATTAAAAACACTAAAGAGGATGCAGAATATAAATGAATACAGATTCTGTATTAATATCAATATCAACAATCTGCATATTTTCAGCAGTAGGAACATTACTCTGTTCATAGTACATGCTTTTCCCTAGGCAAACCCAACCTTATCTAGGGTTGGTTTTCTATTTTCCATCTCTCTTAAAACCACTTCAGGAGCAGTTTGCTTTGTTTTTTCGTGCATACATACAATACAAGAGTTGGGAGAGGCCTTGGAAGTCATCTAGTCCAACCCCCTGCATTTTGTATTTTGTATGCAATATATAATGCATACTAATAAGTACAGTATGTACCGTATTTTTTAAAGTATAAGATGCACTTTTTTCCCTCCTAAAAGAGATTGAAAATTTGGGTGTGTCTTATACTCCGAATGTAACCCCGCCCACTCAACGGCCCCCACCCTTCGGCCTCTGCATGTCCTCTTCCTGGCTGCAGAGATTGCTACCGACAATGGCTTGTGTTTTTGGGCTCTGCGCATCATGTTTTCAGCCTTCAAACGCTCCATTTGAGATCCCTTCAAGGCTGCGGGGATCACCAAAGCACATCACCACTGATTGTTGCCCGAAAACATGATAAGTTTGGAGGCTGCAAACACAACGCGTGGTGCCTAAAATAGCTACCTGGAACAGCTGCTGCCTTCTCTTACCCCTTCTGCGCTTCACCTGCGTTAGTCACTGGAGCTCCCTCTGACAATCAGCTGTGCTTTTGAAGCTGTGTTTCAGCTCCAACACAGCACTTGCGAGAAAAGCTATCTTCCGCGCTTTGCCTGCTTTTCTAATTACTGCTCCTACCAACGATCAGCTGTGCTTTAGAAGCTATTTTTCAGCCCCAGCCAGCCCCAACCTCAAAACCAGCAAGAAAACTAATGTGCTAAAGTTGACCAGGCTAAGGACACTAGCCAGATGAATACCTGGCAGGCAGATTTTTTTTCCCATTTCCCCGCCAAAAAAAACGAAGGTGCATTTTATACTCCAAAAAATACGGTATGTATAGTTTTTCATTCACAGAATGCATGCAAATCAATTGTGTCTGTTTGCGTGCATTTTACTGTACCCATCTGTGAACATTTAAAGCTATTGTGAGATACAATGGCACAACACATCAATCTGTTTGTTTGGGGGGAGTAGTTCCTTTCTCAAAAAAACCAAAGGAGGATGGAAGATGACGTGAGACACTGTGAGGGTTTATGTCATATTTATGCTTTCTTCTTAATCATTATCTACACTATTCATTTATCCTTGATTCAGGTTAAGCAATGTGAAATGTTAATTAATTATTCATCATTCTCGCTATCTTTTAAATGCAGGCAGGGATTATGCAAGTGGAAAAATATTTTTGAATGTTTGATACTATCAGATGGAAAGTGTAAAGATCTTAAGGCACTTCTAGAGCAACTTGTTCTTATTTATCTAGAGCAGAGGTGTCAAACTCGCAGCCCACGGGCTGGATGCATCACACATTGGCCATGCCCACCTCCATTTTAGTGAAGGGAGGGAAAGTCACAATATGTCACGTGATAAGAGGTTGTTCCTCTGTCCTAGTCCTATTAGATCTCTCAGCAGCTTTCAATACCATCGACCATGGTATCTTGCTGCAGCGACTCGGGGGGCTGGGAGTGGGGGGCACCGTTTATCGGTGGTTCTCCTCCTATCTCTCCGACCGGTCGCAGACAGTGTTGGCAGGGGGGCAGAGGTCGATCCGTGGCGCCTCCTATGTGGGGTGCCACAGGGGTCGGTCCTTTTGCCTCTTCTGTTCAACATCTATATGAAGCCGCTGGGTGAGATCATCTGTGGTATTGGGGTGCGATGTCATCTGTACACTGATGACACCCAGCTGTACATTTCCACCCCAGACCACCCCAACGAGGCCATCGAAGTGATGTCTGGAAGCCGTACAGGTCTGGATGGGGAGAAACAGGCTTCGGCTCAACCCCTCCAAGACCAAGTGGCTGTGGATGCCGGCTTCCTGGTACAGCCAGCTTACTCCATTGCTGACTGTTGGGGGCGAGTCGTTGGCCCCCACGGAGAGGGTTCGCAATTTAGGTGTCCTCCTGGATGCACAGCAGTCTCTAGAAGACCATTTGGCTAGGGGGGCTTTTTATCAGGTTCGCCTGATTCACCAGTTGCGTCCCTTTCTAGACCGGGTTTCCCTTTGCACAGTCACTCATGCCCTCGTTACATCCCACCTGGACTACTGCAATGCTCTCTACATGGGGCTCCCCTTGAAGAGCACCCAGAAGCTCCAACTGGTCCAGAATGTGGCCGCACGGGTGATAGAGGGAGCACCTCATGGCTCCCATGTAACACCTCTCTTGCGCAGACTGCACTGGCTTCCGGTGGTCTTTTGGGTGCAATTCAAGGTGTTGGTTACCACCTTTAAAGCACTCTATGGCTTAGGACCGGGCTATTTACGGGACCGCCTACTGCCACCAACAACCTCCCATCGACCTGTGCGCTCTCACAGGGAGGGCCTCCTCGGGGTACCATCAATTAAACAATGTTGACTGGTGGCGCCCAGGGGGAGGGCCTTCTCTGTGGGGGCTCCTGCCCTCTGGAATGAGTTGCCTCCGGGGCTTCGCCAACTCCTTCGGACCTTCCGCCGTGAGCTGAAGACTCTTTTATTCCATCGAGCAGGGCTAGCCTAAAAATGTAGTTTTAATGGGGTTTTAGTTTTATTATTATTGTTAGGTTTTTAGTATTTCGGCCACAAATTATATTAATTTTATTATGTTTTTAATTTGTATTTATTGTGTTTTTTAAACTGGCTGTTAACCGCCCTGAGTCCTTCGGGAGAAGGGCGGTACACAAATTCAATTATAAATAAAATAAATAAATAAATAATGTGACGACACAAGTTTTACATCCCTGATCTAGAGCCTTGGGACATTTAGAAACAAATGCAATTTAACATGCTTTATTTTTACTTTCAAACTAAAAGCTCTACTCAGAAATACATTGCATAGATCCAGATCCTACTTAGAATGCAGTTGAACTCCCCAGGCTACGTTTGATATCCAGAAAAATGGAGGGTGGAGGAACCCAACATTCATGGTACCACATTCTACATAATGGACCTCAGGTACTACAATTCCCATCTATTTATGTAAATTCTACCAACACTTTTCCAGTTCTTGATTGAACATAGAACATGTTTGATGTTCAGTTATAGAACATCATCAGAGTTGGAAGGGACCTTGGAGGTCTTCTAGTTCAACCCCCTGCTCAAGCGGGAGACGTTATACCATTTCAGACTAGTGACTATCCAGTCTCTTAAAAGCCTTCATGATGGAGCGTCCACAACTTCTGAAGGTTAGCTGTTCCACTAGTTGATTGTTCTTACTGTCAGAAAATTTCTCCTTAGTTCTAGGTTGCTTCTCTCCTTGGTTAGTTTCCATTCATTGCTTCTTGTCCTGCCTTCTGGTGCTTTGGAAAATAGGTTGACCCGTTCTTCTTTGTGGCAACTCCTCCAACATTGGAACACTATTATCATCTCACCTAATCCTTCTTTTCATTAGACTAACCATACCCAATTCTGGCAACCATTCTTCATATGTTCTAGCCTCCAGCCTCTCAATCATCTTTGTTGGTCTTCTATGCACTCTTTCTAGAATCTCAACATATTTTTTTATATTGTGGTGACCAATACAGGATGAGTGTTCCAAGTATGGTCTTACTAAGGCCTTATACCCTAAAGCAGAGGTCTCCAACCTTGGTCACTTTAAGGCTTGTGGACTTCAACTTCCAGAGTTCCTCAGCCAGCAAAACTGGCTGAAGAATTCTGGAAGTTGAAGTCCATAAGCCTTAAAGTGACTAAAGTTGGAGACCCCTGCTCTAAAGTATTATTAACATGTCAAATGATCTTGATTCACTGACTTCTGATTCACGTCTTGATTGTGACTTGATTCACTGACTTATCACTCAGAGTTATCTACTCAAGTGTCATTGCTTCAATCAGTGCACATGGTAACTATCTCCTTTTTTGAGAATGTTCATGTTCCAATACCTATCTTTTCTTGTATATTTGTAGAACTCTTCATTCTGGTATTTTTCCACATGCTGCATAATTTATGTACTCTATCTTTCCTATTTGTCCATTCACATAAATAAGTGACACTCTAAACCAAAATACAATGCTAATAACTTGATAGTAACAAAACGATATATGCATAATTCATCAAAAATAGTTTGAATACAATCAGACCTGAAAGGGAAGCAATACTGAACATATTACTTATTGGGTGTTTCTGCCAATTCTCATTGCAGTGCCCATACATTCTGTGTCCTAGAATGCCTATAATAGGGATGCCAAAAACAAGGCCTGTGGGCTGCATCCGGCCCGTGATGTGGTCGGATTTGGCCCATAGGGCCAGCCTGGAAAATGTAAAGGGCCGCCCCGCGTCACTTCAGCCCAGTCTACCCAATGCAAAAGGAAACATGCCAGCAGTTTTGGGAGTGGCATCAAGCTGGCCACATCCACCCAGTTGGCCACACCCACCCAGTTGGCCACACCCACCCAGTTGGCTATACCTGCCTGGCCCCCTGAGATCAACCAAAGGCCTGATGCGGCCCTCAATGAAATTGAGTTTGATACTCCTGGCCTACAATGAGCAGAGGTGGTATTCAGCAGGTTCTGACTAGTTCTGGAGAACCATTAGTGGAAATTTTGAGTAGTTCGGAGAACCGGTAAATACAACCTCTGACTGGCCCCGCCCCCATCTATTCTCTGCCTCCCAAGTCCCAGCTGATCAGGATAAAATGGGGATTTTGCAGTAACCTTCCCCTGGAGTGGGGAGGGAATGGAGATTTTATAGTATCCTTCCCTGCCACGCCCACCAAGCTACACCCACATAACTGGTAGTAAAAAAAATTGAATCCCACCACTGACAATGGGAGCCATGTCTTGGGAGGGTTGTCCCACATTGCTTATGGAAGCACTCAGAGTTTTGGAAAGCTATGTATTAAGTTGTAGATACTTGCTAAAGAATGATTTCTAGCCTGTTCAGTTTTCCATCTAGCAGATGCATGTTTGTATCTTGTGTGTTCAAAACTGGAATCATACCATCAGTGAAGAACACATTGGACCACTGTGAATGAATGAATGAATGAAAGTGATGGAACAAAATTGTTAGGTTTGCAGTGAGTTCTTACTTAGAAATGTCATTTTCTATCAAAGGCAATTTTCTCTGCTTTGTAGCCTCACTGAAGATACAAACATGCAATAGATGGGTTAAGATTGCAATAGCAGCTTAGATTCCATTTCAATTTTTAGAACTTATATTTTTCTGCCATGCCCACCCATCTACCAACCCTTATTCAGGTTTTTTCCCCCTTAAATAGCTATTGAGTTATGAGGCCTCCAACCACATTTGCTATGGTCAATGTTTTAGCACTCAATGTCAAAATGCTGCCATTGTTTCGTCATGAAAAAAAATTATAGGATTAATTTAATCTTTTCTCTTTCTATCCAGAATGTTTCTGCCATATTAATTCATTATTCAAATGTTAATGTAAATTGCTTATTTACAACACCCAAGATACATTGTTTATTTTCAGAAATTATGTAGAAATGCTTCCAATTTTCTACTAGCTCAGAAGAATCTCCCTTTAGCTTTCTTCTCTGAATACATAACCCAGTCGCCCAAGTTGTTTCTTGTTATGCAAGTAAAATACAAATGAAAGTTTGACTGATCTGCATCCATTTAAGTATTAAAAATTACCTCTTCTACTTTCAAATTCAGTAGCCTTCCCTCAACTTATAACATTTCATTTTTAATTCTTAGCCTGAATTATATTAACTAACAAGGCTCTGCATTGTCTTAAATTCAAAATGACAGTTGGGCCTCTAATACCAGGGGTGGGCTGCTGGAGGTTCGCAGGGGTTTGGGAGAACCTCTAGCTAAAATTCTGTGCAGTTCGGAGAACCCCCAAATCCCACTCCTTGCTGGACCCACCCACCCTGGCCCTCCCCTCCCAGGACTCTCCACATGGACCATTTTGGATGCAAGTAAGTGCAGGGGAGGCTTGGAGAGGGGAAAAAACAGGCCTACCAGAAGTTCGGGAAGGCCTCCAGAGGGCCTCCAGAGCCTGAGGAGGCTGTTTTAGACCTCCCAGAGGCTTGAGGAAGCCTCTGGAGCCCAGGCAGGACAAATACACCCCCCTCCCACCATGGTGCAGGAGGCCGACTAGACCACGCCCACCATGGCCATGCCCACCCAGCAACCAAGCGGAGAACCCCTTGCTAAAATTTTTGAAGCCCATCCCCGTCTAATACATATGGAGGTCCACAGTCTGGAAGAAAAAAAACAAAAACAAGATGCAGTAAAAGTTTAGATCTTCTACTTTGAGAACCAGGTTTCACTATGAGAATAGAATAGAATTTTTTATTGGCCAAGTGTGATTGGACACACAAGGAATTTGTCTTGGTGCATATGCTCTCAGTGTTACATAAAAGAAAAGATACGTTCATCAAGGTACAACATTTACAACACAATTGATGATCAATATATCAATATAAATCATAAGGATTGCCAGCAACAAGTTATAGTCATACAGTCATAAGTGGAAAGAGATTGGTGATGGGAGCTATGAAACGATTAATAGTAGTGCAGATTCAGTAAATAGTCTGACAGTGTTGAGGGAATTATTTGTTTAGCAGAGTGATGGCCTTCGGGAAAAAACTGTTCTTGTGTCTAGTTGTTCTGGTGTGCAGTGCTCTATAGCGTCGTTTTGAGGGTAGGAGTTGAAACAGTTTATGTCCAGGATGCGAGGGATCTGCAAATATTTTCACTTTTCATGAGTGAAAAGTGCTCTTCCATTTTGCAGTTGGATGCTGCCCCACATCCAGGAGGGAGGATGTAAAACATCCTTGGGGAACGTACAGCAAGAGAATTCAGTGTGAGCCTCCTCTACCCCACATCTCCCCACATCTTCCCCCGGTGAGCTTCTCCCCAATTGGGAGAAGATCCTGGCATTATGATAATTCCATTTGTGGGTATGCTTTGAAAATCCAACAGATGGTGGTGTTCCCTAAGACATTGATGAATGTAGATTTCCCTCCCTCACTTTACAATTTGCTTCAGTTTAGTGATCATACAACGTTCTCATAGATGATCTGCATTGGTTTCTCCCATTAAAATTTGGTAGACAGAGGATGGGATGTACAGTTATGCTACAAAATGAACTTTAAAGAAACACAGTACCTTTTGTCAACTGTTTCCTTCCCCCCTTAGAACAAAAAGTTAAACTTCTAGGTCGGGGTCCCCAACCTTTTGGATCTCAGGGATCACTAAATTCATAATTTTAAATCCCGAGGACCACTAATGATCTGCTTAATGACCAGCTGGGTGGGTGTAGCTAGGTGTTCATATGACTGGATGGGTATGACCAACTTGATGTCACTCATGTCGAGGGGCACCTCGCCGACCTCTACTCGCCCCTCCCCTCCTACCCACTCCTCCCCTGCCTGCCCGGGCTCTTTAGGGCCCCAATAGGAAGCAGTTGTTGGAGCTAAGCAGCCACCATGAGAAAGAGTTAGCAAAACAGCTGGCTCAGTTCAAATTGGATCTGACCAAGAGGTTCAGCAGAAGCACCTCACTAGGAGCATAGGCTTTCCAAGCAGAAGGAAGACCTGTGGGAGTGCAAGGCCAGGTATTCCCGCAGGTCTGGAGGCTCAGCGGGTTGAGATGGTCAGCCAGTTCCAGGCCATGATGCAGTCCCACTGGAATAAGATTCTTTGGCTCTTTGCCACAAGCAGCACTTCCCTCCAGCCTTCACCCAAAGCCCCACACCAGGAGGCTGAAGCAGGCCCCAAAGTGAAATTTCCTCCCCCCCACCCGGACCCACACAAAAAAATCCCAAAGCAGGAGACTCTCTGCAGCAACACAAACATTCACTGCACGTATCTGGTCCAGGGGCCATAGTTTGAGGACCCCTGATTTAGTGCAATATAAAAAATGCAAATAATTTTTCTGGGGACCACCAAAATTTTCTCGTGGACCACCAGTAGTCCATGGACCACCAGTTGGTGACCGCTGCTCTATTCTCACTCCAGCTAATTGCAGTTAAATGCAATTAAACCATTTCAATAATTAAACCATTGCAATAGCAGTGTTGATTTCAAAGAAATCTAAGATAGCGGTCCCCAAACTTTTTGGCTCCATGGACCGGCAGCAGAGGTGCTGATGGGGTGCTGATGGGGTGCTGAGGGGATGGTTTTGGGCACATAACCCAATCCTGCGCATGCGCCAATAAAACTTAATGTGCTCGCCCGTCACTTGTGCAGCCCAGTTCCCAATGGGCCGCCGATCGGTACCGGTCCGTGGTCCAGAGTTTGGGGACCCCTGATCTAAGATACCAATTTAGGTTGACGAAGATATGGAGTATAGTCTATTCCAGCTCAGCAAGATGATTAGAATAAAATAACAGTGTCGGAAGGGACCTTGGAGGTCTTCTAGTCGAATCCCCAGCTTAGGCAGGAAACCCTACATCACTTCAGACAAATAATTATCCAACCTCTTTTTTAAAACTCCCAGTGTTGAAGCATTCACAACTTCTGGAGGCAAGTTGTTCCATTGATGAATTGTTCTAACTGTCAGGAAATTTCTCCTTAAGTTCTAGGTTGCTTCTCTCCTTGATTAGTTTCCACCAATTGCTTCTTGTTCTACCCTCAGGTGCTTTGGAGAATAGCTTGACTCCCTCTTCTTTGTGGCAACCCCTGAGATATTGGAACACTGCTATCATGTCACTCCAAGTCCTTCTTTTCATTAAACTAGACATACCCATTTCCTGCAACTGTTTTTCATGTGTTTTAGCCTCCAGTCCCCTAATAATCTTTGTTGCTCTTCTCTGCACTCTTTCTAGAGTCTCAGCATCTTTTTTACATCGTGTAAAATGTAGTTGCAGTGGGCTTTGGCACTTAGATCATTTGATATGAAAACTCCAAGGTTTTTAACAGGTGTGTAAGGTAATGTCCATCAAGCTTGTACTTATGTTTAGGTTCTTTTTTCCAATATGTAAGACTGAACATTTGCTGGTAGAGATTTGGAGTTGCCAAGTTTTAGACCATTCAGATACAAAGTCAAGGTCTTTTTGAAGGGTAGCTGTATTGTTGGTGGTGTTAAATAGTTTGACATCGTCAGCAAAGAGAACACAATTACTTATAACATGGTCACATTAATGTATAATATGAAGAGTGTTGGTCCAAGAATGCTGCCTTGAGAAACGCCACTTTTGACAGGAACAGGATTTGATAGAGCATTGCCAATTTTGACCACTTGTTGTCTGTTAGACAGAAAAGCAGATATCCATTTGTGAAGGGGTCCTGAAATGCCATAGGATTTTAGTTTTAGGAGAAGTTTATCGTGTACTACTGAGTCAAAAGCTTTGCAGAGGTCTATGTAGATTGCATCTATTGTTTTGCCTTGATCAAGATTTGTAGTCCATATGTTTTTACAGTGAAGAAGTTGTAAGTTGCATGATAATTTTTTCCTGAAACCAAATTGTTTGTTGGAGAGTAGGTTGTTTGTTTCTAGGTGGAGGGTAATGGATTGGTTGATGATAGATTCCATTACTTTGCAGGTGACGCAACATAGAGAGATTGGTCTGTAATTTTCAACAAGGCTGGGGTCTCCTTTTTTGAAGACTGGGATGACCGTGGCTAGTGACCAAAGTTTGGGAAGGGAACTGGACGTGAAAGCTTTATTAAAGGTTATGCTTAGGGGTTCTGCTATATTAGTGGAAAGCTTTTTTAAGAAGTATGCACATAGACCATCAGGTCCAATGGATAGGGATGGTTTCAGTTTGCGAAGAGCTTTTTCAACATTATCTTCTGTGAAATCTATTTGTGTTAGGTCGTTGTACTCATTGTTGGTATGATAGGGGAATGTCGGGTATGAGCCATTACTGTTAACAAAGACTGAACCAAAGAATGTGTTAAAGATGTTTGCTTTAGCGGTTTCATCATTATATTCTTTGCCGTTAAATTCTTTTAGTGGTGGGATGGATCTCGAGTCTTTTAAGTTTGTTGTTTACAAAATTATAAAAAGCATGATTAGAATTTGTGTGCGAAGGTTTTCTTCTAGCTTGGTGTGGTAATTGGTGCATTCAATTTTTATTTGGTTGCATATATTTCTGTAGCGGTTTTTGACATTTGCTACATAGCCCTTTTTTCTTCTTCTCCAAAGGGATGTTCTTTTGGATAGGAGCTTTTTTATTGATATGGGTAAATTGTTCTTTCTGATTTTGCTGGTGATTTGTGGTATGTACAGTTTAATGACTTTACTGATTTCAAGTAGGAAAACTCTTAGTGGTCTTCAGTAGTGATACAGGTTGAGAATAGATTTTGCCAGTCAAGAGGTGAGAGGTCGATGTTTATAAGGTTGTATTTGGCTTTTTTGAAATTGTAGTTTGGAATACCATTATTATGATGATTTTTGTAAGGGCGTATATTGAGACAAAAGTCTATCATGTTGTGGCCGCTGTTGGAAATGGGTTCTTTTATTTGTAGTCCATAAATTGAGTTTTTGTTGTTGCAGAAGATGAGGTCAAGGCAGTTGTTGAGTCTTGTGTTGTTAGTTACTAGTTGTTCAAGACCTAGGTTTGTAACAGCATTATATAGGGCAGTATGGATGGGTTCAGTTGTACATTCATTTGTTATAGAATAGAATAGAATAGAATTTTATTGGCCAAGTGTGATTGGACACGCAAGGAATTTGTCTTGGTGCATATGCTCTCAGTGTACATAAAAGAAAAGATACGTTCATCAAGGTACAACATTTACAACACAATTATCCAGTTAATAAAAGGTAGATTAAGGTCACCCAGGAAGATGAGAGGATATGGGCAAGAGGTAGCCCATGTTAGTAGTGTGGTTAACATGTTCGCATGAGCGATGTCGTAGTCAGGGGCTCTGTAGCATAGTAAGAATCGAAGTGTGATGTTAAGGGTCAGGTCGCATACAATAGTTTCAGGAAGAGCAAGTTTATATGCAACTTGAATATTTTTTAGATTCAGTGACTTTTTGTAAAATATAGCCACTCCACCTCCTCTGCGGGTTTCACGATCTGACCTAAAAACATGATACTCTTTGTCTGAAATAATGGAGTCAGGGAGGGAAGAGTTCAGCCAAGTTTCGCAAACAAATTTAATATCAAATGTACCATTGTTTAACAAGAAGATAAATTCAGGCAATTTGTTTACAATGCTTCTTGCATTTATCAATTTGCATTTAAAATCTGTAGTGTTTGATGTAGAAGAAGTAAGGGGCGTGCGTACCTAGTTTTGGATGATAGCTGGAATGGGTACCTTTAATTTCATGATTTCTGTGACTGGTCTCTCTACTTTCTTTAGCAAAAGTAACTAACAACTTCAATTCAATATTAATTAGTGCTTTATATTTTCTGAGTTGCAGGCATTGCTTTTGTACATAATAACGCCTATAACTTCTACTTCAGTAGCTAATTAAACTCTTTGACACGCCATTAGTCTATGTGTGGTGGTATTTGCTGCAAAATCTTTTTTGGGATTACATCTTCCAATTAATAGAGGAGGGGGAAGAGAAAAAAAAATGGGAAAAACACTGTTTTTAAATGGAAGATCACTGCCAAGAGAAAACTAGTAAGTTGGTCAATTTGCACGAATGAGAGGTTGCAGAAGAGAAGAAAACTCCATGCGGGCCCCCATGCATGCGCAGGTGGCCCCCTGCATGCCAATGCCCCCTGCACATGTGCGTGTGGGCCCCCTCTCACATGCTCTGACCCCCACGCATGCACAGCAGAGACCTGACAACCAGCTGGCTGGCAGGAGGCGCATACACATGTGCACAGAGCTGAACCGGGACAATGGCTCGCGGGCCCACAGAGGGCACTGCATGCCAGCTGTGGCACATGTGCCATAGGTTTGCCATCACAGGTGTAGGGTCTCCTGCTTGGGCAGGGAGTTAGACTACATGACCTACACGGTCCCTTCCAACTCTGTTATTCTGTTATTCTTACTGAACTCCAAATATATAATGTCCGCAGCATTTTGCTGGTCCACTAAGTTAGTCACTTTGTCAGAAATGGAATAAGCGATGTCTGACATGATCTATTCTTGACAAACTCATATTGGCTTCTAGTAATAGCTTTGCTGGTTTGCAGATCCATTGATTATCTTCCCAGGATCTTCCCAGTGGACATCACTCCCCAGTCCCATTATACTGACCCTTATTTTATGATCAGCATGGTTTGTCTCTTCTTTCTCATAAAGTGTTTATAGACTACCAGTCAAGAAAATTACACTCTACATTTTTTTCTCAAAATCTCATTCAGTTCTGCAAGAAACCAGTTTCATATGAGATGTACAATTATGGATATTAGATTCCATATCCCAGATCACTAATGATTCCACATCCTGTCTGTCAACTCATATTTTATTGTAAAGCAAGCCAGGTAGGAGCACCTGGCAAAATAATGATTGATCTTAACAGTAGGCTAATGTGTCATCTGAACAGACTAGTCAAGGTCATTATGATAGAGAAGACACATTTAGAAAACATGAGACAAATTGCTAAAGAAGGGTAGAATTGTTAACTCTTCATTTTGATTTACAATCCATGTTATGTTATTATGGCTATTAGATTATGTTCTAAAGCCTTAACTTAATACAAAATACTTGATCGACATAAGATGTGATATTAAACTAACACTATTACTCTGACTTTTTTATTCTCTCTTTGTAAATCCCTTTTCTAAATTTCTTTTGTTTTTCTTACTTTTCTGGTTTTTGATTGTGCTTTCAAATACTGGATATCAGAAGTGTGAAGGAGGATGGCAAAATCCTGACAATCTCATAACCCTACAAAACTTATTTCGCCAAGCTAAATTTTACGAACTTCTGCAAAAAGAAGTTTGGAAAATTCCAGGCATCTAATGATCCAAAACCAAACTTTTTAATACAGAGATGTGGCTGAAATAGGTTACTCTCTTGTGACCACCAATTCAATTGTCTTCATTATTTCAGGCATGTGGTTCAGACTTCAGATGATTATCTTAAAAGTATAGCGGCAGTTTGTTTTGAAGTCATTTGAATTTTTAAAGATTAATGCTGACATCAGCATTAACTGTTTTTTGCATAATTGCACCTGTGTGTGCCTACCGTCCCTGTCCTAATATTCCTTTTTATTTACTCTTTTTTATTTTTTTTTATTTTTGTCACAACAGTATACACAAACATCACCATAAATACAAAAAAACAAGATATCATGAAAGAAATATATGTATATATAAGTAAAAACGTGTAACAACTATGTTAATTTGATATAATAAAGGGAACAATAGGACAGAAACGGTAGGCACTTTGTGTTCTTATGCACGCCCCTTATAGTCCTCTTAGGAATGGGGTGAGGTCAATAGTAGACAGTTTTTGGTTGAAGATTTTGGGATTTTGAATAGAGACTATGGAGTCAGGTAATGAGTTCCAAGCATTAACAACTCTGTTACAGAAGTCATATTTTCTGCAATCAAGTTTGAAGCGGTTGACATTAAGTTTAAATCTATTGTTTGCTCTTGTATTATTGCGATTGAAGCTGAAGTAGTCTTTAACAGGAAGGATATTGCAGTAGATGATTTTGTGTGTTAAACACAGGTCATGTCGAAGACGGTGGAGTTCTAAGTTTTCTAGTCCCAGGATTTCTAGCCTGTTGGAATAAGGTATTTTGTTGTTTTCAGAGGAATGGAGAACTCTTCTTGTAAAATATTTCTGGACGCGTTCGATTGTATTAATGTCAGAGATGTGGTATGGATTCCAGACAGATGAGCTGTATTCAAGAATAGGTCTGGCAAATGTTTTGTATGCTCTAGTTAGTAGTGTAGAGTTTTTGGAAAAGAAGCTGCATAAAATTAGGTTTACAACTCTTAGAGCCTTTTTTCTATGTAGTTGCAGTGGGCTTTGGCATTTAGGTCATTTGATATGAGAACTCCAAGGTCTTTAACAGGGTGGGGGTCATCTGTAAGGTAATGTCCATCGAGTTGGTATTTAGTGTTTAGATTCTTTTTTCCAATGTGTAAGACAGATTTTCATGTATCCAAATTGTTTATACTTTTACCTGTTATCTTACATATGACTGACAAATAAATAAATAAATTTTTTTTAAAATAAAATAAATCTTGAATTGGGCTTGTAAAAATGCTAGAGACAATGGCCACTGATACAATAGGTATCACATAACCTGACATCCCCTGCTTGGGAAAATTTATTCTAACCATCATTAAAGACCTCACAGAGAAGGAATTGAAATAGTGCTGCCTCCCCTGTTTCAGGTTCATAGATAATGGAGACATTGTTCAGTCTTTCCAGTTTCCTGGCTGAGAACCTTGACTGTGTATTAGAATGGTCAAACAATTGGCAACTCCAAATCTCAACCAACAAATGCTCTGTCTTACGGACTGGCAAAAAAAAAAAAAAATCAGAACACAAAATACAAGCTGGATGGGTATGTTGCGGGAATCTGAGTTTCCAATGGAAGGAGAAAAGACCATGAAGGATTGGAAAAACAAGAATTATTTTATTATTTGGGCAAACAGGACACAGACCCCCACTCACGTGGAAAACAAAGGTCTGAGCCTCGAGCAAGGTATAATCTTTTATACCTTTGGTTACAGATATTGTCATAAGCAAAAAGTAGTAGTTGTCCTAATTGGTTAAAACAGACAAAAGCCCAAATATGGACTACTCTTATCATACACTTTCCGGATACCTATGTTGATGCATACGTTACTCTCGATGCCCCCTCCTTTACCATGTATAGTTACTGGAACAGGTTAGAAAGAACAGTTTGTAGAAATATTTCTGGATTTTCCCGAAAGCTTGCAACACCATATCCCTGCCCAAGGGTATACTTCTGCTTTTTAAGTGACACGTTATTTATTTATTTATTTATTTAATCATATTTGTATACCGCCCTATCTCCTGAGGAACTCAGGGCGGTTAACAGGCACTTAAAAACACATAAATACAGCATAAAAACAATATTAAAAAACTTATTCTAAAAGCCCAATAACTAAAAAATATATAAAAAATAAAACCCAATTTAAAACCCGTAAATTTAAAATCTAACTCAGTCCTGCGCAAATAAATAAGTATGTTTTAAGCTTGCAGCGGAAGGTCCGAAGGTCTGGAAGCTGACGAAGTCCTGGGGGTAGTTCGTTCCAGAGGGTGGGAGCCCCCACAGAGAAGGCCCTTCCCCTGGGTGTCGCCAGACGACATTGCCTCGCTGACGGCACCCTGAGGAGTCCCTCTCTATGAGAGCGCACGGGTCGGTGAGAGGTATTCGGTAGCAGTAGGCGGTCCCGTAAGTAACCCGGCCCTATGCCATGGAGCGCTTTGAAGATGGTCACCAAAACCTTGAAGCGCACCCGGAAGGCCACAGGTAGCCAGTGCAGTCTGCGCAGGATAGGTGTCATACGGGAGCCACGAGGGGCTCCCTCTATCACCCGCGCAGCCGCATTCTGGACTAACTGCAGCCTCCGGATGCCCTTCAAGGGGTGCCCCATGTAGAGAGCATTGCAGTAATCCAGGCGAGACGTCACGAATGCGTGAGTGACCATGCATAGGGCATCCCGGTCCAGAAAGGGGCGCAACTGGCGCACCAGGCGAACCTGGTAGAACGCTCTCCTGGAGACGGCCATCAAATGGTCTTCTAAAGACAGCTGTTCATCCAGGAGGATGCCTAAGTTGCGCACCCTCTCCATCGGGGCCAGTGACTCGCCACCGACGGTCAGCCGCGGATTTAGCTGACTGTACCGGGATGCCGGCATCCACAGCCACTCTGACTTGGAGGGATTGAGCTTGAGCCTGTTTCTCCCCATCCAGACCCGTACGGCCTCCAGACACCGGGACAGAACTTCGATAGCTTCGTTGGGGTGGTCCGGTGTGGAAAAGTACAGCTGGGTGTCATCCGCGTACAGCTGGTACCTCACACCGAAACCACTGATGATCTCACCCAGCGGCTTCATGTAGATGTTGAACAGAAGGGGCGAGAAGATCGACCCCTGCGGCACCCCACAAGTGAGGTGCCTCAGGGCCGACCTCTGCCCTCCCGTCAACACCGTCTGTGACCGGTCGGAGAGATAGGAGGAGAACCACCGATAAACAGTGCCTCCAACTCCCAATCCCTCTAACCGGCGCAGCAGGATACCATGGTCGATGGTATCGAAAGCCGCTGAGAGGTCTAATAGGACCAGGGCAGAGGAGCAACCCCTATCCCTGGCCCTCCAGAGATCATCCACCAACGCGACCAAAGCCGTCTCCGTGCTGTAGCCGGGCCGGAAACCGGACTGGAACGGGTCTAGATAGACAGTTTCATCCAGGTGTAAGGGAAACTGATATGCCACCATACTCTCTACAACCTTCGCCGCAAAGCGAAGGTTGGAGACCGGACGATAATTACCTAAAACAGCCGGGTCCAGGGAAGGCTTCTTGAGGAGGGACTTCACCATCGCCTCTTTCAAGGCGGCCGGAAAGACACCCTCCACCAAAGAAGCAGTTGTAATCGCCTGGAGCCAGCCTCGTGTCACCTCCTGAGTGGCCAGCACCAGCCAGGAGGGGCACGGGTCCAGTAAGCACGTGGTGGCATTCAACCTACCCAACAACCTGTCCATGTCCTCGGGAGCCACAGGGTCAAACTCATCCCAAACAACGTCACCAAGAACACCCTCGGACGTCTCACCTGAGTCACCGCAATTTTGGTCCAACCCGTCCCGAAGCTGAACGATTTTATCGTATAGATAACCGTTAAACTCCTCAGCACGTCCCTGCAGCGGGTCATCCCGCTCCCCCTGGCGAAGGAGGGAATGAGTCACCCGAAACAGGGCGGCTGGGCGGTTATCTGCCGACGCAATGAGGGAGGAGGCGTAGCAACGCCTCGCTTCCCTCAATGCCACTAGGTAAGCCCTAGTATAGGACTTCACTAGGCTGAAGTTGACTTTGACTTCTATATGTGATACAGGTTAGTAATATCTAGTTTTGGGGGTATCTATATTGGGGTCCCTCTTCAGGTACAACCTAATAGATGACCCTCACTCAGTCAAAGACCTTGGGGTACTCATCTCAAATGATCTAAGTGCCAGAGCTCACTTTTTTTTTTATTTGCATTTATATCCCGCCCTTCTCCGAAGACTCAGGGCGGCTTACACTATGTCAAGCAATAGTCTTCATCCATTTGTATATTATATACAAAGTCAACTTATTGCCCCCAACAATCTGGGTCATCATTTTACCTACCTTATAAAGGATGGAAGGCTGAGTCAATCTTGGGCCTGGTGGGACGCGAACCTGCAGTAATTGCAAGCAGCTGTGTTAATAACATACTGTCTTAGCAGTCTGAGCCACCAGAGGCCCTTAACTGTAACAGCATTGCTAAAAAGGCATTAAGAGTTGTTAACCTAATCTTGCATAGCTTCTTCTCCAGTAATATTGAACTGCAAACTAGGGCATGCAAAAGTTTTGCCAGACCAATTCTTGAATACAGCTCATCTGTCTGGAACCAGCACTGCATATTGGACATTAATACAAGTCCAGAAATATTTCACAAGAAGAGTCCTCCACTCCTCTGCTCGCAACAAAATACCTTTATGCCACCAGACTCCAAATTTTGGGCTTAGACAAACTTAGAACTTTGCTGTCTTCAGTCTGACCTAAGCATGGTACATAAAATCATCTGCTATAATGTCTTACCAGCCAATGAACACTTCAGCTTCAACCAAAACAATACAAGAGCACCCAATAGATACAAACTCATGGTAAACCGATCCAAACTAGACTGCAGAAAATACGAGTTCAGTAACAGAGTTGTCAATGCCTGGAATGCACTACCTGACTGCAGTTTCTTCCCCAAATCCCCAAAACTTTAACCTTAAGACTGTCTACTGTAAACCTCCACCCATTCCTAAGAGGTCTGTAAGGAGCGTGCATAAACACATCAGTGTGCTTACCGTCCCTGTCCTAATGTTTTCTTTTATTTGTATCCTTTTCATGTACTTATTATTATGTTTACACTTGTATCCAGTGGTGGGATTCAGCCAGTTCGCACCACTTCGGGAGAACCGGTTGTTAACTTTTTGAGCAGTTTGGTGAACTGGTTGTTGGAAGAAATCATTAGGGCAGAGAACCGGTTGTTAAATTATTTGAATCCCACCACTGCTTGTATCTGTCGTAAAATACATGTTTGACGAAATAAATAAAATAAAATAAAATAAAATAAAATAAATAAACTTTGCTAGTAAAAGGTAGTCCTGGTAGCTGCTGAATTCTTCCCCAGCTAGTGGTGCAACTTAAATTCAAATTGTATTTTAAAAAAAACTAGAATTCTTTCAGGTAAATGGAAGATTGGGGGGGAAAAGAACAGCTTTGATGGAAAATGTGCATTATTTTGGAACAAAGAACATTAAAAGGAGAATTTTTCTGCTCAGTGGTTGTGAAAATGAATGGAAGCCCTTTGGACTTAGGAGAGGATCTGCAACTCACACAATTCACTGGTTAAAAATCATCAGTCTATTTATTAGAACTATGGATGAAATAAAAATGCATTTAGTTCCATGTTTAGGATTTGATATAGATCAGTTCTAGTCAAGCATGGCCCAGATAAGCTGAAACCTCATGCTTGTTTCAAGCTTGTTTCAAGACAAATCTTTGTCCAGGACAAATCCCCACTGTAATAGCCATGCATCTAACTGGCCCATGTCTTGCCTTTCCAAGTCATCCTAGCCTGCTTCCAGGCATCCACTCAGCTCACAGCACAAACCCTTTCCCTGGAACATCTGCACCTGGAATCAGTGTGTTGCAGATTCAGACGGAACACATCTGCTTTAGCTTTGGCACCAACGTCCTGAATATTCGGGTCCACACATAGACAAATCATTCTTGTATGGCTTTAGGCTACATTCCAACAGCTTATATACTAGAAAGTTGGACACAATTTACTTTTAAGGTTATATATCTTCCCCTCCACCTGCGCCCCAGTTTTAGGGACTTTCCCCACTGCCAAGTTGGTCATACACGCCAACCAGCTGGTCTTCGGGTTTTCGGCACGTGCATGCGCACCAGCCAGATGATCTTTGTGCATGCTGGAGCACTGGAAACCCAAAGATCAGCTGGCCGGCACGCATGCCTGTTTTCAGGCCGTTTGCAGGCCATTTTTTGGGCCATTTTCAGGCTGTTTTTCAGGCTGTTTTCAGGCCATTTTTTGGGCCAAAAACCACCCTAAAAATGGCCTGAAAACGGCTGAAAAACAGCCCAGAAAACGCCTTGTTTTTTGCCCATTTTCCAGCCATTTTCTGGCACTCTGGTGCCCACAAAGACCAGCTGGCCGGCACGCAGAAGACCAGCTGGCAATGGCGCACATGCTCACAGAGAGAGGGCTCTGTGTGCCACCTCTGGTATGCATGCCATTGGTTCGCCAGCACAGCCTAATACCATCTTCATCAAATGGTTGTCTTGTTTATTCTTGAAAACTTCCAGGGACTGGGCACTCACAACTCTGGGAAGCAAGCTGTTCCATTGATTAATTGTTCTCACTGTCAGGAAATTTCTCCTTAGTTCTATGTTGGATCTCTTTTTAACAAGCTTCCACTGATTGTTTCTTCTCCTGCCCTCTGGTGCTGTGAAGAATAAGTCATTCTCATCTTCTCTATGACAGCCCCTCAAGTACTGGAAGACAGTTACCATGTCACCTCTAATCCTTCTCTTCAATAGGCTAGACATACCTAGCTCTGTTATGACTAAAGCCCAAGTAGTGATTACTAAACATAATTCAGTCCTCAACAAACTTATTTTATTAAAACAGCTGAGAATTAATTCATTCTCAGCTTAGTCCAAAACAAAATTCTTAATAAACAGTCTCTCGGCCTTATCACCAACCTTTGATGTCTTTGGCAACCTGCCAAAGGCTTTTCTTGGCAAACCTCCCACAAAGTTCAAGAGACGCTGACAAGAAGCATGGAAATCAACGTTGCTTTTCTACAAAGAACCCAATGGCTTGTTGCTGCTCTTTTAAGCCTTATGGGAGTGACCAATCATCTCCTGGCCTTACTCCCAAGTTGTTCTTTTTTCTTCAGCTGCTTTTGTCTTCTGGCAGCTCTTCGCATGTGTGCACTAGGAACAGGCTCCTCCGGTTCCTCTGCCTCTCTGCTGTCCGCCTCTGGAGGCTCCAGAGTCCGTGCATCACTCCCAGATGGCCCTGGCCCCATCTCTGCCTCCGATGCAGATCCCTCGTCCGGGCCTTCCCCTGACTCCAGGACTGGCCCATTGTCCGCCCCAGCCTCCTCACTGTCTGATTCCATTGCTAGATCCGCGGGCTGCTGGCGGACCACAAAAAAGCTCCCTGAACTGTTTATTATACTTATCCGCTATACTTAGCCTGTTTCTAGAGATTAAGTCCCCAGGATGCTTATCATCTTGGTTGCTCTTCTCTGCATTCTTTCTAGTGTCTCAGTATCTCTTTTTTTTTATCATGGTGACCAGAACTGGATGCAGAATTCCAAGTGCAGCCTCATTGGTACAGTATAAAGTGATATTATCACTTCTTGATAGTATCTTGATGCTATCCCTCTGTGGATACAGCCTAGGACTGCATCACCTTTGCAGTCCTAGGCTGACTTGACATCTAGATCCCACTTGAGCCAGGTACTCACTATTCTATGCTTATACATTTGTGTGTTTTTTTTTCCTGCCTAAGTACATGACCTTACTTTTCTCGCCACTGAATTGCACATCTTATTGGATAGGGCCCAATGCTCAAGTATGTCAAAATCCTTCTGAATCTTGAGTCTATCTTCCAAATTCCAAATTCCCACCCACCCACCCCAGCTTTGTGTCATTTGCAAATTTGATGAGTTCCCCTTCTACCCTGGTATCTAGATAATTTATGATCTACACAAGGTTACGAAGGAGTTGAATTTTTTTTTCTTGCAGTTTAGACAGATATTATCAGACAGGATCCTAATTCAAATGCTGAGTAGAAAGCGGTGGCCTGAAAAGGGTCAGTTATAATCCAAGAAGCAAGAAAACATTTTAAACATTTCCAAAGTCATAGAATGCCAAATTGCTAGCCAGTCCAAGAGTCAAGGGTTATGTAGAAAGTTAGCATCCACCCCTCTCCTAGGAAAATGTGATATTTTAGGAAATACTAAAAGGGCAGAATATTTCCCATAAAAGGGAGGCAGAAACTCAGCCCCCCCCCCTTTGTCAATGGGTCATTAAGGCTTGAGCCAGTCCATTCTACATAACAAAGATCTACCTCCTTCAGGCAGAGCCATAATAGGAATTGCCCAAAGCCCTTTCATTATTAAATCATCACCCAGCAAGGCTCGACCAAGCTTGGGACTCAAAAACACAACTTCCCTCCCTCCCTCTCTCCCTCCCTCCCCACCCCACACATGCTTTTTTGCCCAGGATCTCAAAACCATGTAGTCCTGTTCACCATTGAAACCATCTTTTCAAGCAGCCTCCATGTTTCCACTGTCTTTCTCCCCACTTGACACTGAACCCAGATGGATATTTCTTCCAACATCCCAAAATGGAATTTGAGATGAGGACTTCAGAGGTAATTCACTCTGAATTTGCTGAAGTTTGTTGGGAGTAGCAGGAAAGGCAATCACATTTTTCCTAAGATGGCGCCGACGAAGGCTGCCTCGGTGAAATGCTCTCTAATTGTTTCTTTATTTCTAATTGTTCTCTGTGACTCACTACGGATTTCCTACTCACGAGACCATCTGCTAAAAATTAAGGAACATTTCTTTAAGGAGCAGCTTTCTTTAATCTCACCCCCGCCTGTCTTTACAAACACGGAGGAGATTCTAACACAGGAGGAGGCAATTCCCACGGAGCCATGGATTACTAAAAAAACCAAATGACGGAAATGAAGGAAACGAGGTAAACGATCTGGGATCTTAATCAAGCTAAGAACTCGCACTAAAACTCCTCTGCCTTCAATTTTCCTAACAAATATACGCTCACTTGCAAATAAGATGGATGAAATACTCCTCTTAAACAAATACTATTCTGATTTTCGCAATTCAGCAGTCCTATGCTTCTCTGAAACCTGGTTAAATGAATCAATTGAAAATAGCAGCCTGAACATTCCAGGATTTCAAATTGAATGATCAGACAGGATTCCAGAAACATCTGGTAAAAGAAAGGAGGAGGCTTATGCCTATATATTAATTCAACCTGGTGTCAAGATTTTAACATAATTTACAAATTCTGTGACAACAATTTAGAGACTCTAATTATCAACTGCAAACCTTACTATTCGCCTCGTGAATTTTCCTCATTTCTTCTAATTGCTGTTTATGTCCCACCACAAGCCTGTGTAAACGAGGCATTACGAACTCTAGCTGACCAAATCATGGAGGCTGAAGCCAAACACCCTGATTCACTGGCCATTGTTTTGGGAGATCTAAACAAGGCAAACTTAAGGAAAGAACTACCAAAATACTTTCAGCATGTCAATTGTCCCACCAGAGGCAAGAATACTCTAGACCACTGCTACACAACACTAAAAGATGCCTATCGGTCTTTACCACGTGCAGCTGTAGGACACTCTGATCATTGCATGATTCACCTTGTACCTGCTTACAGGCAAAGACTTAAAGCCATAAAACCAATAATTAAATCAGTGAAAACCTGGACGGAGGAATCAGAATTAAAGCTACAGGCATGTTTTGACTGCACTGATTGGAATATTTTAAAGATACCTCTGCAGACCTGGATGAACTCACAGATACTGTAACATCATATGTCAGCTTCTGTGAAGACCTATGTACCTACAAGGAACTTGCGAATACACAGTAATAACAAACCTTGGTTTACACCTAAACTTAAGCAGCTACGACATTCCAAAGAGGAAGACTACAGAAAAGGTGATAAAATGCTGTACAATCAGGCCAGAAATGCACTAACAAGGAGATAAGAGCAGCAAAAGAAGCTACTCTGAAAAGCTAAAGAATCAATTTTCAGCAAATGAACCAGCAAACATGTGGAAAACTCTTAAAAATATCACCGCTATGGCAAACCTCCTTCCCAGGCTGAAGGTAATCAACAACTGGCAGATGACCTGAATGAGTTTTACTGCAGGTTTGAAAGGAAACTACAGCCACCTATCTCCACAACCCCATCTCAGACACACCAACAACAGCCAAGCCTCCTACAACTGACCCCATTTCATTGGGTTCACAACCCCTAGTGATCACAGAAAAGGAAGTGCAGGACCTATTTCACAGACAAAAGCCAGGAAAAGCTCCAGGCCCAGACAAGATAACTCCTTCTTGCTTAAAAGTCTGTGCTGACCAATTGGCCCCATCTTCACCCATATTTTCAATAAATCACTAGAGATGTGCTATGTTCCTTCTTGCTTCAAACGCTCTACCATCATCCCAGTGCCGAAGAAGCCCACCATCAAGGAACTGAATGACTACAGACCAGTTGCTCTAACATCTGTAGTCATGAAAACCTTTGAAAGGCTAGTGCTTTCCTACCTGAAAACCATCATGAATCCGCTTTTAGACCCCTTGCAATTTGCATACCGAGCAAATAGATCAACAGATGATGCTGTTAATATGGCTCTGCACTACATCCTACAACATCTTGAGTCTCCAAAGACCTATGCAAGGGTCCTTTTTGTAGACTTTAGTTCAGCATTCAATACCATCATTCCAGACATTCTTCTAACTAAGCTAAACCAGCTACAGGTACCGGAACAGACTTGTAAGTGGATCACAAGCTTCCTAACAAACAGGAAGCAGCAGGTGAAGCTAAGCAAGATCACATCAAATACCTGTACAATTAGCACAGGGGCCCCCAAGGCTGTGTGCTCTCCCCACTTCTCTTCTCTGTATACCAATGACTGCATCTCCAATGATCCATTTGTTAAGCTACTGAAGTTCGCAGATGACACAACAGTGATTGGTCTCATTCGAGACAATGACGAATCCGCATATAGACGAGAGGTCGAACGACTAGCCTTGTGGTGCAACCAAAACAATCTGGAACTGAACACACTCAAAACCGTAGAAATGGTGGTAGATTTTAGGAGAAACCCTTCCATACTTCCACCTCTCACAATACTTGACAACACAGTATCAACAGTAGAAACCTTCAAATTTCTGGGTTCTATCATATCGCAAGATCTCAAATGGACAGCTAACATCAAAAACATCATTAAAAAAGGACAACAAAGAATGTTCTTTCTGCGCCAACTCAGTAAGCTCAAACTGCCCAAGGAGCTGCTGATCCAATTCTACAGAGGAATTATTGAGTCTGTCATTTGCACCTCTATAACTGTCTGGTTCGGTTCTGCAACCCAACAAGAAAAACACAGACTTCAGAGGATAATTAGAACTGCAGAAAAAATAATTGCTACCAACTTGCCTTCCATTGAGGACCTGTATACTGCACGAATCAAGAAGAGAACCGTGAAAATATTTGCAGATCCCTCGCATCCTGGACATAAACTGTTTCAACTCCTACCCTCAAAACGACGCTATAGAGCACTGCACACCAGAACAACTAGACACAAGAACAGTTTTTTCCCGAAGGCCATCACTCTGCTAAACAAATAATTCCCTCAACACTGTCAGACTATTTACTGAATCTGCACTACTATTAATCGTTTCATAGTTCCCATCACCAATCTCTTTCCACTTATGACTGTATGACTATAACTTGTTGCTGGCAATCCTTATGATTTATATTGATATATTGATCATCAATTGTGTTGTAAATGTTGTACCTTGATGAACGTATCTTTTCTTTTATGTACACTGAGAGCATATGCACCAAGACAAATTCCTTGTGTGTCCAATCACACTTGGCCAATAAAATTCTATTCTATTAAACCAAAACAGGGCATCTCGCTGGCTGCTTGATGTGGATTAACACATTTGTTTTTCTATAGAGGTCCGTCAACCATGGGTTATCTGAAGCTGGAGCGATGGTTAAGCATCTACTTCTAACCCAGGAGAATGAGAGCAGAAATCTCTGCTGCTCCAGTCATTTTTAAAATTACCTAAGGGGTGAGGAGAGGAATTGGCAAACTACTGCCAAGGATCTGTGATGGGCCCTGAGGGCACGTCTTGTAATAGAAGCGCCAAAGTCAAGATGACAACTGCAGATGTTTGATCAAAGTCCTGCTCTTTTTATCTTATGATACAGTTAAAAGGGGCAGGATTTTGCAACCACCATTTGACTTTTTGGATCCCCAGGAAGCAGGGCCTTGTAGCATTATAGGCAAATACCCAATATGTCCAGCAATATTCTTTTATCCAAAGAAAACCAACACTAAACTCATACAGTTGTTAACTTCTCACTTCTTCACAAGACGAAATTCTAGAACGATATTATCATTTCCCCCCAAAAATGGATTCTAATAATATAAAGCAGGAAAGATTACTATCAAATTGCTCAACTTTACAAAAACAAATAGAACCTGAATAGCGTAGATAAACTGCACGGTCATTCCAAACAACTTTTCAGAATACATCCGATTAAAATAGAAGTCCCTCATCCTGATTTCTATGCTTTGCTTATTCAAAATGCTAAATTGCATTAGTAACTCTTGTGAACAAAGAATATTGCCCTCCAGAGCAAAAGAAAAATAGAGAAAGCGTCTATGATTGATGATAGCTTTTTTTGACTAAGAAGATAGTACTAAGCTTTCAAAACAACAAATAATCACACTGGAGAAACAAGAAGATAATACTCATTATCAGACTGATTAATTAAAAGGGGAAAACAATCTCACAAAACAGGATGCAAGCAACTTTGATTCTTTAATCTGCTAATGAAATAAATGCACATTAATTCGTTATCGTTTTATTATCACATCATTAACGGCATGGGAATACAATGCATGCCAGAATAAAACTCCCCAACCACACCCACCACATTTCAATACATTTCTAAGCATCAACTTTTTTTTTTCTCTTACTGTACTTGGAAAAACAGAGGCACTCAGAATAAAGAAAGGCTTCAACTCCCAGCTTGCATCTCAATGCCTTTGCAAGGGGTTATTAACACCTCATTAACATACTATTTTGGTACCATTCAGAGCATGTTACAGATAACCAAACAGTACTGAATTCATTGAAGTGCATTGAAAGGGTATTTAAAGCTCCTGCTTTGTTTATGCTGTCATAAAGAAAGGCTTGCTTAATGGAATGGTAAAAGAGCAGATGCTGTGAGAGAGAACTTCAGGAGCAAAGTAGCAAGGGCCAGAAGGCAATATTTCAGCCATGCTTTAAATTCATCTAAATGTGCCATTTGGCTTTAAAGGTTTTCCTCACCAAGTAAAAATAAATCACACCTTAATCTTTGAGCATTTAAATTGGGTGGGGATCTGGATTGTAGGTGAAAGGTGGGAGTACCACGGGACTACGTGGTGAAGTCCCTTCACCTCAGAGAAGAATTACACCCTGAAATTTCAGAATTGAGAAGATGTAAGAGTGGAGGTTTTTCCAGTTGCAATGTATGGATGTGAAAATATGTATGAGGTTTTCCCCGCTGCTATCTATGGTTGTGAAAGTTGGACCATAAGGAAGGCTGAGCGCCAAAGAATTGAGGCCTTTGAACTATGATGCTGAAAAAGACTCCTGCGAGTCCCTTGGACTGCAAGGAGATCAAACCAATCAGTCCTAGAGGAGATCAACCCTGGCTGCTCTTTAGAAGGCCAGACCCTGAAGATGAAACTGAAATACTTTGGCCACCTAACGAGAAGGAAGGACTCACTGGAGAAGAGCCTAATGCTGGGAAAGATTGAGGGCAAAAGAAGAAGGGGACAACAGAGAACGAAATGGTTGGATGGAGACACTGAAGCAGTAGGCATGAGCTTAAATGGACTCAAGAGGAAGGTAGAGGACAGGAAGGCCTGGAGGAACATTGTCCATAGGGTTATGGTGGGCTGGACACAATTTTGCGACTAGCAACCAGAAGAGTGGAGATGCCAGGGAAGGCTACAGAAGACTAAAATGAGTGTCGTGGGTAGACAACTTGAATCTTCTCCCTGCTACCAAACGACACAGCATCTTGTGAATACAACTTATGGCCCTATTGCTTAGTGCAGGAGAGGGAAATATTTTTGCACTCAGAAATTCCACTTCAAGAATTTATTTTTCCTTTTTAAACAATGCGGCGGGTGGGGTGGTAAACTGGTAATGTCCATTATTTTTTATATTTTTAAATATATGTTTTCATATTGTTTTTAAATTGTTATATTATTACTATCTTATACAAGTGATGCTTGCATAACAGGGACAATGACCATGCTGGTTTATAAAAGCAGTTGCAGCAGTTCTGATTGCCATCATTAAGCACATCCTGCACAGTTGTTAAGCACCACATCATCTGAATATCATTTGCTTGATAATTTTTATAGATAGATAGATAGATAGATAGATAGATAGATAGATAGATAGATAGATAGATAGATAGATAGATAGATACAGAGAGAGTTGCAGAGAGAGATATGGCAGAATTAATTTGGGGTTGAAGTAGGACCGCCTGCCGCCACTGATAGCCTCCCATCGACCTGTGCACTCCCACAGGGAGGGTCTCCTCAGGGTGCCGTCAGCCAAACAATGCCGGCTGGCGACCCCCAGGGGGAGAGCCTTCTCTGTGGGGGCACTTACCCTCTGGAATGAGCTTCCTCTGGGGTTACGATTACTCCCCGACCTCCGGACCTTCCGACGCAAGCTCAAGACTTTTTTATTTCATCGCACAGGGTTGGCCTAATGTACTTCTGTTTTAAATGGGGTTTTATCATTGTTCTTTGAATAATTTTAATAGGTGCTAGCCAATTTGAATTAGATTTTTATATTGTCTTTTAATTTTATTTATAAATATTGTTTTATGCTGGCTGTAAACCACCCTGAGTCCTTCGGGAGAAGGGCGGTATAGAAATTTAATTAATGAAGAAGAAGAAGAAGAAGAAGAAGAAGAAGAAGAAGAAGAAGAAGAAGAAGAAGAAGAAGAAGAAGAAGAAGAAGAAGAAGAAGAAGAAGAAGAAGAAGAAGAAGAAGAAGAAGAAGATTGTTTATAACTTGGTCTTTCATCATCTTCCTGACAGTGTGCACAGGTATAACATTTGCTGTATAAGATGCACAGACATTTCCACCCACTTTTGGGGAAGAAGTGTGTCTTATACACCGAAAAATATGGTATATGGTTAAAATAGAGGATAACAATCCTACACTAAAGTACTACTGAGAGGGAGAGAGAGAGAGAGAAAACAAAAAAGAAAATCTTGCACAGCACATAAAAGCCAAAACAATTAAATTAAACCACAACATAAACTGGAAATATATTACCTCAAACAAGAGACGGCTACTTAGGCATCACCTAAAAACTAAAGCATCAGCACAGCCTGCCCAGAAACCCCTTGGAGAATTAAGGAGCCTCTTAAATATACTGATTTTTCTTTTTCCTTTCTCCCTTTCTTTCTTTGCCGTTTTGAAGGGAGAAGGTGGGAGGACAGGAGAAGAGAAAGAAGATCTGGTTTCCACAGTCGTCATCATTATTAGCTATTGTAGGAATTTAGCACCCACCCCCCTCCTAGAAGAATGAAATATTTTAGAAAATATTTAAAAAGGCAGAATATATTTCCCTGGATGAGAAATGGAGAAACATGTTTTAAAGACAAAGCAGCTTCCTGACTCCCCCCCACCTTTGTCAATGGGCCATTAAAGCCTCAGCTAAGCTCACTCATTCTCCCCACCTTTCTCAATGGGCCATCATCATCTGCAACATAATAGAACCCATCTAGAACAGAAACTCACCACATGGCACCTGGGAAGATTACATCAGCCAGCAAGGCTAGCTAAGACCCCCACCCCCTGGGAGTCTGTCAGCCAATCAGGGTACTCTTCTTGTTCCCCAGAAAGTTCAAAGCTCAGAAAAAGCATAAAGCCAGGGAGCACACAGGATCTCAGCCCTTTTCTGTTCAGGATCTCAAGCCATGTGATTCTGGCCACCATTAAATCATCTTTCCAAGCAGCCTCCATGTTTCCAGTGTCTTTGTCCCCACTTGGAACTGAACCCAGATGGATATTTCTTCCAACACTGTCTAAGTAGCTTTATTAGTAGGTTTAAGTACGGTATTTTATTTTTATTATCTACTTTTTATTTTCATTAGTCTACTATAAATTACATATTGAAAGTGTGTTTTGATTTAATAACAGTTTATATCCGTGATGGTGAACCTATACCATCTCTCTGGACACTCAAGCTGTCACCATTGTTGTTGCGGGTTCTGGCATGCCAGCCAGCTGGTCTTCATATACGCGGGAGCGTCGGAAAAAGGAAGAGCAGCCGCCTGGTGCAGCTGCTCTCCTGGTTTCCGGCACGCACATGTGCACTGGCTAGCTGGTCTTCGCGTGCATGCGTGCCGGAAACTGGGAGATCATCTCCCTGGCACGAACATGCGCACTGGGCAGCTGCTTTTCCAGTTTCCGGTGTGTGCATGCGCACCAGCTAACTAGGCTTCACGCGCACATGTGCATCAGAAAACAGAAAATTAAGTGGTCGGTGCTTATGCGCATGCCAGGAACCAAAAGATCATCTTCCAGGCGGGCGCATGCGGACCTGGCAGCTGCTCTTCTTGTTTCCAGCAGGTTCGTGCACACACGCTCCCATTTCAGCACTCAGTGCCAAAAAAGTTCACCAATGCTGGTTTATATCATAGTTTTTTAAAAATTGTTATTTGAATTTTAGGCCATTTCTGAGACCTAATCTAATTCTTTTTTTTTTTTTCGAAAGACAAGTATATTTTGTGAGATGGAACATTAAAGAGTTCAGTGGAATAACCATACAATATCAGATTTTGTATAAATTCAAGCTAATGAAGTTAGGGGTTTTTTAAACACATTCTTTCAAATGAGAAATATGGGTTGAGCATTTACATACATGAAAACTCAAACTTTGCCAGTGGAGTGATTCCATTTAAAACGTATTTTACAGTTGAACAAGAGTTTCTAGCTTCTGGAAGATAATACCTGATTTTAGTAGCTAAAATGGAGAATGGGTGTGAATCGGGGTGAAATCCAGCAGGTTCTGACAGGTTCTGGAGAACCGGTAGCAGAAATTTTGAGCAGTTCAGAGAACCGGCAGCGGAAATTTTGAGTAGTTCGGAGAACTGGCAAATACCACCTACGGCTGGCCCCAGAGTGGGAAGGGAATGGAGATTTTGCAGTATCCTTCCTACAGGAGTGGGGAGGGAATGGGAATTTTAAAGTATCCTTCCCCTGACACGCCCACCAGGCCACACCCACCAAGCCACACCACACCCATCAAACCACGCCCACAGAACTGGTAGCAAAAAAACCCTGTATTTCACCACTGGTGTGAATACCTCTTAACATTACAGCCAAAAATCAAACTTAACATTTTATATACAGTAATTGTTTTGCAAATCTTTTGGAATTACAAATTGATCAGTTAATAGTTCATAGAGACTTTAATTGTCAAACCTTTGTTGGATCATTATAAGGACTCAAGAAAAAAACATGAAGTCTTCAGCGTTGCATCATTCCCCTTGTACACATCTGGAACTATCTTTTATCTGCTGGTTTGAACATCTAATAAACAAACTGAGACTTCTTTTGTAGCCATTCTGTAGGAGTCAATCCTCCTTATGCTGACTGGAGCCAGAATAATGATGCCGTAATCCTCCCTTTTCTCTCTCTTTACCATGTGGAAAATGGGTTAAGGCTTCTTAATTCATGGTTTCAGAAATGATCACAGCTACACATATAAGATAGACATGAAGGTGGGAGAGACAAATCTTCTAGCGTTCTATTTGTAATTGCAAAAGAAAGGCGTTGAATTGGGGTGTAGGAATTTAGCACCCGCCCCTCTCCTAGAAGAATGAAACATTCTAGGAAATATTAAAAAGGCAGAATATTATACCGCCCTGGATGAGAAAAGGAGAGATATGCCCTTGGAAAGCAGCCCCCACCTTTGTTAACAGCCCCAAAAAGACTGGGCCATCCTATCTAAAGGACAAAAAGCTGGGCCAGCTTATCTACAACACAAAATATCTTCACCCTCAGGATTAGCCCTCTACCAATCTCACCACATGGCATCCTGGGAAGATTACATCACCCAGCACGATTCATTCAAGCCTGGCACTCAAGACAACCTACAAAGTTACCCCTGCATGGCCCCATGGGAGTCTGACAACCAATCAGGATACATTTCTTGCCACAGGAACAGGAAGCTCCAAGGCGGGGCCCAAGAGAGGGTATAAATCTCTCTCCCCTCCTCTCTCTCTCCCATGTGCTCTATTGCCCAGGACCTCAAACCACGTGGTCCTGTCCACCATTAAACCATCTTCCCAAGCAGTCTCCATGTTTCTAGTGTCTTTCTTCCCACTTGAAACTGAACCCAGATGGACATTTCTTCCAACAGGGGGAATCAAACAGATCTCCTGCAGAGGCGTGTGTATGTATGTGTAAGGCAGCATTGGACTGCTTTGTTAGATTTGTATTATTTGTATTATTAATTTGTATTTTTAGACATATTTTTTCTTTTAAGTTACAGGTCTCCGTCTCAAATGGTGTTTGGTTAAAAAAAAAGGTTCAGATCTTTTGCTATTATCTCTTAGAGATCTATCTGTACTATAACATTCTTACAAGCATTAACAAGCTTGTGGGTTAGAATTTTCAGTGCCATTTAAACAGGAAATCCATTTTCAAGGGTGGTAATGTATCTGAACAGCTTCTTTGCCTTTCTTTACCAAAACATTTCCCCACCTATTTTTTTAGTTTCTTTCACTAGAACTATATATATCACATTCCAAGCATTTGTTTTCAGACTATCAAAATATATCGTTCTATGAATTTAGAAACAACAACCACAAAGAGTTATCTGGTTTATCCTGTTGTCCTGGGTTCTTTCTATAATTTGAAATTTCTGTTTCCATGGAATAATATAAAAATGGTTGTGGAAATGATCTGTCGGGTGTAGAAGTTGAACATTCAGCAACGGCCAGAAAGAAAAGATGGATCTTGTTCTGTACTGCCAGTTATATACATACAGCCAGGCCTGATAATGAACTCAAGGTATTTATTGCAAAACATAAATCTTTCACAAACTCAAACTTTCTACGGAGAAAACAGGCACAAGAAGCTTACTTGTGCGAAAGGGTCCAGAGAGACGCATCTCAAGATCAGGAATATCCAAGAACAGTCAGTAAGAGTAACAGAGTTGGAAGGGACCTTGGAGGTCATCTAGTCCAACCCCCTGCTCACACAGGAGAGCTATACTGGGGATTCGAACTGCTGAACTGCCGGCCTTTCTGATTGACAAGCCACTGAGCCACCTAGTTCCTATCCAAGGGTACAGATAATTTAAAAATAGTGCAGAGCCAGAGAACCAAGTAAGAAATTAGAATGTTGTTTAACAGAGCATATCCAATGCCACCTCTTTTATACGGATATAAATATTATATTCCTGATTATCAGACTGACTCATTGGCTGAGTCTTGTCTCTTTCTCTCAAACAGAAAATAGATGACTTGAATTTTTTTCCTTTACATCAATACTTTGTGACATGTTGCTCGGGAAACTCCACCTGCATCTGTGTCCCTCAGGTGCCTTCTCTTTACCTACCATATTTTTCGGACTATAAGATGCACCAGAGTATAAGATGCACCAAGATTTCAAAGAGGTAAACAAGAAAAAGAAGTTTTTGCCCTCCCCAGCCCCCAGGAGCACTCTGCAGGCCTCCCAAATCCTCTCTGCGTCCCGTTTTAAAATGAGGTATGCAGAGGATTTGGGAGGCCTGCAGAGTGCTCCTGAGGCTGGGAAGGGCAAAAATGTGATTTGCAGGGTAGGGTTTGGGAGGCCAAAAATGGGCCCATTTTTCACAAGAAGGGGGCCTGCAGAGGGTTTGGGAGGCCTGCCCTCTTTTTAACTTGTGCACCACACTATAAAAAAAGATGTTGAGGCTCTAAAAAGAGTCCAGAGAAGAGCAACCAAGATAATTAGGGGACTGGAGACTAAAACAGATGAACGGTTACAGGAACTGGGCATGGCTAGTCCAGTGAAGAGACGGACCAGGGGAGACAGGATAGCAGTGTTCCAATATTTGAGGGGCTGCCACAGAGAGGACTGCTAGGGATGTGTGACCTGGAGCTTTGTCAGTAAATGCCAGTGTATTCCTGTCTTTCTAAATAAAAAAGGGTTTCTCCTCATGAGTAGGCTGTTGAGCGGGGCTTGTGAAGGCTGAGTCAGAACAGATTCAACCTAGAAATAAGGAGAAATTTTCTGACAGAACAATCAACCAATGGAACAGAAGTTGCCTTTGGAAGTTGTGGGGGCTTCATCACTGGAGGCTTTCATGAAAAGACTGGACAGCCACTTGCCAGAAATGGTATAGGGTCTCCTGCTTGAGCAGGGGGTTGGACTATATGATCTATAAGGTCCCTTCCAACTCTGTTACTGTTTACTCTGTTCTTCTAAGTCTTACTCCATTGCACCTTCCCCGAGCCACACCATGCCTCCTAACCAACACTGTGTAAAGGAGAAGACAATGCTGTATACCAGTGATGGCTAACCTTTTTACCATGCCAAAAGCGGGGGGAGCACAGGGAGGTCGCACATGCATATGCCCACACCCATAATTCAATGTGCCCCACCCCACCTGCACATGCGCACGCTCCCCTCCTGCACTTCCCCCGCTTTTGACACGTGATGGCATGGTGGGCCCGGTAGGCCCGTTTTTCACCCTCTCCAGGCTCCAGAGGCTTTCTTGGAGCCTGGGGAGGATGAAAACAGCCTTCCCCACCCCATGGGAGGCCCTCTGGAGGCTGGAAATGGCCCATTTCCCAACTTCTGGTGAGCCCAAAAGGCCTGAAAATCAGTTGGCCAGTGCACACATGCGCGCTGGAGCTAAGCTAGGGCAACGCTCACATGCCCACAGATATAGCTCCATGTGCCATCTGTGGCATGTGTGCCATAGGTTCGCCAACATGGCTGTATACTTTCCCCTTATTTTTCAACTATATGCTGAATACATATTTAAGGAGCATGCATTGGAAGAATGTTACTGTGATTTTAAGATCGGAAGAAGAAAGATCACTAACTTGCACTGTGCAGATGGCACTTGGGCTGATAGCTGAAAATGATCTGCAAGTTCTAATCATGAAAATCAAGGTGTACAGGGGGAAAAATGGGACTAAGTTTTTATCTGTGGTGTGATGAATTGTGCCTATGAAGGGGGAACTGGTGTGATAGACTACAATGAAGTGGCAATTTTCCAGGAATGAGGGAGCATATTCCAAAACGGGGATTGGACAAGAGACCATAACCCAGAGCTGGAATGGAGAAGAAGAAAGAGATATAACATAGCCTGTCAATAGAATCTCCCAGATATATCCATTAGGATGAAGGGTAATATAGGTTTAAATCTGACAAGGTTCTGTCTATATGGTGTGAGCAATAAAGAACTGAACTTTAGCTGCACTGTTCTACGTCAGTGTTGGCGAACCTTTTCGGCACCAAGTGCCGAAACAGGATCGCGCATGCATGCACAGGGCACTTCGAGAAACCAGAAGAGCAGCTGCCTGGCATATACATGCGGGAGTGCCAGAAACTGGAAGAGCGGTTCCCTGCTGCGCATGCACGCACCAAAAAACCGAGCTTCCCGTTTCCAGCATGTGCATCAGCGGTGAAATGCTCTCGGTTCGGACCAGATCGCCCGATCCAGTAGCGATGGCGGCAGGTGGTTCAGAGAACCAGTAGCAAAAATACCTGCCCCCCCCCCATGCCCAGCTGAGCTGCACAATCATCAGAGGGTGTTTGTTTGTTTTTTACTTTTAAAAGCATTTTTTCTTTGGCCGAAAAAATGCTTTTAAAAGTAAAAAAAAAAAGCCTCTGATGATCGTGCAGCTCAGCTGGGATCATCAGTGGTTTTTAAAAGCATTTTTTTACAACCTCTTCGGCCGAAGAGGTTATCGGAAAAAATGCTTTTAAAAGGCTCTGACAATCCCAGCTGAGCTGCCTGATCGTCAGAGGCTTTTTTTTCTTTTAAAGGCGAAAAATAAATGTTTTTAAAAGAAAACAAAAGCCTCTGACGATCAGGCAACTCAGCTGGGATTGTCGGAGCCTTTTAAAAGCATTTTTACGACCTCTTCAGCCGAAGAGGTTGTAGAAAAAATGCTTTTCAAAGTAAAAAAAAAAAAGCTGGCCACACCCACCCAGTCACATTACCTCTTCCACCAAGCCATGCCCACAGAACTGTTAGTAACAAATTTTACATTTCACCACTGATGCTCATGCGCACTGGTCACCTAGTCTTCCGGTTTCTGGCCCGCGTGAATGCGCGAAGTCCAGCTGGCTGGTGCGCATGTGCTTGCTGGAACCCCGAAGAGCAACGGGTGACAGCTGGCATGCCTGGAGAGATGGCTCTGCGTGCTACTTTGTGTGCCACATAGGTTTGCCGTCACTGTTCTATGTCATTCTTGGGCTGGGCTTGACAGGGATAAACTAATCCCCACTTACGTCAGCCTGCCCCATCAGATCTTGCAGAGAAGGCTGCCAATATCATCACCTAGGACCTAGGGGTCTCAAGACACATGTTTTGTCTTCTGTGGCATCCATTTTATGGAACATCCTTTCCCCCAAAGTTAGATTGTGCACCAATACAAAAGCTGAAGAGTCTGACTGGTGGCAAATTGTCCTGAAGAAGGTCTATCTATAGCAGAGGTCTTCAACCTTGGCAGCTTTAAGACTTGTGGACTTCAACTCCCAGAATTCTATGCTGGCTGGAGAATTCTGGGAGTTGAAGTCCACAAGTCTTAAAGCTGCCAAGGTTGAAGATCTCTGATCTATAGTATCTCTGATCTATAGTAAGTGGTTAAGAGTTGATCATATAGGGCTGTCTTAGTAAGAGCTACAAGTCAAGGCCAGTCAGTTTTTAATCCGTACAGTCACCAGGAGCAACTGGTGACTTGATTCAGTGTCACCTAAGATTATACAGGCAGTCCTCGACTTATGACCATAATGGAGCCTGTCGATCCGGGTTGCAAGTCATATAACCAACCCAATTGTATGATCTGTTTTGTGGTGGTCATTAAGCAAACCAATGGTTCACTATGGTCACGGTTTTGCCAAAAACTGGAAATAATGGTCACTTTTCAACAAAACTGTTGTAAAACGTGTTCATGTGACTTTGGGATGGTGCAAACATCTGTAAATGCGAAGTTCAGTTACCATTTCTGGCCATCGGTGGGCGTGGCCACTAAAACTTCAAATTTGGGATGTAAGTAGCCCCCAAGTTGATCTTCAAAGAATCTCTAAGAGGCCAATTGTAAGTTGAAGTTTACCTATATTAGCCTTGCAATTTTTATAAATACATCACACATCACACACAGACAGAAACATACTACTACTATTCAATCTTTTTCTGTTGTTGCTTGTTTTCCAACAGCCTTCTTTAAAATGTATCTAACATAATAACAGAGTTGGAAGGGACCTTGGAGGTTTTCCAGTCCAACCCCCTGCCGATCTAAAATCTATCTAAAATGAAATAGTTTGAAGTTTGTTTAGAAAACAAAACAGTTTATTTTCTTTTTGTCCATGCATCCTTCCATCCGGGAATGTTTAGAGCACCATATCATTAGAATGCTTTAGAGGTGCTCTAAACATTCATTACATACTTCTATTAACTTACCTTATCTTAAGATTTAAATCTCATTGACATTTGCAGCATCCAGCGTAACATAATTACACCGAATGAACAAATGTTTGGCAAATGTGGCTAGGGATACTTTACATTAGATACCCGTGATTCACTTACTACATTAGATACATCCAGGGGTGGGATTGAAAAATTTCAGCCACCGGTTCACTGCCCAGTTGCTGGGTGGGCGGGGCCATGGGGGTGTGGTCTACTCGGCATCCTGCACCATAGTTTGTGGAGGGGGTCATTTTTGCCCTCCCTAGGCTCTGGAGGTTTTCCTGGAGCCTCGAGGAGGGCGAAAACAGCCTCCCCCGAGCACCAAAAGCCCTCCAGAGGCCCGAAATCAGCCCAAATCTAGACTTCTGGTACTTCCGGTAGGCCCGTTTTTTGCTCTCCCCAGGCTATGGGCAAAAACAGTCTCCTCCAGGCACAAGAGGCCCTCTGGAGGCCGGAAATGGCCTGTTTCTGGACTTCCGGTACTTCCGGTAGGCCTATTTTTTGCCCTTCCAGAGCCTCCGCATGCACACTGCACTTACCTGACATCCAAAATGGGCCACATGGAGACTCTTGGAAGAGGAGAGGTTGGGTGGGCAGGGTCAGACAGTCCTTGGAACAACCGGTTTGGCGAACCAGATTAAAATTAACATCCGATTCGCCCAAACCGTTCTGAACTGGCTGAATCCCACCTCTGGATACATCTGATTTTACTCCCAGCTGCCCTTCCAAAATACTCATGGCTGAGACAGTCTTCTCCCTTCTCACTTAACATATGATACATTATATTGCAGTATTTTTGGCTTTCTGGTTTTGGGTATTTTTCAGTGACATCTAGAATATGAGCAGTGTGTTCCAAATATTTTGGACTACATTTCCCATAGTCTCAGACTGTCTAGGAGTTCTGGGAATTGAAGTCCAAAGCACCTGAATTATCCACGCAAAAGCTATAATTTTTAATCAAAGCTCTGTAGCTAAATGGCAGCATGTCTTTTTGGTTGTTCTAAAGTTCAAAAACCATTTCTTAAGCAGCTATTTCTTTTTAAGTTAATAAGGAACACAATCGATTGTTTCTTTTGTATCTTGAAGGAGATGAAGCATGAATGCAAATACCAATTTAATGTAACCTGGCATCTATTTAACTTGTTTAAAACCTTTTTTTTTTAAATTCAACTCTGCTCTTCTATTATCATCCCAAATATAGTGGTATGAAGTAGGAGTTTGACTGATGAAGAATATAATTAATAATAACTAACTAAAGTCCCATTACTTTCATAGTCTGATTACTACTCAGGAATTCTAAAAACAACTTGCTCAGAACATTATTAGTTCAAATCAATCTACTGTTGGATGAATTAATTGATATTTACAAATTCTAATCTACTATGTGGTCCAGGCTGGTTAGTGAATGTTTTTGTTTTGTTTAGAATAGAATAGAATTTATTGGCCAAGTGTGATTGGACACACAAGGAATTTGTCTTGGTGCATATGCTCTTAGTATACATAAAAGAAAAGATACCTTCATCAAGGTACAACACTTACAACACTTAATGAAAGACATTATATATTATATACATAGACTACAATTAAGCAATCAGGAAACAATCTATTACAGTATAAATCGTAAGGATACAAGAAACAAACTTACAATCATAAGTGGAAGGAGATGGGTGATGGGAACAATGAGAAGATTAATAGTAGTGCAGATTTAGTAAATAGTTTGACAGTGTTGAGGGAATTATTTGTTTAGCAGAGTGATGGTGTTTGGGAAAAAACTGTTCTTGTGTCTAGTCATTCTGGTGTGCAGTGCTCTGTAGTGTCGTTTTGAGGGTAGGAGTTGAAACAGTTTGTGTCCAGGATGTGAGGTATCTATAAGTATTTTCACAGCCCTCTTTTTGACTTGTGCAGTATACAGGTCCTCAATGGAAGGCAGGTTGGTAGCAATTGTTTTTTCTGCAGTTCTAATTATCCTCTGAAGTCTGTGTCTGTCTTGTTGGGTTGCAGATCCAAACCAGGCAGTTATAGAGGTGCAGATGACAGACTCAATAATTCCTCTGTAGAACTGAATCAGCAGCTCCTTGGGCAGTTTGAGCTTTCTGAATTTGCGCAGAAAGAACATTCGTTGTTGTCCTTTTTTGATGACGTTTTTGATGTTAGCTGTCCATTTTATTTCCCAATATAGGTCAGAGGGAGAATGCCCGGCCAAAAGTCAATCTGGTGACTACAATTGTGTACATAAGCGATGAATAGAACTCATGGTCTCCCAGTTTCTAGGCCAGGATCTTTATTATTATACCATGCAGGCCGCTGCTTAGAATTATATCTCCCATTAAGCAGGGGTGAAATGCTACCGGTTCGCACTGGTTTGTGCGAACTAGTAGTGATAAAAACTACCAGTTCAGGAGAACCGGTATTAAAAAAAAGCTACCGGTTCATCCGAACTGGTATTTCCGACAACCAGCAGTGTCGCGCAGTTTATATTCACTAGAAAGTAGGAAATCCTACTTTCTAGCGCATCAAAATCATGCAGCACAGCTGTTCCTCCACCTCGCTGTTCTACTTTCCTTGTTAAGCCTTCTTTTTCCATGCGAAGCATACATTTGGTGTGCATTGCACATACACACACAGCATGCTGTTGGTGCTCACTGTGCATGCATGCTCGCAGCATGCTTTCAGCTCGCACTGTGCAGGCCTGTAGGCGGTGTGCTTTTGGTATGTATTGTGCATGTGTGCGCGCAGCACACTTTTGGCGCATACCACATATGCACGGGCAGCAAACCGGTGGCAATCTGCAGAGGATTTCACCACTGCCACTAAGTGTAATTATTTCACTGACTGCAGCATTGAAGTGTTATCATGTTCTGACACATGAAATATCTTATTAAAAACATCTTACAATGTTCCTTATTCTAGAAGTCTTCTGAAAGCAGTCTGAAGTGCAGATTTGATGAGCATGCCTGCTATTCCCTCCTCCAAATCATTTATGAAGTTGTTGAACATTCCTGGATGCATACTAAACCTAACGCCGCAGCATACTTCCCTCCATGTGGAGAGAGACCCATTAAGGATCACATGTCCACTACAGTAATTCAGCCAGCTGTGAATCCATCTGGTAGTGGGACCATTCAACCCACTTTGTTCCAGATTATTAGAAAAGGAGGCCACGGTCTACTTTATCAAATGGCTTACATTACATCCACAATCTCACCTTGCACCATTAATTGTCCAAGAAAGCAATTAGGTTTGCCTGGCATGATCTGTTTTTTTGAAATGCTGATTTCTGATAAGAACCCCATTCATTGCTAAGTGCTCACAAGCCCGTTGCTTGGTTATCTTTTCTAGTATTTTCCCAGGATATAAGATCAAGTTATTTGGCCCATAGTTTCCTGAGTCCACATTTTTAAAATATTAGAACAGCATTGGGTTTTCTCTATTCTTTTGGCACTTCCCCTGCCTCCAGAATTTCTGAAAGTTTTCAGTCAAAGGTGTTGTGTTCCTCCAGCAGCCTACTGAGCTGGCAGCGGAGTTGGACAGTGAGGAGGCTGGGGAGGACAATTGGTCAGTCCTGGAGTCAGGGGAAGGCCCGGACAAGGGCTCTGCATTGGAGGCAGAGATGGAGCCAGGGCCATCTGGGAATGATGCACAGACTCTGGAGCCTCCAGCGGTGGACAGCAGAGAGGCAGAGGAACAGGAGGAACCTGTTCCTAGTACACACATGCAAAGAGCTGCCAGAAGGCAAGAGCAGCTGAAGCAAAAAGGACGAGTCAGGAGTAAGGCCAGGGGATGATTGGCCCCTCCCATAAGGCTTAAAAGAGCAACGGCTCTTGGGTTCTTTGTAGGAAAGCAACGTTGCTACAATTGTTTCTTGTCCCCTGTTTTTTAACTTTGTGGGTGTTTTGCCAAGAAAAGCCTTTGGCAGGGTGCCAAAGAAGACAAAGTTTCGTGATAAAGCCAAAGGACTTTTTCTGAAAGACTTTGTTTTGGACTTAATTTGGACTAAGCTGATAATGAAGTAATTCTCAGCTGTTCTAATAAAATATGTTTGTTTAGGACTGATTGTGTCTAGTAATAACTACTTGGGCCTAGGTCACAAGTGGCTCTGAGATGACATTTGCCAATTTCTTCTACACCCTGGGAAGAATCCACCCAGTCCAGGAAAATTAAATCCCTTCAAAGCTGCTGGGTGTTCTCTCAGCAGTTTCTGAGCGATTTTGAACTGTATTTCCCATCTGCACTCCATGAGGAAGTTTTTGATAGGTTGGATATTTTTTTTTTATTTTGAAAAAAAGAAACGATGTAATTCAGCTTTTTTTCTCGTCAAAATCTTGCCATGTTCTTCAGCCTGTAGGCCAATTGATCCCTTGACTTTCCTCTTCTTCCACAGGTGCCCAAAGAATCCTTTTCTGATCTTTCTGGCATTCATAGTTTACGCAGAGTCTTAGCCTTCCTAACCCCATCCTCCTAGATTTGAGTTACCTCCTGATAGTTTACCTTTGTTGTGTGCCCTTTTTTCCACTTTTTAAACTTGTCCTTTTTGTTCCTCAGAGAGATCTTGGTGCCTCATAATAAATACCGTACTTTTTGACTATAAAACACTCTGGACTATAAGACGCACTTAGCTTTTGGGGAGGAAAACAAGAAAAAAATCTGGCTCTGCCTCCACCTCCCAGCAATTTGCCTCCTTGCAGCAAACCTCCCAGAATACTATCTATCAGCTGTTCCAGGCTGTGGGGATTGCCCAAAGCCACATATCACCAACTCTGAATGCCCCATTTTCAGCCTCCGTGCATCCCATTTTCAGCCTCCGTGCACCCTATTTTTGGCCTCCACTCATCCCATTTTCAGCCCATTCCAGGTGGCAGGGATAGGCAGCGGCAGCAGTGATCCCCGCCACCTGGAATGGGCCAAAAATGGGACATGAGGCGGCGGCGATAGGTGGTGGTGATCCCTGCAGCCTGGAACAGGTGATAGGAGATATTCCGGCAGGCAGATTCAACCACCAATCAGCTGCTCATGCTAAACCAGGCTGTGCTAAAGCTGACCAGGCTGTTTGCTGCAAGGAGGCAAATTGCTGTGAGGGAGACGCTGGGGGAGGGCAGCAGGGGTGGCTTTAGCAATATTCACTCTATAAGACATTTCCACCCACATTTTTTGGCGGGGTGGGGAGTGTGTCTTATACACTGAAAAATATAGTACCTCTCTCCCCAGTTGTGGCTCAGTTTCACTGAGCAGCCTTTTTATCCTTGGTTGCCAGGATCCTATCGTCTCTGCTAATCAGAAGTTTATATATATATATATATCTATATGCCAGCCTTGCAGGGTATTCCAGGCAAGAAGCATACCTACTTCTAATTTTATTGTAAGGTTGCAATAACAGAATCTTACAAGTCTGAAAGTAGGCATCTCCCCTCTCTCTCTTTACAGTCCAAGAAATTTTCCATTTGTGCCTTTATGCCAAGACTAGGTAACTCAAGAGCCCCTTGATTTTTCATCACCTGCCCATAAGAGTATAAAGCTTTCTTAACTCCTCATTAATTTTTAAAACACCCTTTAAAACTTCTGTTTTGAAACGATGTTTTATTTTTATTTTTCCTCCCACAGTTTTCATGGACCTATGGAGGAATGAAAGAACAATTCAATATTTTTTTTTTATTTGAATTTATATCCCGCCCTTCTCTGAAGACTCAGGGCGGCTTACATTGTGTTAAGCAATATTTGATTTTACACATAATTACAGCTGCAAGGATTGTCTACGCACAGTGTCAGCCTCCACTCCAATCCTCACATCCTTTTGTACTCTTTATATTCAGTTGTTAGATTGCATGGGGTTTTATGTGTAATGTAAATAGCTCTTGGATTCAGATTAAGTAGAGGTTATCCAACTGGCTAGACCTCGTGTGGCTGCACCGGTGATGTTCCGAGAAAAGAAAGATGGCTCTTTTCGTCTGATTGTTGACTATAGAAACCTAAACGTGATATGCGCCGAAAACGTATACCCCATGCCACTCATGAAAGATATGTTAGCGCATCTAGCGAAAGGAAAGTTTTTCACCAAATTAGACCTACGAGAGGCTTACTACAGAGTTCGTATAAAGGAGGGGGATGAATGGAAAACCGCTTTCAACTGCCCTCTAGGATGCTTTCAGTTTTGAGTACTGCCGTTTGGACTGCAGGGGGCGCCCGCAGTTTTCATGCAACTAATAAATGAAATACTCCATCAACATTTGTTTAAAGGGGTTCTTGTCTACCTTGACGATATACTTATCTATACAGAAACAATGGAAGAACATATCAAACTAGTAAGAGCAGTTCTCAAAAAGTTATTATCTGCAGAACTTTATTGCAAGCTATCCAAATGTGATTTCCATCAAACAAAAATAGACTACTTAGGGTACCGCATATCGGCGGATGGATTAGAAATGGACCCAGAGAAAGTGAAAGCTGTCTTGGAATGGGCCCCCCCACACACACGCAAACAGCTGCAAAGTTTCTTGGGATTTGCGAACTTTTATCGTCAATTCATCCCCTCCTTTGCTCAAATTGCTTTGCCAATCACCAACCTCTTAAAAACTAAAGGAGATACAAAACCCAAACCATCATTACCTCTCGAATGGTCAATGGAATGTCAAGCAGAATTTGAAAAATTGAAACGATTATTTGCTGCTGAACCTATTTTAAAACACCCCAACATGGATGTTCCTTTTGTGGTACAAGCAGATGCTAGTGATGTAGCGGTCGGAGCCGTTTTGCTCCAAAACAATGCCAATGGTAAACTACAACCTTGTGCTTTCACTTCTCGAAAATTGACTGAAACTGAAAGAAGCTGGGCTATTTGGGAGAAAGAAGCATTTGCAGTTCATTGGGCTCTTTGCACATGGAGACAATTCTTAGAAGGTTCTAATCATCCTTTTGAAGTTTGGACTGATCATAAAAATCTGGAAGCGCTGAAAACTCCTAGAAAACTTTCGCCTAAACAAGCCCACTGGGCTCAATATTTTAACTGTTTTAATTTCACCTTACATTACATTCCTGGGGGAAAGAACTTTTTGGCAGATGCTCTTTCACGTCTGCCCCAATAAAATGGTACATGCTCCGAGGTAGTTCGCCCAATACTTCCCATTCAGCAATTAGCAGCTCCGGCTATAACTCGAAGCCATACCAAAACCGAGACATCACTGCCAGATGAATTAACTAAATTGTTTAAAGAAGCTTTGAACTCCGATGACTGGTTCTTGGCGCATTCGCACGAATGCACGCTCCGTGATGGACTAGCTTGGATTGGAGCAAAACTATATGTTCCTCTATCACTCAGAGAAACCATCCTACAACGATGCCATGATGCCAAAATGGCAGGACATTTTGGGTTTGTGAAAACCTTGCATCTTCTTAAAAGACAATTTTGGTGGCCAAGTCTTAAAAAGGACATTCAATCATATATAGCAAGTTGCCCTGTTTGCGCATCATCTAAAAGGCCTCCAGGAAAACCTCCTGGATTACTTCAAACAGTAGCCCGGCCAGGAGCCCCATGGAAGGAAATATCCATGGATTTCATAGTGGAGCTACCCGAAAGTGCAGGCAATACTGTAATCTGGGTAGTCACAGACCTTTTCTCCAAACAAGTCCATTTTATTCCATGTTCCAAAATACCCTCTTCAAAGACTCTGGCAAAGTTGTTTATGCAACACATTTATAGACTCCACGGAGTTCCTGAACGCATCATCTCAGATCGAGGAGTTCAATTCACTTCTCAATTTTGGAAAGAATTTTTGCGACTGATTGGCTCCGCCCAAGGATTAAGCTCCTCCCAACATCCCCAGACTAATGGAAGTTGTGAACGCTTGATCTCGGTACTAGAGCAATATTTACGTTGTTACATAAACTATCAACAAGACAATTGGGCAGACCTACTACCTTTTGCAGAAGTAGCCTACAATAACTCAATTCATAGTAGCACGGGATTTACTCCTTTTAAAGTAGCTTCAGGCCAAGACTTTGTTCCTATCTCGGAACTTCCAAGGGAAAAAACCACGGTTTCATCCTTGTCAGAATGGATAGATCAAATACAAATCACATGGAAAATGACTCGCAAGGCGATTGATGACGCCCACCGTGCACATAAAAAACAAGCGGATAAAAAAAGATCCCCTGAGAACAAATACCAAGTTGGAGATAGAGTTTGTCTCTCCACCAAATATTTACAAACCACTCAAAAATCTAAAAAACTGGGACCTAAGTATGCGGAACCTTTCCCCATAGTGAAAATCATCAACCCCGTGACTGTACAGCTAGAATTACCAAAAACACTTAGAAGAATTCACCCCGTTTTCCATGTGAGCTTGCTGAAACCAGAACACAGTCTACTTTCCGTGCGAACCATACATCCCCTCCTATACCAATTCTCATAGAGGGCGAACAACATTTTGAAGTAAAAGAAATCTTGGATTCAAGAAAACATAGAAATAAAATTCAATATCTTATTGCTTGGAAGCACTTCCTTTTGTCCCAAGCTGAATGGGTGAACAAGGAAGATGTTCGTGCTTCAGAAAAGATAGCACAATTCTATAAAAAATATCCTGACAAACCCTAACTTTTCTCTTTTTCTTTCTAGGACTGACGTCCTTGTTGCAGGAGAGCCAAATGTCAGCCTCCACTCCAATCCTCACATCCTTTTGTACTCTTTATATTCAGTTATTAGATTGCATGGGGTTTTATGTGTAATGTAAATAGCTCTTGGATTCAGGTTAAGTAGAGAGGGCCCTTTAAGAGTGTCGGTCTGACATAATTAAGGGGGGAGGGGAGGTTGATGCTTTGAATTCAACAGGAATGCTAGAGCGCGAACTTTCAACAGACATTGCATTCCTGATATGATTGACAGCAAGAGACCTGCGGAAGATTATCACGGGGCCCCCGAGAAGGAGCTGGCATTGGACCAGACCTGATGACCTCTTGGGGGAGAGGAGGGAGTAACAGGGGGGATATGGAATGTTAGCCATATTTTGTCTCAGATCCAACACTATACTGCTGCAGTCCGGATGTACCTAGTAAAAGTACTTTTCTTTATTTGCAAATGAAGTCAAGGTGTATTCTTTCCTAGATATAATCAGAGGCAGCCTGACACACAGTTCTGGGAAAATGAAAAGGTACCAACAGAGGAAGAAATAATCAAGAAAATTACTGTGGACTATGCAGAGATGGATAAATTAATGAAAGAAATGAAAAGGAAGAGACAGGATATTATCAAGAATGGACCAAATGGTACGATTAGTTAGAAAATAGGAAAAGTAAATATGAATAAATGATGGAGAAGAGAAGGTGACAAATGTATAAAATATTGTAAATGAATAAAACTAGATATAAAGGGAATATAAAGATAAATATAATAAAAGAGGGGGGAAATCGGGAATATATAAAGTAGAAAGTATGTGGAATGAAACTGACATGTAAAAAGAAAACACATATTATGTGTTTGTGTTATGTATGTTTGTGTTGTGTTGTGTTGTGTTGTTGTAAAATCAATAAAAAACTTTTTTAAAAAAGAAAATAAAGAAAGAACAGCCTGTTCCTTTGATTGTTGTAGCATCAGAGCAATGATGGTACCAAGAAGGGAGAGGGAGAAGGATCTGTGGGTTAGTGTTGCAAAGAATATGGGAAAGGATTTAAATTTTAAATTTTTTAATTTATGTATCTGTTGTTTTATCTGACTGTAAACTGCCCTGAGTTCTTTGGGAAAAGGGCGGTATAGAAATTGAAATAATAAATAAATAAATAATAAATAAATAAAGACATCCATCCATGTGTGCATCTTTTTTTGGTACATCACTTCATTTTAAAGATTTTGGCCTTGGGCCCTTAGCTAGACAATTGAACAAGTTTTGATATTTTTTATATTGCAAATTTATCATCTTATCTATCAACCTCGCTTTGGCTGTGTTTTGAATTTAACTAATCGCATTTGGTACTTTTAAGTATTTTAAATAACAAATCAGCATAGGAATATTATATGCAACTGGCCAACGAATATCTGCTTTGTGTAATTTTGATTGCTGTGAACAAGCCATAACTATGAATATTACAATTTCATGGTTTAGCCGAGCTGCATTCATTAACTTTTATTTTCTTAGTCAATTTGCTTATGAAAAGGCAATAGCAAGTTGTGCTGTTATGGAAATGTTAAAATGTCCTCAGTGTTAAAAACTACTGAAAGCTTCTGTTCTAGGGTTAGGTAATTGAACAGTAGGTGATCATTAAAAATGAAAGCACGGATATCATTATAAATATGGAATTGAGTGTGGTTTTTTTTTTTAAAATAGTAAATGCAAAAGTAGAGGAGGAAGCAAAGGGAAGGGGGGGCGATGCACCACTGTGATTCTGAGTTCCCATCAAATAGGAAATGGATTTCCTCCTAAAGCAGGGGTCTCCAACCTCGGCAACTTTAAGCCTGGCGGATTTCAACTTCCAGAATTCCTCTTCAACTTTGATTTGGGAGAAGCTTCTGAACTTTGCTTTCTTAGCTGGACTTTACTTTGTCATTTTGATCTCATTTATCTTGGATTACTCTTGGACTTTGCTTTCGGAAATACCCTGTGCCTCTTGCCTGAAAGCCTGGTTGAAAATCTGTTCATTTATGTATTAGGTTAACACAGAGGTGGACTTCACATACGGTAGCAACTGGTTTGCCCAGCGCCGGAAATGTGAGCACCCGCTCACATCTGCACATGCGTGTGGTGTCACAAAACACAAAAATTCGCTCACTTGCGCAGTCTGCATATATGTGCAACATCAAACAACATGGCAATTTGATCGCGTGCACCATCCAAACATGTGTGCAGCATCAAAAACACAGCGATATAGGACGGGATTGTACCCAGGCGACTACCAGTTTTCCTGAACCAGTCCGAACTGACTGAATACCACTTCTGGGTTAACATAACTTTGCTCCCTAGGAGCTTAAGGCAGGGGTGAAATCTAGCAGGTCCCATTCCCACCCCACTCCAGGGGAAGGATACTGCAAAATCTCTATTCCCACCCCACTCTGGAACCAGTCAGAGGTGGTATTTGCCAGTTCCCCGAACGACTCAAAATTTCTTCTATCGGTTCTCCAGAACCTGTCAGAACCTGCCAGACTAATCTTATTGCATTCGTTAAAAAAATGACAAAATTAGTAGACCAGAGGAATGCTGTCGATATAGTTTACTTGGACTTCAGTAAAGCATTTGATAAAGTAGACCATAACCTACCACTAGATAAAGTAGAAAAATGTGGGTTAGACAGCACCACCACCAGATGGATTCGTAACTGGCTGACCAACTGCACGCAACTTGTAGTCCTCAATGGAACTACATCCACATGGAGGGAAATATGCAGTGGAGTACCCCAAGGCTCTGTTTTAGGCCCAGTACTCTTCAACATCTTCATCAATGACTTGGACGAGGGGATAGATGGGGAACTCATCAAATTTGTAGATGACACCAAGCTGGCAGGAATAGCCAACACTCCAGAAGATAGGCTCAAGTTACAGAAGGATCTTGACAGACTTGAACATTGGGCACTATCTAACAAAATGAAAGTCAACAGTGAAAAAAGTAAGGTTCTACATTTAGGCAAAAAAACCAAAATGCACAGGTACCGTATATGTGGTACCTTGATCAATAGTAGTACCTGTGAGAGGGATCTTGGAGTCCTAGTGGACAACCATTTAAATATGAGCCAGTAGTGTGCAGCAGCTGCTAAAAAAGCCAACACAGTTCTGGGCTGCATAAACAGAGAGATAGAATCAAGTGAAGTGTTAGTGCTACTTTATAATGCCTTGGTAAGGTCACACTTGGAATACTGCATTCAGTTTTGGTCACCGCGATGTAAAAAAGATGCTGAGACTCTAGAAAGAGTGCAGAGAAGAGCAACAAAGATGATTAGGGGACTGGAGGCTAAAACATATGAAGAACGGTTGCAGGAACTCGGTATGTCTAGTTTAATAAAAAGAAGGACTAGGGGAGACAAGATAGCAGTGTTCCAATATCTCGGGGTTGCCACAAAGAAGAGGGAGTCGGGCTGTTCTCCAAAGCACCTGAGGGTAGAACAAGAAGCAATGAGTGGAAACTGATCAAGGAAAGAAGCAACTTAGAACTAAGGAAAAATTTCCTGACAGTTAGAACAATTAATAAGTGGAACGACTTGCTTGCAGAAGTTGTGAATGCTCCAACACTGGAAATTTTTAAGAAAATGTTGAATAACCATCTGTCTGAGATGGTGTAGGGTTTCCTGCCTGGGCAGGAGGTTGGACTAAAAGGCCTCCAAGGTCCCTTCCAACTCTGTTGTTGTTATTATTATTATTTCACCCCTGATTAAACCCATTAAACTCAATTCAGCTGAATGTATGCACTTTTATTCCAATAGAAGAGTAAAACACATGCTTAATGATATCGAATAGATATAATATTCAGTATAATATTCCATACTAAGCTCAATGAAGCTTATACTTTTATAAAATTGGAGAAGAATCTAATGTGCTGAATCCTTTGAAGTGGGTGATGCACAGATATTGGTATGTATAAATCCATCAGTCAACAAATAAATCTGAATCCACTGAAAGCAGCCTGAAGCATGAACTTTAGCTAAACAAAGGTGAGGATTACGTGACAAATTAACTCATTATATGATTGGTCCAAGAATGATAGCTAAACTAGAACTAAAGATTAAAATTGGGGAGGGAGGGGAGGAGATTGCCAAGGCAGGGTGAGAGACTGTAACAGTAACAGAGTTGTTAATGCTTGGAATACACTACCTGACTCTGTGGTCTCTTCCCAAAATCCCCAAAGCTTTAACCAAAAACTGTCTACCATTGACCTCACCCCATTCCTAAGAGGTCCGTAAGGGGCGTGCATAAGAGCACAAACGTGCCTACCGTTCCTGTCCTATTGTTTCCTTCCGTTATATCCAATTAATATAGTCATTTCATACTCATACTCATATATATGCTTATATATTGTACAATTATTTCATGTTTATGCTTATATATACTGTGTGACAAAATAAATAAATAAAAATAAACTGTGGGCAGGCTGGGAAAGTAACAGGAGGAACTGTTAAACCCTGTCAAAAAATAAAGATGGCAACTTTGTTTGCCATCTTGGCTTGTTTCACCATACCCTGCAGACACTCCTGAGGGAAAAGTCAGATATAAACAATCAAGAGATAAGAGAGTGATTTGTTAATAACGTACATCCTAAATGACCACTCAATCCATACTGCAAAAAGCCCTGAGAAAAATATTTTTAAGTCAAGTTTTTTTATTTATATATAAATATTTTGGAGATAGTGTATTGTCCGGGCATTTCATTTTACAGAGGGGGAAAAAGGTTAACAGATATACAGATAGTGATAATGATAATACCCTGTTTCCCCAAAAATAAGACATCCCCTGATAATAAGCACAATTGGGCTTTTGAGCGCATGCGCTCAAATAAGCCTCCCCCCTGGAAATAAGCCCTTCCCAAAAATATTTTAACGCAGAGCTGGAAATCAGGTAAGACAGCAAGAGTAGCCCCATCTTGCTCCACATGCCCCAAAATAATAAGACCTCCCCGAAAATAAGGTTAAGTGTTTATTTCGGGGTTCAAAAAAATATAAGATGGGGTCTTATTTTTGGGAAAACACAATACGTGTAATAATTATAACCATATTTATAATTATATTAGCTTATTTATGATATTAATTATACTAGCATTAATTATACTATTAATTATAACTATAGTTATAAACAACATTCATATTTTATTTACACATAACAATAATCGTTCTAGTCCTAGCATGATTTTTCAGGATGCTTGTAATATAAGCTCTACCCCTCAAAATAAGCCCCAGTTAAGATTGTCAGCCAGATGAGTGCATTTAGTACCGTATTTTACCCAAAATAACCAGAAAATAAGCCCTAATGTGTCTTTTGGAGCAAAAATTAATTAACACCCAGTTTTCTTTTCAGGGAAACACAGTATTACACCGACGAGTAGGAGTGATTGGTGGAACAAAGATGAATTTGTGGCATATCTGTTAAAAAAACCTAGAATCTTAACAGTATTATGAATTTAAATGCTACACATTGAAAAATCAAATGAAGTGTCATTTAATAATGTAGTATGAAATAAGACCTCTTGCTTCCAAAGCATTTAGTAAATGATAAATTTCTACGAATTCAGCTATGAAATATAATCCTAACCACCAGCGATTAATTCTCCCATCCTAAGGTCTGTTCATTTTTCTTCAGGCACTAATGTCAGGTAGGGGATGAAATGAGACTGCTTCTTCCTGCCTATCTCCTTGATTAATATTTAATTCACTTTTGATAAATCTTTCATATGTTTTAATTCACATCCTTTCATTATATCTTTATTTTCTTGAGGGTATGCCTGGATAAAATGGATCTATCCATGTTCTTTCTGTGCCAACTCAGGAAGCTCAAACTGCCCAAGGAGCTGCTGATCCAGTTCTACAGAGGAATCATTGAGTCTGTCATCTGCACCTCTATAACTGCTTGGTTTGATTTTGCAACCCAACAAGACAGACACAGACTTCAGAGGATAATTAGAACTGCAGAAAAAATAATTGCTATCAACCTGCCTTCCATTGAAGACCTGTATACTCCATGAGTCAAAAAGAGGACTGTGAAAATATTTACAGACCCCTCGCATCCTGGACATAAACTGTTTCAACTCCTACCCTCAAAATGACACTATAGAGCACTGCACAGCAGAACAACTAGACACAAGAACATTTTTTTCCCGAACGCCATCACTCTGTTAAACAAATAATTCCCTCAACACTGTCAAACTATTTACTAAATCTACACTACTATTAATCTTCTCATCGTTTTCATCACCAATCTCTTTCCACTTATGACTGTATGACTGTAACTTTTTGTTGCTATCATTAAGGGTTAAATTGCAACCTATAGCCATCATTTGTGTTGTAAATTTTGTACCTTTGATGAAGTATTTTTTTTCTGTTTCTTTTATGTACACTGAGAGCATATGCACAAAACAAATTCCTTATGTATCCAATCACACTTGGCCAATAAATTCTATTCTATTCTATTCTATTCTATTCTATTCTATTCTATTCTATAAAACAACATCTTCCTTACCTTTGGTTAAAATAATCCATTCCCCCCACCCCCAAAAAATGCATTCTAGATATACATAAGAGTTCTTCTCTGCTACTAAGGTTAATGCCTCCAATGTTATATCATCACATGATATAACATGGCAGGACTGATGTACCTCTGGTGAGTTCTTTCATTCCAGTTGGCAAGCAGTTGTTGTTGGTGGGTGGGGGGAAAGATTTCATGAAATAGGATACAAGCAGGGAGAATTTGGCAGTGCACTTGAAGAAACACATCGTGATTGAATTTTTGACTGCTAAAAAGTTCCTCTAGTTGAGCTTCACCACCAAATGCATATTGTTGATAGTGACAAGTGCGTTGGCATCAGAAGTGGGCTTCACATAACTTAACAACCGGTTCGCCCAGCACTGAAAATGTGAGCGTGGCTTGCACGCATGAACGTTGCTTAGAAAAAGTGGCTAAATAGGATGGCATAGCGCCGGGGCAGGTGGGCCAGCCCACCCGAAGATTGCTACTACCGGTTTGCCTGAACCGGTCTGAACCGGCTGAATCCCACCACTGGTTGGCATGAGTTCTGTGCACTGTTGAGCCAAAAAATGGAAAGATTATGAATCAAGAAGAGGTGATTTATTTAAGCAGGAAGAAAACAGATGACCTGTAACAGCAACCAATGAGTTTCACATGATAAAAAGCTGAAGAACCAATTAAAGACAATCAGATAACTCAAATGGACATTCCTTGGCATTTCACAGGAACATGTAGGTCAACCTATTGATGTTCTCAACATCAGACGGTTTGTGCAAAATGGGTTCCTTACATGCTGACAACAGAGATGGAAAATCTAAGACTTTATATTTTCCAGTGTTGTCATGTTACAAAAATAAAGGTTTCTTTACAACATTGTGACAGTTGACAAAACAAGGGCTCATCATATGGTTTAGCCTGCAGATTCCTTACCATCTTTGTTGTTTTTCTCTGTGCTCTTTCTAGAATCTCAATATCTTTTCTGTATCGTGCTGACCGGAACTGGATGCAGTGTGAAGTAATACTGTTGTGTCTCGCTCGCTTTCCCCGCAGCCGGGTCCCTCTTATCTCCTGCCGAACACTGAGGAATGTCCTGGCATGCCTCCAGGCCCCAGCCCTGGCACCATGCCCAGACAGGCCGAACAAGACGAAGGGCCTGATGTGCCTCCAGCCCCCAGCCCTGGCTTCATGCCCAGGCAAACGGAGCAACTAGACCCCTCCCCCTCCCCCACAGCATGTGAGCCTGAGGAATGTGAATTGCCAACAGCTGGAGCCTGGAGAGATCCTCGCTTCAGGAGAATTGATAGGCGGTGTCAGCAAAAGGAAGGGAGGGGCAGGCCTGGATAAGTGCTGAGTCATGGAGCCACACCCCATGGCCTATATAAAGGATCGACTTTCTGGCATTCTCTGAGTCAGGCAAAGTCTACCTTGGATTGCTGAAGTCACTTCCTGGTCTCCTGCCTGCCTTGAGAACTTTGCTAGGACTTTGGCAGAGCTGCAGAGGCACGCCTGATACGGACTTCCCTGACCTGGCCGTCAGCAGAGGAGTGGGACACGACAAGTACTATCAATTCATGTGATCTTGAAACTATCCCTCAGTTTATGCAACCTTAGGACTGAATTGGTCTTTTTTGGTAGCTGCAGCACACTGCTGGCTCATACTTAAGTAATGATTCACTAAAACAACTAGATCCCTCTCGCAGTTACTACTGTTGAGATACCACCTGCTCCATATCTGTGCATTTGATTTTTCCTGACTATGTTTTGGGCCTTACTTTTCTCACTGCTGAATTGCATTTTGTTGGATAAAGCCTTTAAGTCTGTCAGGATCCTTCTGAATCTTGAGTCCCATCTTCCAAATTTCCAATTCTTCCCAGCTTGGTATCATCTATACATTTGATGAGTTCCCCTTCTCTGCCCTCATCTAAATCATTATAAAAATGTTGAAGAGTACTGGGTCCAAATAGAACAGTGGTTCTCAACCTTTATAGTGCTGCGACCCCTTTAATACAATTCCCCACGATGTGGCAACCCCACATCACCCTACCTTAATGAAGGGTCTTGGGACCCAGAGAGGTGGCATGCCTCGAAGAAGAATCTCTGGGGGTTTTTTAATAGGTTTTTTAATAAGGGGCTTTTAAAGGGGGGGAGGGGATTGACGGGTAGGGGGAGTGACCCGTCGGGGAGGGTATGTCCAGTCCCAACGCGGGCTCACGACACTATTTCACTTGGTCCGAAGACGGGGCGGGAGGGGATTGTACAGAGCGGAGAACATTATTCCATCTGTACGGTGAGTGGGAGGGGCAGATATGGCGGAGGCAGGGGGCCGTATCGCTCTTTGGGAGCACGTGTTCGATGTTTAAAAGCGATCACGTGCTCCGGCCCCCCAGTCCTCACTCGTTCCCCGGATGGTCAAGACCCTCAGAGCTTGGGTGTTCGGCTGATACTTTGCAATGCCCGGTCCGTGGTTAACAAGGCTCCCCTGATTTGTGATCTTATTCAGAGGGAGTCCGCGGACCTTATGGGCATTACGGAGACCTGGTTGGGCACAGAAGGGGGTGTACCCCTGGTCGAACTGTGCCCTCCGGGTTTCCGTGCATTCCATCAGCCGAGGACCCAAGGTAGGGGGGGGTGGCGGTTGTGATTAAAGAAAGTCTGGAGCCGAGGGAGTCCACTGTTCCTCAGATAGCTGGCTGTGAATCCCTCCTTGTGAAGTGGGGCCACCGGAATCAGATGGGGCTGTTGATCACGTACCTGGCTCCTTGCTGCGTGACTACAGCCCTACCTGAACTGCTAGAGGTGCTTGCTGGCGTGGCGGTGGAGATCCCCAGACTACTGGTCTTGGGGGATTTCAACCTGCCATCTGCCGGCTTGTCGTCGACGGTGGTTCAGGAGTTCCAGGCCTCCATGACGGCCTTGGACCTGATTCAAGTAACTGATGGCCCTACACACATTGGGGGAGGCGCTAGACTTGATTTTTATCTCTGGTCAGTGGGTAAATGATCTGGATTTAGGAGATTTAGTGAAAGAACCGGTGTCATGGTCAGATCATTTTCTTCTTCGCCTAGACTTTCAGACCGCCACCACCGCAGGGAGACGGAGCCAATGCGTTGGTTCCGTCCCAGGCGCCTGATGGACCCGGAGAGGTTCCTGACGGAGCTTGGGCGCTTCCTGAGGATCTTACCCACGGCACGACTGAAGAACTGGTTGCGGCCTGGGAACGGGCTGCGGCTGGGGCTTTGGACCGTGTCGCGCCTTTGCCTCTGACCAGATCTCAATTGGCTCCCTGGTTTTCCGAGGAGCTGAGAGAGATGAAACGCCGGAGAAGACGCCTAGAGAGTGTTTGGAGGTCTAGCTTCCGAGGCTGATCGGACACTAGTGAGGTCCTTTACTAGGACCTACCTAGTGGCAATGAGGGAGCGGCGTCTCACGTTTCCACCCTCATTGCATCGGCAGATAACCGCCCGGCCGCCCTGTTTGGTGACCCGTTCCCTCCTTCATCAAGAGGACGGGATGACCCTGCAGGGACGAGCTGAGGAGTTTAACGGTTATCTATACGATAAAATCGTTCAGCTGGGATAGTTTGGACCAAGATTGCGATGATCCAGCTGAGACAGAGAGACGCCTTGTTGAGGTTATTTGGGATGAGTTTGATTCTGTGGCTCCGAGGACATGGACAGGTTGCTGGGAGGTTACATGCAACTACATGTTTACTGGACCCGTGCCCTTCCTGGTTAGTGCTGGCTGCTCAGGAAGTGACACGAGGCTGGCTCCAGGGGATTATAAATGCTTCTTTGATGGAAGGGGTTTTCCCCGCCGCCTTGAAGGAGGCGGTGGTGAGACCTCTCCTCAAGAAGCCTTCCCTGGACCCAGCTATTTTGAGTAATTATCGTCCAGTCTCCAACCTTCGCTTTGTGGCGAAGGTTGTTGAGAGTGTGGTTGCATGGCAGCTCCCCCGGCACCTGGAGGAAACTGTCTATCTGGACCCGTTCCAGTCCGGCTTCCGACCGGTTATAGCACGGAGACGGCTTTGGTCGCGTTGGTGGATGACCTCTGGAGGGCCAGGGACAGGTTGCTCCTCTGCCTTGGTCCTATTAGATCTCTCAGCGGCTTTCGATACCATCGACCATGGTATCCTGCTGCGCCCGGTTGGAGGGATTGGGAGTGGGGGCACCGTTTATCGGTGGTTCTCCTCCTATCTCTCTGACCGTGTCGCAGACGGTGTTGACAGGGGGCAGAGGTCGCCCCGAGGCGCCTCACTTGTGGGGTGCCTCAGGGTCGATTCTCTCGCCCACCCTGTTCAACATCTATATGAAGCCGCTGGGTGAGGTCATCAGTGGTTTCGGGTGAGTTACCATCTGTACGCTGATGATACTGAGCTGTACTGTTCCACACCGGACCACCCCAACGAAGCTGTCGAAGTACTGTCCCGGTGCCTGGAAGCTGTACGGGTCTGGATGGCGAGAAACAGGCTCAAGCTCAATCCCTCAAAGACGGAGTGGCTGTGGATGCCGGCATCCCGGTACAGTCAGCTGCATCCGCGGCTGACTGTTGGGGGCGAGTTAGTGGCCCCAAAGGAGGCGGTTCGCAACTTGGGTGTCCTCCTGGATGGACGGCTGTCTTTTGATGAACACCTGGCGGCCGTCGCCAGGAGGGCCTTTTACCAGGTTCGCCTGGTTCGCCAGTTGCGTCCCTTCCTTGATCGGGATGCCTTATGCACGGTCACTCACGCCTGGTTACGCCTAGGCTGGATTATTGCAATGCTCTCTACATGGGGCTGCCTTGAGGTGCACCCGGAGGCTGCAGTTAGTCCAGAATGCGGCTGCGCGAGTAGTAACGGAGCCGCTGTGGCTCCCACGTGACATCGCTGCGTAGCTTGCACTGGCTTCCTGTGGTCTTCGGTGCGCTTCAAGATTTTGGTAACTATCTTTAAAGCGCCCATGGCTTAGGACCCGGGTACTTACGAGACCGCTTGCTGTTACCTTTGCCTCCCACCCACCTCCAGACGTCAAGACAGAGAGGGTCTCCTCAGGGTGCCGCCCGCCAAACAGTGTCGGCTGGCGGCCCCAGGAGTAGGGCCTTCTCTGTGGGGGCAGTGACGCCTGGAATGAACTTCCCCGGTCTCGTCAAGTGCCCGATCTTCGACCTTCCGTGAGCTCAAAACATATTTATTCATTAAAGCGGGACTGGCATAATTAGTGATGTATTTTAATTGGGGTTTTAATATTTTTAACTTTTAATTTAAATTTTAATAATCGGCCTTTAAAATTTGCTCTTTTTAATTGTTGTTTTAAACTGTATATATCTTTGTTTTACTTTGGCTGTACACACCCTGAGTCCTTCGGGAGAAGGGGTATAAAAATTTAATAAAATAAAATAAAATAAAATAAACCATAAAATTATTTTCATTTTGAATTTATCGCCTGAAGTCAGACATAGCGATCTGAACTGCTTGCGATTGCCTTGAGGATGGAGACATTAAAGCGGAGACTCCTCCCCTATTAAGTTTATCGCGCCTGAAGCCAGATTAGGCTAGCGATTGGGAGTGATTGCAGCTGGCTTGAGAGGGAGACATCAGAGCAAAGATTTCTCTCTTTTTTAATTCATCACGCCTGAAGCCAAATTCGGCTAGCGATTTGAAGAGCCTGCAGCTGGCTTGTGGAGTCAACCACTGGCAAATCGTCATTCGACCCCCAACGGGGTCGCAACCCACAGGTTGAGAACCACTGAAATAGAACCTTGAGGTGCCTCCCCCCTACATACTACTCCATGTAGTTGTAGTTCCATTGATGACTACTCTCTCAATACAGTTAATCAGCCAGTTGCAAAGCCATCTGGTGATGATGCTATGTCCCACATTGTTCTATCTTACCAAGAAGTAGGCTGTGGTCTACTTTGTCAAATACCTTACTGAAATCTAAGAAACTATGTGCCCAGCATTTCCCTTATCCATTAATTTAATCACTTTGCCAAACAAGGTAATAATGTTTGTCTGGTATGATCTGTTTTTGACAAATCCTCACTGGTTTACCAAATTACTAAATTACTGAAGCAAGAACTGTGTCCTTCTCAGTTGCCACTTTTTCAAAAGAGTTCTTAGTGAAATACAATTCATCTAATCCCAGTGAGAATATTTATGATGATCCAAAGGGTCAGAGGTCTGCAAAGTCTACAGTAAAACCTTTTAATGAGCTGTGCTCATACCACCAACTTCATCCCGTAGATAATCCATTAGGCAGTAGTAAAGAATTGTTTACTTTCAGAATCCCTGTCAGCTAACACCTTAAAGCCTCACTGCTGTTAAAAATAGCACAAAATAAAATAAAATAAAGAAGAACCTGAAGTACTTTCCCCCTGAATTATTACCCTTACTATATGCTCAAAAAGGGACACAGTGGCTCAGTGGCTAAGACGCTGAGTTTGTCAGTCGAAAGGTTGGCAGTTCAGCGGTTCAAATCCCGAGTGCCGTGTAACGGGGTGAGCTCCCATTACTAGTCCCAGCTTTTGCCAACCTAGCAATTCGAAAGCACATAAAAAATGCAAGTAGAAAAATAGGGACCACCTTTGGTGGGAAGGTAACAGCATTCCGTGAGCCTTTGGCATTGAGTCATGCTGGCCACATGACTATGGAGACATCTTCGAACAGCTCTTCAGCTTTGAAACAGAGATGAGCACCACCCCCTAGAGTCAGGAACGAGTAGCACATATGTGCGAGGGGAACCTTTACCTTTTTATATGCTCAAAGTTGTTGCATGGTTCATGCATGTAGTGTCTCTTTCTTCTCCAAAGCCCTTCACTTTGGAGGGGTCAATATTATATCAAACAAAATAGCTTTCATGCTGCTTAGAAAAACTGCCCCCTGAATCTGCCCAGACATGGCCACAAGACAGATGTGTAGCTTTGCAAGGAACACTTAGAGCACACAACAGACCTTCTTTTATAGGCTATACCCGTGATGGCAAACCTATGGCATGCATGCCAGAAATGGCACACAGAGCACTCTCTGTAGGCACATGCGCCATCGCCAGCTGTTCTGCTCTTCTTATCTTCACGCATGCCGGAGCCCTGGAAACCCAAAAACCACATGGTCTTCGGGTTTCCGGCACTCCAGCGCGTGCAAAGACCAGTTGGTCTTTGAGTTTCTGGGGCTCACACGGGCGCACACGCGCATTCCGGTTTGGGCACTCGGTGCCAAACAGGTTCGCCATCACTGGGCTATACCTTGTACACATCTGGAGTCATTATGAGGATGAGTCTCTGTTCAGACCTTTTGCAGAGCAGGAATTTAAAGTGTTTCTTTACTGTCCTTCAAAAAGGTCCAAATATGGATTGTGGGATATGTTCATTTTTTTTGTTCATGTATTGGAGGGTTTCCAGCCAAATGTTGCAAAAATGTGTTTAAATGGCTAGCATCTGTAAATCTCTCTTTGCTTCTGTGCTTGTGAGTGAGCTTGTGGTTTGCACAGGCCTTTAAAATCTTTTCCCATTGTTTCTTCTCATGGGGATCATTTCCACCCGGGTTTTCAGTAGATAATGCTGGTATGTATGATTCAGCGTTTATAGGCACAGTATAAATGTAATTATTGTATGTGTGTAGGGCAGTGGTGAAAACCAGCCGATCTATCTGGCTCGTGCAATCCGGTAGGGCCGGTGGCGGGTGACTCCACCCACCTGCCAGAACATCATCACATCCAGGGGTGAAGTGATCCCGGTTTGGACCAGGCAATGGCAGCGGGTGGTTCAGAGAACCGGTAGCAAAAATCCCTTGCCCCCTCCCATCCATGCCCACCCAATCACCTGGTCCCCACTTGCCCATTTGTCAGCTTGCTGTTTCTTTCAGGCTCACTCGCTTTTCCTGCCTTGCTTCGGCTGCTGCAATCAATTGCATCAGCTAGCAACTCAATCTGCCTGCCTGCAATCCATCTCATCGGTGAGCAACTCAATCTGCCTGCCTGCCTGCCTGCCTTGTGCCTTCAATTTGGTAAGTAACTGGGGTTTTTTTGGGGGGTGGAGCTTTAAAAAAATAGTTAATTGGGGTTTTTTTTAGGGTTAGGGTTACCTGACCACCAAGCCACGCCCACCAATTAAGCTATGCCCACAGAGTCGGTAAGGAAAATTTTTCGATTTCACCCCTGATCTCATCCCGTTTTTTACCCTCTACGCATGCATGGAAGGTTCTGTGCATGTGCAGAACAGGCGCATGCGAGCACAGCAAGAGAGAGTGCGTGCGTGCTGACATCTCCAATCTGGTAGCAAAGGTAAGTGCATTTTACCCCTGGTATAGGGGTGTGTGTATTCCACTATTCCCAGTGAGGTTTATTTCTTAATATGCATACTAGACAATTGTTCCAATCCCTCTAAAGTCTTAAAGCAACTTTCTGAGCTAATCATAAATAGAGCCTTCAGCTTACTTCTCACATTATTATTATTTATTTATTATTTATTTGATTTTTATACCGCCCTTCTCCCGAAGGACTCAGGGCGGTGTACAGGCAGAATAAAATGAACAATACAAAATACAATTAAAACGGAATTTAAAAACTTATTTAAAATTAGCCTGAAAATTTAAAAATTTACCAAACGCTAAAACCCCATTTAAAATTAATAAAATTTAAACATTTAAAATTCAATTTAAGCCAGCCCCGCGAATGAAAAGATGTGTCTTCAGTTCGCGGAAAGTCCAAGGTCAGGTATTTGGCGAAACCTGGGGAAGCTCGTTCCAGAGTGGGAGCCCCACAGAGAAGGCCCTTCCTGGGGCCGCCAGCCGACATTGTTTGGCGGACGGCACCCTGAGAAGTCCCTCTGTGAGAGCGCACGGGTCGGTGGGAGGCATGTGGTAACAGCAGGCGGTCCCGTAAGTACCCAGGCCCTAAGCCATGGAGCGCTTTAAAGGTCGTAACCAACACCTTAAAGTGCACCGGAAAGGGCACAGGTAGCCAGTGCAGTCTGCGCAGGGGCGGTGTTACATGGGAGCTTCGCGTAGCTCCCTCTATCACCCGCGCAGCTGCATTCTGACTAACTGAAGCCTCCGAGTGCACTTCAGGGGAGCCCCATGTAGAGAGCATTACAATAATCCAAGCGAGAGGTAACGAGCGATGAGTGACTGTGCACAAGGCATCCCGATCAAGGAAGGCGCAACGTCAACCAGGCGGACCTGGTGGAAGGCCCTCCTGGAGACGGCCGTCAAATGATCTTCAAACGACAGCCGATCATCCAGGAGGACACCCAAGTTGCGCACCCTATCCTTTGGGGCCAATAACTGCTTCCAACAGTCAACCGCGGCTGCAGTTGACTGAATCGGGATGCCGGCATCCACAGCCACCCGCCTTGGAGGATTAAGCTTGAGCCTGTTTCTCCCCATCCAGACCCGCACGGCTTCCAAACACCGGGACAGCACTTCAACAACTTCATTGGGGTGGCCTGGGTGAAAAGTACAGCTGGGTGTCATCAGCGTACTGTTGGTATCTCACCAAGCCACTGATGATCTCACCCAACGGCTTCATGTAGATGTTGAACAGCAGGGCGAGAGAATCGACCCCTCGGGACCCCACAAGTGAGGCACCTCGCGGCCGACCTCTGCCCCTGTCAACACTGCTCATGACGGTCGGAGAGATAGGAGGAGAACCACCGATGCACGGTGCCTCCCACTCCCAATCCCCCCAACCGGCGCAGCAGGATACCATGGTCGATGGTATCAAAAGCCGCTGAGAGGTCTAATAGGACCAGGGCAGAGGAGTACCCCCTGACCCTGGCCCGCCAGAGATCATCCACCAATGCGACCAAAGCTGTCTCCGTGCTGTATCCAGGTCGAAAGCCGGACTGGAACGGGTCTAGATAGATGGCTTCATCCAGGTATTGGGGTAGCTGTCGCGCCACAGCACTCTCTACAACCTTCACAACGAAGCGAAGGTTGGAGACTGGACGATAGTTACCCAAAATAGCTGGGTCCAGGGAGGGCTTCTTGAGGAGGGGTCTCACCACCGCCTCTTTCAAGGCGGCAGGGAAAACCCCTTCCAACAAGGAAGCGTTGATAATCCTCTGGAGCCAGCCTCATGTCACCTCCTGAGTGGCCAGTACCAGCCAGGAAGGACACGGGTCCAGTAAACATGTCGTGGCGTGAAGCCTCCCCAACAACCTGTCCACGCCCTCGGAGCCACAGGGTCAAACTCATCCCAAACCGCTCAACAAGACGTGTCTCCTCTCCCTCGCTTGGATCATCCCACTCGGTCCAGACCGTCCCCGAGCTGAGCGATTTTATCGTATAGATAACCACTAAACTCCTCGGCTCGCCCCTGCAAGGGTCATCCGCACCTCCTGATGAAGGAGGAGCGGGCCACCCGAAACAGGGCGGCCAGGCGGTTATCTGCCGACGCAATGAGGGTGGAGGCGTAAGAACGCCTTGCCTCCCCCATTGCCACTAGGTAGGTCCTAGAATAGGACCTAACTAGTGTCCGATCAGCCTCAGAGCGACTGGACCTCCAAGTGCTCTCTAGGCGTCTTCTCCGGCATTTCATCTCCCTCCGCCCCTCCGAGGACCAAGGTGCTGGACGAGATCTGCGCCGGGTCAGAGGCCGCAAAGGCACGACACGGTCCAAGGCCCCAGCCGCGGCCTGTTCCCAGGCCACGACTAGTTCCTCAGTCGTGCCGTGGGCCAGATCCTCAGGAAATGGCCCAAGCTCCATCAGGAACCTCTCGGTCCATCAGGCGCCTGGGACGGAACCAACGATAGGTTCCGCCTCCCCGCGCGATGGTGAGTGGCGGTTCGGAAGTCTAGGCGAAGGAGAAATGATCGACCATGACATTGGTTCTGTTACTAAATCATCTAATTCCAGATCATTTAACCACTGTCCAGAGATATAAATCAGATCCAGCGTGCCTCCCCAAGTGCGTGGGGCCATCATTTACTCGAATCAGGTCCAAGGCCGTCATGGAAGTTTGAACTCCCGAGCTGCCGTCGATAACAAGCCAGCTGATGGAAGGTTGAAATCCCCCATGACTACAAGTCTGGGGGTCTCAACCGCCACAGCGGCAAGTACCTCCAACAGCTCAGGCAGGGCTGTGGTCACGCAGCAAGGAGCCAGGTACGCGATAACAAGCCCAACTGATTCCTATGGCCCCACCACACATAGAGGGATTCACAGCCGGCAATCTGAGGAAGAGTGGCCTCCCTCGGCTCTAGATCTTCCTTAATAACAACCGCCACCCCGCCACCCCTACCTTGGGCCCTTGGCTGATGAAATGCTCGGAAACCTGGAGGGCACAGCTCAACAAGGGGAACCCCCCCCCTCTGGACCCAACCAGGTCTCCGTAATGCCCATCAGGTCCGGACTCCCCTGAATAAGGTCGCAAATCAGGGAGCTTTATTAGCCACGGACCGGCATTACACAACATCAGCCAAGATCCAAGCTCTGAGGATCATGGCCGCCCGAGGAACGGGTAGGGACTGGGGGGCCGGAGCACGTGATCGCTTTCAGACATCGAACACGTGCTCCCAGCTCGATCGCCCCCTCCGCCATATCTGCCTCTCCCACTTACCGCATAGATCGAACATCCCTCTAATCCTGGAACTGAGCCTCCCCTGCCTTCAGACCAGATGAAGTAGTGCCAACAAGCACAGGGGCTGGATCCTCCCGACGGGTTCTCTCCCCACCCGTCAATCCCTCCCCCACCCTCCCTTAAAATTCCCATTAAAATTCCCTTAAAAATCTATTAAAACAATTAATTAAAAACCCTGAGTCTCCTATTTTGGCATGCCATCTCGGGTTCCAAAACCTCCTCAAGATGGGCCTCGATAGTGTGGAGGGCCAAACCCGCGAGAGGGAATCTCGAGGGCAAGAAGGTCAGCCGCTGTAAATGTCCGCATGATCAGAGTCCGGCAAGCAGACCCATCCTGGACCTGTCACGATGGAAATTGACACACCAGTAGTTCCGGGTAAAAGACAGACGAGATATAGTTCTTAGGCGGTAGATGAAAAACCGCCATGAGTAAGACAGAGCACCAACCCCTCCTATCCCGAGGGGTGGACTATGGACGAGGAAATGGGGGAAAAGGATAAAGTCCTACAATAGTCCAGCTAGGATTGTCCAGGACCAGCCTCAATTCACCTCACTGGGGCCAAAGATCTTCAAAAGGTCCCCTTGCAGCCGCCCTTAGGCGTCCTCTAAGATGATGAAAAAAGGCGCCCACATGGCCCGTGATCGTCCTTCAAGTTGACAAAGAGGACGAGCACGTGCCTAATGACCAGCCGCTTCACCGACAAGACGCCTCTCTCCCAAAATCCGGGGGGGGGGCAAAGGACTCAAAAAAGCCCCCACAGACGGCCATAGACGCCCTCAAGATGGTAGGGAGGGCGTCCCCTAGGCCAGTGGATAACCTTCAGAGTGGCAAAGAAGGTGACCATCGGGCCTCTTCATGGCCGCTAAGTCAGGCCGCCAGCTGTAGTAGGCCACTCACCCGCCGGGCCTGCTGGGTCATGCCACCGCCGGACCCAGCCGCCCACCGACAGGCTAGGCCCTCACCAGGCCGGACCGGCCAGGCCGCCGCCATCGCCGTCACCGCCACCACAGGAGGGAGAGAGCTCCAAGGCTCCTCCAGGAGCAACACCAGGCCAGGCCAGGCCGCCGCCGCCGCCGAAACTCGACCGCCGCCGCCGCCATTGGAAAAGGCCCCCACCTCCGACACCGCAGACCAAAAGGCGAAGAGGAGAGGCTCTAAGGCCCATCCTAGGGCAGAGCCAAGCCAGGCCGCCGCTGCAGCCGCCGGGACGCCGACCGCCGCCGCCGCTGCCGCTGGAAAAAGCCAGGCCGCCGCCGCTACCGCCGTCGGCCTTATCGCCGCCGGAAGGAGGGAGAGTGCTCCGGGACTCCTCCTGAAGGAACCCGGAGGCGCCCCGCTTCGTTCCGCCCATCCTCCGATCCGTCGTGCTGTCCTCTACCCGGGCGGGGGGTCAAAGCTGTCCAAAAGACCCCCCCCGACCCGGTCGGGTCCAAGATAGGCCCGTCGCCGCAACAGCTGTTCAGCGGCGCGGCGCCATCTTGGACATGCGCAGTATAATAATCCATCCTTTCTCTGGGATTTGTCACTGACAGCTCAACCTTTGAATCACTTCCAGGCTCATTCTCAATGAAGTTTCTGATTACTTTTCAACGTTTTTGGATTTCCTCCAGCAGATTCCTGTGCGGTGTGAGATCATCACAAACTGGAAGGTGAGTACCAACCTTCATTTGTATTCAAGCCAATGGAAGGTACAAAGTCGTTGCTGTGGGATTCCTATTTCACAGGATTAACGCTGGCAGAAAACAGCAGCGGGAAATTAATAATGGCAAAGAAAAAGCAAATAGACTTGAACGAAAGGATATGACCATGATACAGTAGAAAGAGGGTCTGAATCGGGGTAGGCTGCTATGGGTTCGCTCAGGTTTGGGCAAACCTGTAGCTAACATTATGGCCGGTTTGAAGAACCTCCAAATCCCACCTGTGGCTGGGCCGCCCGCCCACTTCTCACACCCCACCCTGCCCCTCCCAGGAGTCTCCACATGGGCCATTTTGGATGTGCGGTAAGTGCAGGATCCGCACAAAGGCTCAGAGAGGGAGGAAAATGGGTCTTCCTGAGGACCTCCAGAGCCTGGGGGAGGCAGTTTTCACTCTCCCAGAGGCTCGAGGGAAGCTGCCAGAGCCTGGGGAAGGTAAAAACGCCGCCCCCACTGTGGTGGCTGGCACCCACCATCGCCACACCCACCCAGCGACCGGGCATAGAACCCATTGCTGAAGTTTTTGAAGCCCACCCCTGGTCTGAAATGACAAGGACTTGCTTGCCAGAGGGAAATTGTTTTTTCTAGATAATATTCTTTTTTTTGCACCAAGATTACTTTGGCACTAGTGTATTTTTCCATATGTAAAGAAAGCATTTTTAATTTTGCGCTGGCTCTTCCTCGATGTTTCAAATAAGAGAAAAAGATCTGAGCCAGTTAAAGCATGTTAGCAAAAGATTGGATGCAAAGTAAATAGACCAGGAAGCTTCCAAAACAAAGGTCCAGAAGCAGATTTGGCTATAATTAAAGAGCTTCAGTTAGCCAACATGATCCCAGTTAGAATGATGACACAGAATGAACTTCCTTAGTACCCTCATACGTTCTGGTTCCAGAAGATCAGAGGGATAATCGTGGATAATGCTACACTCCACACTGACAGATGTTGCTACTTCAACTTGTGGCTTTTGGAATGCATTGCATTTCCTTTTTCTGACAGCAAGGTTTGGAGAGCGTCGTTCAACTATTATTATTACTTTTTGTCCCCTCAGCATCTCTCTAAATGGAAAAGAAATTCCTAACAAAAAGTGTCTGCAAGAGAAATCAAACTGCAGGAGTGGTGACTAATCCAAGCAGCTTTGATATTTGATTCATATAAAAACATGGCCATGCTTTTTAGCAGAAATTACAGATTAACAGAGTTGGAAGAGATCTTGTAGGTCATCTAGTCCAACCCCCTCACCCAAGCAGGAGACCCTACACCATATCTGACAAATGGAAGTCCAGGCTCTTCTTGAAAGCCTCCAGTGATGAAGCTCCCGCAACTTCCAAAGGCAACTTCTGTTCCATTGGTTGATTGTTCTCACTGTCAGAAAATTTCTCCTAATTTCTAGGTTCTTGTTCAGTTTCCATCCATTATTCTTTGTCTGGCCTTTGGGTACCTTGGAAAAAAGCTTGGCCCCTTCCTCTCTGTGCCAGCCCCTCAAATATTGGAACACTGCTATCATGTCTTCCCTGGTCCTTCTTTTCAGTAGACTAGCCATGCCCAGTTCCTGCAACCGTTCATTGTATGTTTTAGTCTCCAATCCCCTAATCATCCTGGTTGCTCTTCTCTGCATTTTTTCTAGAGTCTCAACATCTTTTTTTATAATGTGGTGACCAAAACTGGATGCGGTACTCTAGGTGTGGTCTTACTAAGGCTTTATAGAGTGGTATTAGTACCTCACTTGATTTTGATTGTATCCCTCTATTAACGCAATTTGGGATTGCATTGGTTTTTTTGGCTGCCGCCACACACTGCTGGCTCATATTTAATTGGTTGTCCACGAAGACTCCAAGATCTCTCTCACAGTCACTGCTATTAAGTCTGGTTTCCCCCAATCTATGTGTACTTTTGGTTTTTCTTGCCTAAGTGTAGGACTTTACTTTTCTCTACATTGAATTTCATTTTGTTAGATCGGGCCCAAGTCTGTCAAGATCCATATATGAATAGAATAGAATAGAATAGAATAGAATAGAATAGAATAGAATAGAATAGAATAGAATAGAATAGAATAGAATAGAATAGAATAGAATAGAATAGAATAGAATATTGGCCAAGTGTGATTGGACACACAAGGAATTTGTCTTGGTGCATATGCTCTTGGTGTACATAAAAGAAAAGATACATTCATCAAGAATTCTAAAGTACAACACTTAATGATAATTATAGAGTACAAATAAGCAATCAGGAAACAGTCAATATCAATATAAATCATAAGGATACAAGCAACAAAGTTACAGTCATGAATGGAAGGAGATGGGTGATGGGAACGTGTGGAGTCAGTGTGCATTGCGAGGTACAAGGTCTGAGCTATAATTCGGCCCTGTAAATCCTTGGTCAGACAACTGAGTCAACTGTCAGCAGTTTTCAATACACATACACAGCAAGGGGAAAGAGATAACCTAATATGGCAATTGGGGAAAGAGATAACCTAATTTGGCAGTTGGGGAAACAGATACTTAGGATAACAATACCTGCTACGTGACAATTGTATAATCATGCTTTACCCCCTGTTTGCTACTCAATAAAAGGTGTGCGCTCAGAGCAATCTGGGCTCACCCCATCCAGAGAGAACAATGGTGTCTGGGTCCTTATTGGGAAGGTAGCCCGTGTTCCAGGCCTGATCCATCTGCAAACAGCATCCCTGCGGGGACCCTACGAGTCAACGAAGAAGACCCACCCTAGATGACAACGACGCAACAACTGGGGGCTCGGCCGGGATTTTTCTTGACTCCAAGGTGTGATCTCTGTCTAGAGATACACTTCCTTCACTCCTATTACTTCGCACCTGGAATAGGCTACGTACACGTAAGTAATGGGCTCCTCACTTTCCAAAGTTTCGTCAGTTCATAGGGACGAACTTTATTCTTTAGTGAAGAAGACTAACTGTTTGCAAAAAATTAATGGCACCACTGTATATCCTCTTTCTAAAAAATCTCTCAATCAATTTCTTCTCTATGTGATTCTTCATTGTCCTGCCTATCCCCAGGAGGGTACCTTGCGTCGTTCCTCTTGGGAGCGATTAGGCAAATATCTTCATGAACACCCCAGGGCACCAACTGAAATCTTAACTACATGGAGGGCGGTCATGGCTGCTCTTACTACCCTTTATCCTTCCTTTCCCTCCTCCTCCCTTTCCCCCCACTCTGAACCTTCAAAGCATACTGAGCTAGAAATTAAATCTGTGCTTGCTATCCCTTCAGCTCCTTGCTTTCAACCCTCAAAGCATATTGAACCAAAAGTTAAACCTATACCTGCTTCTTCCATCCCTGCTTTGAAAACTGCTTCCTTTCCCCTGCCTGCCTCCCTTCCCCCAGAGCACCCCTCCCTTTCCCCCATGGGTGCTCAGACTAACCAGCAACTGATTTGGTTCAATTACTTCTCTATAATTGGAAACAATCTGGAAAAGGATTTGCTCACAGTGACTATATGGAAACAATTGGGAACTTATTTCCATGAAAGTCCAAGAGCCCCTGTAAAAATTTTGTCCAAGTGGTGCATGGTCCTTGAATGCCTTATTTTACACGAAGTCACTTAAACAGTTTGTCAAGACCTCTGCCTTATCAAAATGACTTAAAAGGATCCACAATTACAGTCATGATTTAAACTGCTGAGTTTTCTCAGACAACGTTCCCCAGGTCTGTAAATGTTGTTTGATGATGTGTGTGCTTATGTATGTATGTATATGATCATTTTCAGACCTGCATAAGAATTGTAGAGATAATTGTGATGCTTGATTTGCATGGAATGTGTGTATGTGCAAAACTCATTGAGAAGGTGTGAGATTTCTGTGTTGTCTTTTGGATTTGCAAGAAATGTGTGCATGTGTGAGAAATTGTCTCTGCATGTGTGTATGTGTGTGTGTGTGTGTGTATCTGTCTGCATAAATTCCGTATGCAAGCAGCCAGGTACTTTTGGAAAAAAAAAAAATAATAAAACAATTTTTTTTCCTTTTACAAGCAAGTGAGTTACTTTTGGACATTTTTTTCTCTTCAAATGCATGAGAGTGTCTTTCCAGTGAGTTACTTTTAACTTTTTTTCTCTGCCCTCGCTGGCTTATCTTAACTACCCCCCCCCCTTCATTCCTTGTAGTGCCAGGGAAGAGGGTGGGCGAAGGGGGAGAACCATTCACCCCCCCCTCCATTTTTTTCTCTCTGCTGAGCCTGTCTGAGAAGGGAGGGACAAATAGGCTCTTTGGAGCTTTGCTTTTCACTGATTTGGAATTTCTTCATCTGCATAAAAGCCCTGCAGATATATTTTCCTTTCAACCCTGAAAACAATTTTGATTTTAAATTTCAATCCTGAAAACACTTTTGATTTTAATTTTTAATCATGCATACAATTTTGATTTTGATTTTAATTTTTAATTTTTCTTTTTTCTGGAACTTTTTGAGGTTTAACCTGCCTGATTAAACCTATACCTTTATAAATGTTTTCAAAGCACTGAGTTGACTCAAAATGTGTCATTTAGCTTTGTATTTTTGAAACTGTTAACATACAGAATAAGAGTTGGAAGGGACCCTTGGAGGTCTTCTAGTCCAACCCCCTGCCCAGGCAGGAAACCCTACAGCATTTCAGACAAATGGCTATCTTCTTATGTATGGATGCCTTTTTTTTTTAAGCATAAATCTGTTTTTTGAAAAATTCACTCAGGTTTTCCATATAAACAGACTCACCCTAAAGCTTCCACCATGTTTTCTTTTTTTTAATCAGATTCAATGTGCCTCTTATTTGTTGTTTGTATTGTTTATTTTTCTTTTTTAGCTGCACAATATGTGCCCTGTTTTAGGAACTATTTCAGAGATAAATTAGAAAGTTACAGGATGTGAAGAGAGATTTAGAAGGATGAGCAGATACTAGTGCTGTGAAAGATTTAATTTGTTAATGAAGCTGAAATAAAAGTTTAATGTTAGGAGTTAGGAGTTAGAAAAGTTTGTTTTTGGAAGTTTTTGATAGTATGGATTTGTTAGTGCACAACTTCCACACATGAATAAAAAGGGTGGGAGTTGGGTTTTTATTGATTGATTGTCTTTTTCTCTGTCTTCCACATAGTACCTTTGTTAAAAAACAAAACTGAGATTTGTGTGTAAACCCCCTCCCCAAGTTGTGTCATCTCTTCTTTGTCCCTGCTTTTATGTGGGTATGAATTTTAAAAGATGCTGGAAAGAAGAAAAATGACCTTTCCTCCAGGATGGACCGGCTACCTAGACAGGGTGAAGAACAGAGTTCAACTTTCTTTCTTCTCTGTATTTTTGTTTAAATGATTTCACCTGTTCATCTCCTTCCTGAATCCAGCTACCTTTTCTCATATGGGAATATATTGTATTAGTTTAACTGTTCAATGCTGATGTTTGCTGTTTCTTTTTCAGTTCTACCTGCAAGCTATCTATTCGCCCTTGGCCCCCTCCCTAATCCTCCAACAATGCCTTTTCTCACCCAGAAAAAGAGGAGGAGGGGACCCTTTCTCATGTCTTTTAAACATGTAACGATCAAAAGACCTTTTAAGACAGTTGATTCTTTCTTGTTTTATGTATTCATGTAAGGATTTGTATTTTGAGATTTCTGTCAGCAGCGAACATCCAAATCAACGGTGAGACCTTGTGAGTCCCTGGTCGACATATCTGTCCCTACCATCAAAAGATTGACGGCAATTGACTCTTTTCTTCCTACAAGAGACATTTATCGCTCCTTTGGCCTTCTCTTCCTCCAAGAAGGTGGATTGTGTGTGGTTTTAAAGGAAGAATGCTGCTTCTATGCTGACCATCTGGCATTGTACAGGACTCAAAGAAAAAACTAAGAGACTTAACTTTGATATGATTTACAAGCTATTATAGTTGTAGTTGGTATGATTGCATTAGGATGTATAATTTTACCTTGTATTCTACCTATTTTTGTTAGAACAATTTCTAAAAGTTTATCTTTACTGGCTATTGAAGAACTCGAAGATGATTACACCCAAACTGCACCTAACAATTTCTGCCTGGTTGATGAATAAGAAATAGACAAGGATAGTATGGCTAATATCTGTGCTTACACCAACATGAAACCGACTGATTTGTCTGGTCCTAAAAAATAAAAAGAGAGGAGATGTCCCTCTCAATTATTCAACTTACTGTATTAATGCCACTACAGATTTATATCATCAATGTACTATGTATGTGCCTAAATCAAGAACGTCCTCCAGTTTGCAGTCTCAATCTTTCCATGGAGGGTATGTCACTCTATTCTCTGCTTTAATAGGACCTATTGTGTTGTTATTGCTTGCTTGTACTGTAGGACCATGCATCATAGGACGTGTGATACAATTTTTAAAATCTCGCATTCAAACACTTGACTCGGAGGTTTCTGAAACCAAGGCAAAATTGAATCTGGTAGCTGCTCAGGTTTACGACCCATGCAAACAGCCACTGTTAGCATTTACCTCCGATTCCGATATAGAGGATGACAATTACCTTTCACAAAAAACCTTGCTCACTGACATGGAAGGTGCCGACCTTAAAGGGCCGGCTCCGGCCATGCAGGCTTATGCAATGGAATCTATCAAAAATGATTGTCTCGAGCAATTTTAAAATAAAATAAAAAAGGAGGAAATGTGGAGTCAGTGTGCATTGCAAGGTACAAGGTCTGAGCTATAATTCGGCCCTGTAAAATCCTTGGTCAGACAACTGAGTCAACTGTCAGCAGTTTTCAATACACATACACAGCAAGGGGAAAGAGATAACCTAATATGGCAATTGGGGAAAGAGATAACCTAATTTGGCAGTTGGGGAAACAGATACTTAGGATAACAATTCATGCTACGTGATAATTGTATAATCATGCTTTACCTGTTTGCTACTCAATAAAAGGTGTGCGCTCAGAGCAATCTGGGCTCACCCCATCCCGAGAGAACAATGGTGTCTGAGTCCTTATTGGGAAGGTAGCCCGTGTTCCTAACACGCACCCTTGCGAGGGCCAGAGTCATTTGCAAACAGCATCCCTGCGGGGACCCTACGAGTCAGCGAAGAAGACCCACCCTAGATGACAACGACGCAACAGGAACGATGAGAAGATTAATAGTAGTGCAGATTTAGTAATAGTTTAACAGTGTTGAATAATCTCTTTTGGGGAAAATCTAGGTCATTTTTATGGGCTGAGTGAAAAGTAGTACACAGATAAGGGCAGATAAAGCTAAGTTATCCCCTCACCCCCCACCCCCAAATTTAGTCACTGACTTCCTCGGACTTTCTGCTCAACTGTGACCTCACGCAGAAGGCCTTGGCACAAGCCTCCAGACTATTCAAGAGGACCGCAGCTCTTGTTTGAAGGAGAAGCCTTTATCTACATGTACAGGATAACATTTTAACATAAATTGTAATTTGTCCAAACCAGGAAGTTAAAGGAAATGACAGAGGAAATCTGGAAGGATAAGATTTGAGCAGAAGGAAGTTTCTTAAGACCAAACTAAGTGGCATCATACTGATCTACAAATAGAAAACAATGCCTATTCGGAAGCATACCTCTGAAAGAATGTCAATATCATTTCGAAGCTAAACTGCCTTCTACAGCCACTAGGGCTATTTTTCTCACCTGTTACTCGTAGCGTTTTTAGAGCTATCAAAAAATATCAAGAGATCAGGACAAGGATTATATCAACTCAACAGCATCTGGATGAATCGAGAAGACAGAATAATGAAGTCATGGGGGAAAGGATGAAGCCTGAGGCCATCTATCTGCCAAGCCATCGCTGCTGCTTTCTCTTTCTCTTTTGTCTCTCTACAAGTCCATCTTGTAGTTCAAGATGTAGCTCCACTTTTCTCTTTCTTGGCCTTTAAATGCTTCTTTGACATCACAAAAGCCCTCCTCCTGCTTTACTCTGGTTTGCACCTGGCAGCTCCATGACTACCATAAAGGTTTGTGTAATTTGTGATCGATATAGACAGATCTGGAAAACTTCATCCCTAGGACAACTAACATCCAAGTACTTTAGATTAAACTCAGCCCTTTTGGCCTTCTGGAAAATGCTTAAGAACTGGCTGTTTATGCAGATATGGGGGTTGGGGACTTGCTGAGGCCTCTGGATTGTCATTGTTCTAATTTTTTTTTTTAATTCTTGGCTGCCATTTCTTCCTCTTTTGATTAGCATTTCTCAACCTTAGCATCTTTCAGATGTGTGGATTTCAAATCCTAGAACTCCCAACAGGAATTCCCTATTCCCTTCAACCTCAGCAGAAGTCTACAGATCTGAAAGTTGGCAAGACTAATTTTTAAGTTTTAATGTTTTAATGTTAACCTTTAAATTTTAATTTATGTTCACCACTCAAGAGTCTCTGTGGCATGAGGGCTGGCCATATAAATTGAGATTGATAGATAGATAGATAGATAGATAGATAGATAGATAGATAGATAGATAGATAGATAGATAGATAGATAGATAGATAGATAGGCAGGCAGGCAGGCAGGCAGGCAGACAGACAGACGCAATTGGGAATTTGCACGTCCAATCCAGTAAACAAGGACAAGATGCCCAAACTTCATTGCCATATGTTTTCTCTTCAGACACAAAGTAGAAGAGCTGGATGAGTTAGTCTTCCATACACAAAATCCTCACCCAAACAATACATTATACAACCAGTTGTGTTACGTAAATGTAAAAAGGAGCCAATTAGAGATATGTGCCTGTTTTTCAAACTTCTCTGTTCAGCTTCCTTTTGGGGAGATGACAGAGAGTTCTCTCTAATTCACTCAAACTTCTGCCAGTGAAACCAGATTTGATGTATTAAATTAGCAATAAAAGTAACAGCTGTTAATTCTGATTTATGGCGAGAGAAACCGAAGAGCCTTTGGCACAGACAAGAGAAGGTCCTTAAATAAGGGTCTCCTGGTGATGAATTTAGAAGAGGGTTTCCAGTCTGCATTTAGTTTTTAGTTTGTTTGTTTTTTATGCTGTATCAATGAAAAGCATCAGGGCAACAAGATGTCTCCAAGTGTTAAAAGATTAAATGTGGAGGATCCACTTTAAGGAGCACTAGACGCTGCACAAGCAAAGAACAGAAAAGGATTCTGTGAGCATTTACCCAGTACCCTATCTATATTTATTCTTTGGCTTGGCTCCAAGTGTAATCTCTTTCACTATTTGTATTCTCATCATCAAATTTGCAGACAACACCAAGCTGAGGGGAAGAGCCAAAATTTAGAAGACAGGGTCGAAATCCAGAAGGATTCTTGGCAGACTTGAACACTGGGCTCTATCCAACAAAATACAATTTAGTGGTACTGTGGTCAAGATGGTGACCAGGAGGGAGTACTTTCTGCATAACTCTTGAGGGCTTTGGGAGAATTTGCCTGCCTACTCCCAGCCAAATGGTTGCCCAACCCCAAGGAGCATACTGTTCTGACCTAGGCTCCCTTAACAAGCAGGAGGCAGGAATTGGTCCCGGCAAAACCTCTTTTATTTACACGACTGTGAGTTACATTCATTCATTCACAACATGACACAACAGTGATTGGTCTCATTCGAGACAATGACGAATACGCATATAGACGAGAGGCCGAACGACTAGCCTTGTGGTGCAACCAAAACAATCTGGAACTGAACACACTCAAAAGCGTAGAAATGGTGGTAGACTTTAGGAGAAACCCTTCCATACTTCCACCTCTCACAATACTAGACAACACAGTATCAACAGTAGAAACCTTCAAATTTCTAGGTTCTATCATATCGCAAGATCTAAAATGGACAGCCAACATCAAAAACATCATTAAAAAAGGACAACAAAGAATGTTCTTTCTGCGACAACTCAGTAAGCTCAAACTGCCCAAGGAGCTGCTGATTCAGTTCTACAGAGGAATTATTGAGTCTGTCATTTGCACCTCTATAACTGTCTGGTTCGGTTCTGCAACCCAACAAGAAAAACACAGACTTCAGAGGATAATTAGAACTGCAGAAAAAATAATTGCTACCAACCTGCCTTCCATTGAGGACCTGTATACTGCACGAATCAAGAAGAGGGCCGTGAAAATATTTACAGACCCCTCGCATCCTGGACATAAATTATTTCAACTCCTACCCTCAAAACGACGCTATAGAGCACTGCACACCAGAACAACTAGACACAAGAACAGTTTTTTCCTGAAGGCCATCACTCTGCTAAACAAATAATTCCCTCAACACTGTCAGACTATTTACTGAATCTGCACTACTATTAATCTTCTCATTGTTCCCATCACCAATCTCTTTCCACTTATGACTGTGTGACTGTAACTTGTTGCTGGCAATCCTTATGATTTATATTGATATACTGACCATCAATTGTGTTGTAAATGTTCTGGTGAATGGGCCGGTGAATAGCGCAGGCTGGTAAAGCCTGTTATTAAGAACACAAAGCCTGCAATTACTGCAGGTTCGAGCCCGGCCCAAGGTTGACTCAGCCTTCCATCCTTTATAAGGTAGGTAAAATGAGGACCCAGATTGTTGGGGGGGCAATAAGTTGACTTTGTAAAAAAAAATATATACAAATAGAATGAGACTATTGCCTTATACACTGTAAGCCGCCCTGAGTCTTCGGAGAAGGGCGGGGTATAAATGTAAACAAAAAAAAAAATGTTGTACCTTGATGAACGTATCTTTTCTTTTATGTACACTGAGAGCATATGCACCAAGACAAATTCCTTGTGTGTCCAATCACACTTGGCCAATAAAATTCTATTCTATTCTATTCTATTCACAGTCAGCCAAGGTTTGTACAAACAGTTTTGCAAAGGAATATTCCCCAACACACTGTCAGCTTTGGAAGCCATACTAGGCCGAAGGCTGACACACACCTTATTTCATTTGGCAAGCTGCCACATAACTTTTTTCCAACCGCAGTACAAGGCAAAACCTGGCACAGAGTCTCTCACAGTCACGGAACAAATCATTTCCTGCAAAAGCCCACTCCCTGTTCACTCCTCTTTTATTTCCTATGGGAGGGGCCAATCACCCCCAAGGTGTGACTTTATTCCCGAGTCGACCCTGCTTTCTGAGTTGTTCTTGTCTTCTGGCAGCTCTGTGCATGTGCACACTGGGAACGGCTCCAGTTGTTCCTCTGCCTCGCTGCTAACTCCCTCTCTGCCTCTGATGCAGAGCCCTTGTCTGAGCTTTCCCCAGCCCCCAAGACTAGCCCAAGTTCCTCCCCCAACCTCCTCACTGTCCAACTCTGCTGCCAACTCTGCTGGCCGCCAGTGGGCCCCGACACTTACTGGAAGGTTGTTGGGCAATGGTGGGAGGCTGGAGGACCCCACCCCCCACTTAAACTCTGATGGGAGGCTGAAGAAACATCTCATGCTTGAACTGGGTATCTTCCATCCTCCCCTCCCCCATCACTTGCCTGAAGCTGCCCTGTTTTTTTCTATTTCTCTCCCCAAAGTGAGAGCGTTTCCTAAGGAAGGAGAGGGAGAAGGAAAAGGAGAAAGAATAACAGAAGGAAAAGGAAGACCACAATCCAGGAATTTTAGGCAGCTGGGAAAATGAAAACTTCTGAAATCACAATTAAGTCTGCAATGGGGAGCAGAGGTGTAACTTCCTCTCTCTTTAACAATGAACCAAAATAAAGCTCTCTCAAAAATCTTAAACAAGCTCAAACGTGCACCCATAGGGAAATGTGTTAATGGAGAAAAGACTGGACTAGGAATGAAAGGAAGACATTGTGAGAAACAAAGTTTTACCAGATGCAAAGTTTTACTAGCTGCTGCATATAACTGAATGATCCAGTGGTGATAAAAGTAAGGTTTTACACTTAATCAAGAAAAACCAAATGTACAGGTATAGAATAGGTGGCACCTGACTCAACAGTTGCAACTGTGAGAAGGATCTAGGAGTCCTAGTGGATAACCACTTAAGTATGAGTGAACAGTGTGCTGCAGCTGCCAAAAAAAGCCAATGCAGTCCTAGGCGGAATCAAAAGAGGGATAGCAGAGTTGACTAGCTGTCCGGGCTCTGACGAATGACCTAATTAACTCTTGAGCATCGAGCCAAGTTTCAAAAGAAATCCAGTTATTTATTAGGAGCAACATGCTGGCAGCTTCCTAAGTATAGTCAAATCTGCCACACATAATTTACAGCTCAGCCATGACCCTGTTTTCCCCCACCTCTTAGGCGGGGTCATAAATCACCAACGAGGCACTTTTGCGGGCTGTAGAAACCACGCCCCACAAACTGGCTCTGGTAATCTGAGATCCAACCTTGGAGGAAGGTATGGGTGGAATGTGCTTGTTAATATGGTTGCTGAACTGCTCTGACAGATCTCCCCCCACCTTTCTGCCCATGACAACTCGAGAGCAGACTAGAAATGCTTTACAAGTTGACATCCAGATCATGTGAAGTATTACTACTGCTTTATACTGCTTTGATAAGACCACACTTGGAATACTGAATCCAGTTTTGGTCACCACAATAAAAAAAATAATTTGGGACTCTAGAAAGAGTGCAAAGAAGCGCAACAAAGATGATTATAGAAATGGAAGCTAAAGCATACAATGAATGGTTGCAGGAAACTCACCTTCCGAAGACCTCCTCCCTGTGGCGTTTTTTTTGCCTGCGTCATTGCTTCAGACTTTTGGTGCATTTGCAGAGAACAGAGGTCTAACGTAACACATCATGTGAGATCAATAGCATGAGATCTCATGCTGCTGATCTCATGTGATCTCGTACTTTAGGCCTCTATTCTCTGCGAATTGAGGCCTGGACATTTGCAAATAGAGGGAAGGCTTTGATCATTCACGCCTTCCTTCCGTATGCTGTTTCCTTGCTGAAGCCTGCAGGGAGATTGCAAAGATTGGCAGCCCTTTGCAAAAGCCTTTGTTGGCACCAGGGTCTCGTACTTGAGCAGGAAATTGGATTAGAAGACCTCCAAGGTCCTTCCCAACTCTGTTATTCTGTATTTTATAATATGTACCAATTTCTGGAGCCTGGTTAAATTAGCTTAGAAGTAGAATCATAAGATTGGAAGAGATCCATTAAATCCAATGATCCAGTTTCACAGCCTTGCCAATTCTAAGATAGGTAGACTTCTGAACTCTGTGTTCTTTGAATCAACCAAAATAAAACATTCCTAACAGGGAAATATTTTAAATAAATGATAAATAAACAGATATCTATTTAGACCCTGAATGCCTTGGTGAAACGAATCTACCACCTTTGACTAATTGGTTCCACCTTTCTGGATAACTGTTCTTACTGTTTGAAACAAATCTTCCTAAAACAGAATAGGAGACATTAAAATCATATTAAATAAAATCAATCAGAATTAGTGCTGGGCTGTGAACTCTGAAATAGATTAGTTCCAATAATAGATTTATAACTCCCATTCCCATGTTTGGGAAAACACCCCATTAGAAACCCCCAATCTGGTTCTGTACAATCCCCAAGATTCCCAGTTGAAATGACTATTTCAGGGGTGTCCAAAGATGGTCCCTTGAAGAGTGGTGGACTTCAACTCCCAGAATTCACCAGCCAGCATGAGCTATAAATATGAGCAAGTTGCTGGATGGGGAATTCTGGGAGTTGAAGTCCACCACTCTTCCCTTGATTATTTGCTCCCTGGAATTTTGGTACTAACACATTTGGAGGATGTCAGAGGAATATCATCCTTTGTTGATAGCCCGCAACTCCCCTAATATTAAAAAAATGAAAGGCATCCTCAGGCCATGAAAGGTGCTCACATCCAATCTACTGAAGTTGCTTGGAAGTCCAAATGTGGAAAGAAGCATTGAGGCAGAAACTGGTGTCAGTCTTCCCAGATGCAAATGGATGTTCACCACAACAAAGATGATTAGGGGACTGGAAGCTAAAATATATGAAGAACGGTTGCAGGAACTGGATATGTCTAGTTTAATGAAAAGAAGGACTAGGGGAGACATGAAAGCAGTTCCAATATCTCAGGGGTTGCCACAAAGAAGAGGGAGTTCAGCTATTCTCCAAAGCACCTGAGGGCAGGACAAGAAGCAATGGGTGGAAACTAATCAAGGAGAGAAGCAACTTAGAACTAAAGAGAAATTTCCTGACAGAACAATTAATCAGTGAAACAACTTGCCAGCAGAAGTTGTGAATGCTCCAACACTGGAAGTTTTTCAGAAGATGTTGGATAACCATTTGTCTAAAGTGGTGTAGGCTTTCCTGCCTAAGCAGGGGGTTGGAGTAGAAGACCTCCAAGGTCCCTTCCAACTCTGTTATTCTGTTGTTCTTTTGATGCATCATGCCCTCAGTAAAGGAACAATTGTATGTAAATGGTGTGATGTCATTGTAATTAATTGTGATGCATTTCAGTACTTCAAGCAATGACTTCTTAGGCACTCTAAAACTACATTAGCTTATAGAGTCAGACTCTAGGCTGCACAAAAGAAAAAATGGCCGCCTCTTGAGAATACAATGTTCATACTTGTTATTATGATAGACTTGAAATCCTAGGCTTAGAAAACTTGGAACTCCGTCGCCTTCGACAAGACCTAAGTTTAACTCATAGAATCATCTATTGTAATGTCCTTCCTGTTGAAGACTACTTCAGCTTTAATTGCAATAATACAAGAGCAACCAATAGATTTAAACTTAATGTCAACCGCTTTAATCTAGATTGTAGAAAATATGATTTCTGTAACAGAATCATCAGTGCTTGGAATACTTTACCTGACTCTGTGGTCTCTTCCCATAATCCTAAAAGCTTTATCCTAAAACTTTCTACTATTGACCTCACCCCATTCCTAAGAGGACCATAAGGGGCGTGCATAAGAGCACAAACGTGCCTACCGTTCCTGTCCTATTGTTTTTCTTTTCTTCTTCCTATATATATATATATATATGCTTATACCTCCTAATATTTACTCATATGTGTTTACATACTATATAACCTTTCTGTATGATACTTACATATATTGTTGTGACAAAATAAATAAATAAAAATAAATGATAAACAAAAACATCTTTCAAAGATTTCAGTTTAGACAATAAAGCCTCACAACTGTAGTCTGCAACATCTGCTTATGTTTGTTATTTTGAATGACTCCATCTGTTTTCCTCATTTCCCTTGAGGGGCATCCGGAGGCTTCAGTTAGTCCAGAATGCGGCTGCGCGGGTGATAGAGGGAGCCCCTCGTGGCTCCCGTGTGACACCTCTCCTGCGCAGACTGCACTGGCTACCTGTGGCCTTCCGGGTGCGCTTCAAGGTGCTGGTGACAATCTTTAAAGCGCTCCATGGCATAGGGCCGGGTTATTTACGGGACCGCCTACTGCTACCAAATACCTCTCACCGATCCGTGCGCTCTCACAGAGAGGGACTCCTCAGGGTGCCGTCAGCTAGGCAGTGCCGTCTGGCGACACCCAGGGGAAGGGCCTTCTCTATGGGGGCTCCCACCCTCTGGAACGAACTCCCTCCAGGACTTCGTCAACTTCCGGACCTCCGAACCTTTCGTCGCGAGCTTAAAACATACTTATTCATCTGCGCGGGACTGGATTAGGTTTTAAAGTAATTGGTTTTAAGGGTTTTTTTATTATTTATACTGTTTTTAATGATTTGGGCTTTAGAATAAGTTTTTTAATTGTCGTTTTAATCTGTATTTATATGTATTTTAACTGCCTGTGAACCGCCCTGAGTCCTTAGGGAGATAGGGCGTTATATAAATATGAAAAATAATAATAATAATAATAATAATAATAATAATAATAATAATAATAATAATAATAATAATAATAATAATAATAATAATAATAATAATAATAATGTCTCTGTAGCATCCATTTAATGAGTCCATCTACTTCCCTTTGAAAGGAATTGATCACCACACAATTGACTTTGCCTCTTGGCACTTACTGAAACCAAAATGAATCTTTAGTGGGGGAAAAAGTCTAAACTTCATATTGAACTACAATGGGTGAATGGTCTGGGAGTGGGAAGAAGGCTATACACTATGAACACCAAATAATTAGGGATTAGGGCCACTGCCACTGAATAACTTTTTAGAAACAGAAAGAAGTTCAGCTGGTGGGTGGTTATTATAATGCTTAACTTTGTAATGAAGCATTTAGGAAAGCAGTCTTTAATCACAGAAAGATTAATTATGTCAAGACATACCGTATTTTTCAGAGTATAAAACAAAAAGAGGGTGAAAAATCTGGGTGCGTCTTATACTCCGAATGTAGCCCCACCCAGCTTCTCAAGCGGAGGTTTCAGAGGCTGAAAAAAGTATCAGAAACGAAGCTTCAGGGAAAAAAAGCCCCCAAACAGAGCTTCAGAGGCTTTTTTTTTTTTTCTGAAGCTGTTTCGGAGACTTTCAGAGGCAGAAAAAAAAGTTTTTCTGAAATGGAACTTCAGAAGTTTCAGAGGCAGAAAAGCAAGACACAGAGTTGCTAAAATTAACCTCTGGGAACAGCTGATTGGGGGTATTCCGGGAGGCTGATCCACTTGCCAATCAGCTTTTTTCTTATTTTCCTCCCCAAAAACTAAGGTGCGTCTTATACTCCGAAAAATAAGGTAATACATTTGGGTTTGGGGGTGGCTTTTTAGGGGAGTCTTTTAAAATATTACACAGCTATGCCAAAAGTACTGAAGCTAATTAAATGCTTAATTTTCCTCCTGCATTTTCAATTTCTAGTCTTCTATTATCAATCAGTATAAAACCCCTGATCTGGAGTAAGCTATACTGCCAATGTATCTAGACACAGAAAAACAGAATTAAATTTCTGTATGTTTGGGTGTGTTTAGTGATCTTTCAAAACAGAAAACTTCTATTTTTTTTTCCTGCATTCATGCTGCACAAGACTAAAAACAGATACACATTACCGACTATAAAAAACATCAGCAACAGATCACAACAACAACAGAAATGAAAGCCATCCAGTTTCAAGCAATAAGACTTCTTTTAAAGATGTCCTAAACAAAATGCTGAGATTAAACTGGATGTGATTACCATTGTAAGATGATCTCAAGGCTGTTGGCTCAGTTTCAATTTTGTATTCATGAAAATATAAAAAGAATTGATGGAAAAATATTCAAGTATTCAAAAAAAAAAGTCAAATTATGTCATCAAATGTTTTTAACAAATTTCAAATATATCTGTAAGTACTACATTCATAAATCATGACCTTGAGTTACACTGGGTCTACAATCCATTTAGTTACCAGGACGACAAATTTATTATTTTCATTCTTAAATAACAAATCTCTTCATAATAAGGATGTGGAGAATCTGTTTCTATTGTCCAGTCATTGATGTATTTAGAAGAAATGTGACATACAGAATCATTAAAAACCTTTCTCAAAATCAACAGAGGAATAGTATCAAGATCACATCAGTGGTGGGTTTCAATTTTTTTTACTAATGGTTCTATGGGTGTGGCTTGTGGGCATGGCATGGCTTAGTGGGCATGGCAAGGGCAGGATACTGTAAAATCTCCATTCCCAACCCACTCCAGGGGAAGGATACTGCAAAATCCCCATTTCCTCCCCATCAGCTGGGACTTGGGAGGCAGAGAATAGATGGGGGTGGGGCCAGTCAGAATTTTTACTACCAGTTCTCCGAACTATTCAAAATTTCCACTACCGGTTCTCCAGAACTGGTCAGAACCTGCTGAAACCCACCTCTGGGTCACATCAAGTGTCCCACTTTATAATTGCCTTGGTAAGACCACACTTGCATCCAGTTCTGGTAACCATGATACAAAAAAGATTCTAGAAAGAGTTCTGAGAAGAGCAACAAAGATGATAAGAGGTTTAGAGGCTAAACCCTACAATTGAGGAAACTAACGTTTACCTAATCTAATGAAGAGAAGGACTGGGGATGATCTGATAGCACTCTTCCAATATTTGAGAGGCTGATAGAGAGAAGAGGGAGTTGATCAATTCTATAAAGCCCCTGAGGACAGGATAAGAAGCAGTGGATGAAAGCTCATCAGAAAAAGATCTAACCTAGAGCTAAGGAGAAATTTCCTGATAGTGAGAACAATTAATCACTGGAATGGCTTACTTCTAGAAATGGGTGCTCCATCACTGGAGATTTTCAAGAAGAGACCAGACAGACATTTGGCCAAAATGATATAGGGTCTTCTGCTTGAGCAGGGGGTTGGAGTAGAAGACCCCTAAGGTCCCTTCCAACCAGTGGTGAACTCCAAATTTTTTTTGCTACAGGTTCTGTGGGCGTTGGCTTGGTGGGCGTGGTGTACCTTGGTGGGCGTGGCAGGGTAAGGATACTGCAAAATCTCCATTCCCAACCCACTCCAGGGGAAGGATACTGCAAAATCTCCATTCCCACCACACTCTGGGGCCAGCCAGAGGTGGTATTTACCAGTTCTCCAAACTACTCAAAATTTCCACTACCAGTTCTCCAGAACCTGTCAGAACCTGCTAGATTTCACCCCTGTTTCCAACCCTCTTATTTTATCTTCTATACATCTGCAAGAGGCATGCGCTGCTTCAAGTGAAGGTGAGCACTGGGTGTATTGATTATTACTCAGCATCATCTTGAAAACTCTGGAGATTTCTCTGAAGGAGAAACGTATCTCGTCCTTTAACAAAAATTAAACGTTTGTTGATTAAAAGATAATTTTAGAGTCAGTATTTCCATTCAACCTTAGCAATAGCTCCAGGCAAATTTTAATTGAAAAATCAAAGCAGAGGAGTTTATTTATGTATTTTTTATTATTGTTTAATATGTTTGATGTATACAGGTTGGAGGGAGGGAGACTAAGGGAATACTCAAAGACAAACAGGAAAGAAAAAAAAAACGTCATTACATATAGAAAATCACTCAACCTAATTATTAAGCAAATTATTAAATCCGGACTACACAGAAAAATATTGAACAATCTTTTCATTGCATTGATAGAAAACTTGTTCATAAACAAGAGTACAGTTCAAGCATCCAAGATGTGAAATCTGAGGCCTGCTATTTTCCAACATCAAAGTAACATTTTTTGCTGTCCACATACTTTCTTTTTCTTATCTCATGTGTTTAATTTCTTTGGGTTATTATTTCTCATTCCTTTACTGTGTTTTGCATAATGTTGTTTACCCTGAAAGTGACGAGAATGATGGGTATGTATGTAAGTTTCAAAGGAAGCCTGATTACTGACAAGGAATGTCAAGATACTACATCTATTTTAAGTTGACTGATTGAACTGGAAATATTATAGATGCTGAAATTACATTTCATGTTTATTTATTCATGTCAAACATTCATTTATACTTTGAAATAATAGAAAACAGTTGTAGCTCGGTATTAGATTTTGGTCATGGTTTGCTCTCCAAGGTTGTTTCAAGGAAAAAAAATCTTTGGCCGTATGCCAACACCCGTCACCCATGTGAATTTATTGAAGCCTGGTGTTCTACCAAAGAAGTAATTAATAAGCACATATATATATTCATATATATATACCATATATCCATATCTAACATATCATATCCAGTATATGAAAAGGGGGACGCGGTAGCTCAGTGGCTAAGATGCTGAGCTTGTCGATCGAAAGGTCGGCAGTTCAGCGGTTTGAATCCCTAGTGCCGCGTAATGGGGTGAGCTCCTGTTACTTGTCTCAGCTTCTGCCAATCTAGCATTTTGAAAGCACGTAAAAAATGCAAGTAGAAAAAACAGGGACCACCTTTCATGGGAAGGTAACAGCGTTCCGTGCGCCTTTGGCATTTAGTCATGCCGGCCACATGGCGACGTCTTCGGACAGCGCTGGCTCTTCGGCTTTGAAACATAGAAGAGCACCGCCCACTAGAGTCGGGAACAACTAGCACATATGTGCGAGGGGAACCTTTACCTTTACCTTTAAGAAACCAGACCATTCGAACGACCAATCAACAAGAGAATCAATCAGCTGCTCAGAATTTAAATATAGCTCCAAATAAACAAACAATCACATGACCAACTGACCAAACTGGCATCCAAGATATTTATAAGCTAAGAAGAATAGGACAAGAAAATCTTGATGATGTTACCTAGTCTGGTAATGAAATGTTCAGAAACTAAATTGTAACAATTTAATTAAAAAAATTAATATAAATTTTTATATTATATTAAATAAAATTATATTATATTAAATTATATTATATTAATAAAATTAACTTATTTATATTAAATAAAAATTTAATATATAAAAAATTTAATTCTTCCCAAAATCCCCAAAACTTTAACCAAAGGTCGTATTTTTGGGGATAATTTCGGGAAAATTATCAAGAACATAGGAAAACAAAGAAGGGATGTCACCACATGTTTCTAAGAACATGCCCTCACTGAATTTAATGGATGTAAAATTTATGGCCTTCAGGCCACATGCTACTTTCAGAGGTTTGGGGCATAAAATTTGGCAATTCCAAATCTCAACCAGCAAATGCTCTGCCTTACACATTGGAAAAAAGAATCAGAACACTAAACACAAGTTTGATGAACATGACCTTGTAGATGACCCTCACTCCGTCAAAGAACTTGGAGTTTTCATATCAAATGATCTAAGTGCCAAAGCCCACTGCAACTATATTGCCAAAAAGGCTTTAAGAGTTGTAAACTTAATCTTGCGTAACTTCTTCTCCAGAAAGATTACACTACTAACCAGAGCTTACAAAACATTTGCTAGACCAATTCTCGAATACAGCTCACCTGTCTGGAACCCACACCTCATTTCAGACATTAATACAATTGAGCGTGTCCAGAAATATTTTACAAGAAGAGTTCTCCGCTCCTCTGATCACAACAAAATACCTTCTGCCACCAGACTTGAAATCCTGGATTTAGAAAATTTAGAACTCAGCCGCCTTCGGCATGACCTGAGTATGACTCATAAAATCATCTGCTACAGTGTCCTTCCTGTCGAAGACTACTTCAGCTTCAATTGCAGCAATACACGAGCACACAATAGATTTAAACTTAATGTGAACCGCTCCAATCTTGATTGTAGAAAATATGACTTCAGTAACAGAGTTGTTAATGCCTGGAATGCACTACCTGACTCTGTGGTCTCTTCCCAAAATCCCCAAAGCTTTAACCAAAGACTATCTACTATTGACCTCACCCCATTCCTAAGAGGTCTGTAAGGGGCGTGCATAAGAGCACCAGCGTACCTACCAGTCCTGTCCTAATGTTCCCTTTGATTGTATCCAATTCGTATGGTTATTTCATGCTTATACTTATATATAATGTTGTGACAAATAAATAAATAAAAAATAAATAAAATAAATAAAACAAGCTTGGAGAGCAAACCACGGCCAAAATTCATTTATATTATTAAAACTAGATTGTGAGTAGTCCATTCTCATATTTCAGGAACTCCATGTCTACTGAACAGCAATTGAAATAACCCTCTTTTAAACCATCAGAGGAAAAGGATTCATATGCAGCCCATGTTGAATTGGTCAATTCCATACAGATTAATTTTTCAAAAAAACTTTTTCAGATCAGTGAAGATTTGGAGTCCAAATGCTGCAAAATACTTAGATATGATAGCAGGGTTTTCTTTACTCTGAATACATCCAAACAAAGCTGAATTTTGAGACCATAAAGGGAAAAAAGGAAAAATAACATTGCTATATAGCTGGGTCTGAAAAAGAGCTAGTCCAATTTTGTAGTGAAGGATATGTGAGGCCGTGAAAGCTTTCCTTGCCTATAAACCTTCAAGCCATAACTTCAGTATTTATGATCTCAGGCTATCACTGGGTGCCATTCTCATCTATCATAAATAACCTCAAGCATCTACCAATAATATGATAAATACCTTAGTATTACTTCAATAATAACTTCACTTTATAAATAGGTTTTCATGCTACAGCTTGCTGTTTAATTAAAACTGTGTTTTTTTTCCAGCAGTTGAATTAAATCTGGAATACATATGATACAAAACCTGTTGCTGAAAACTTTGGGTGGAGATTTGTTTTTCCCTGTCTAGTATCCCAGCTAAATAAATTCTTAGCCAAATTTGCACAAGGACATTGTAATTTAAAGTCCAATTCCAATCATGTTTACCCAGATAGAAGCTCAATTGGTTTGGCTGTCTAATAAATATGTAAAAGACTTCAGATAATAAGATTCTTCCTAAAGAACTATAAACTCTTAACGAGTTCAGAGTATTCCTTGAACAATTACACTGTTCTGAACTCCTTGTAAAACGACTGGGCTAATTGGCGTAAACAATACTTAAAGCAGAGCTCCTCAACAATAAGGTTATTCTCTGGGGAATTCTAGGATTTGAAATCCACACATCCAACTGATGGGGTTAAGAAACGCCAATTTAAAGTCATGGAATAGAATGCCATTATCAAATTAGAAAGCTTTTGCTCATATTGTTTTGTTTTGTGAAGTCATTTCTGAGTGTACTGAGTGTACTGTGTCCGAAGGTAAATAGTAGGGCAGCTCTACCCCCTCCATCTCCACCTTAGCTTAATTTTTACTTCTGCACCCTGGAGTGGGCGGGGTCTTCATTAGGGCTTATTTTGGGGGTAGGGTTTATGTAATGTATTTGAAATTTTGGAGGGAAATTTGGGCGGGAAAATACACGTTGCTGATTGGCTGGTGCCTCAGCCAAATACTATATAAAGAGAGGTGTTTGCCTGTTGTCTTTTGCTGGGTTTCACAATAAACTAAAGAGCTGTTGTCACTTGCATCGTCTCCTGCCTCTTCATTGCCCAAACTTAACATTGGCAACGAGGATGGGATTTTGAAGGCAGTGAGACTAGGAAAAGAACTGAAGGAGCAACTTAGTTTCAAACCCAGCTAGTTATCAAGGATGGATACATAGCGATGTCTAGCTATACGCCGCCAGCGCCATTCGACCCAGCCAAAGAAAAATGGGAGTCATACATGGCTCGCTTCGAGTGTTTCCTCGAAGCCAACAAACTGCAGGGAGTGTCAGATAATCGAAAGCGTGCCTACTTCCTGAGCCACTGCGGACCAGAAGTCTTCGATACCGCCGAATCGCTGTCAGAACCAACGCCGGTTCAGTCAGTACTGTGGCCAGTGCTCCAGACAATGCTACGAGCACACTACGCGCCGGTGCCATCGAAGTTCGTGCAACGTTTCGAACTAAGGCAGAGAGTTCAGCGAGAGGGCGAGTCGATCAGCATGTACATGGCTGCATTAAGAAAAGCTGCAACCCACTGTGTGTACAGGGACTTGGAGGACACCTTATTAGAACAACTCATTTGTGGGGTCAGGGACATCCGACTACAGAGGCGGCTGCTTTCGAAAAGCAACCTTAGCGATAGCCCTAGATGAGGCCAGGGCACACAAGATGTCCACCAAAGCGGCAGAAACCTTACAGAAGCCGAACACGCCTAATTCCTCAGCGAAAGCGATGCCGATTCACAGCGAGGAGATCCAGGCAGAGTGGGAAGATGAAGAAGAGGAAGAGGTTTTCCACACCAGGAGGCCGGAAAGAAGCGACCGTGACGAGTGTGTGAGTTGCGGAGGCCAACATCAATGACAGAATTACAAAATACCTTCTGCCACCAGACTTGAAATCCTGGGTTTAGAAAATTTAGAAAGGACTCATGCTCATGACTGAGTATAACCTAAAATTAAAACTGGCCAATCAGCAGGGCACTTCCGCGAAGGATATCACTGCTTCAGTTGCAGCAATCACACCACGGCGATTTGAACTGCTCAATCTTGATTGTAGAATATGACTTCAGTAAGAGTTGTTAATGTTATTTATTTATTTATTTATTAAATTTGTATACCGCCTTCTCCCGAAGGACTCAGGCGGTTCACAGCCAAGTAAAATACACAATAAATACAATTAAAATACAATTTAAAAACTTATTAAATTGGCCAGAATTAAAATTTAGAACTAAAACCCATAAAACCCATAAACTAAAAACTAACCCAGTCCAGCGCAGATGAATAAATGAGTTTTAAGCTCGCGTGAAAGGTTGGAGGTCCGGAAGTTGACGAAGTCCTGGGGGAGTTCGTTCCAGAGGCGGGAGCCCCCACAGAGAAGGCCCTTCCTGGGTGTCGCCAGGCGACACTGTCGCTACCGACGGCACCCTGAGGAGTCCCTCTCTGTGAGGCGCAGGTCGGTGAGAGGTATTCGGTAGCAGCAGGCGGTCCCGTAGTAACCCGGCCCTATGCCATGGGCGCTTTAAAGGCGTTCACCAACACCTTGAGCGCACCCGGAAGGCCACAGGTAGCCAGTGCAGCCTGCGCAGGATAGGTGTCACTGGGAGCCACGAGGGGCCCCCTCAATCACCCGCGCAGCTGCATTCTGGACTAACTGTAGCCTCCGGATGCCCCTCAAGGGGAGCCCCATGTAGAGAGCATTGCAGTAATCCAGGCGAGGCGTCACAAGGCGTGGTGACTGTGCACAGGGCATCCCGGTCTAGAAAGGCGCAACTGGCGCACCAGGCGAACCTGGTGGAAAGCTCTCCTGGAGCGGCCGTCAGGTGGTCTTCAAAGACAGCCGTTCATCCAGGAGAACGCCCAAATTGCGCACCCTCTCCATCGGGGCCAGTGACTCGCTCCCGACAGTCAGCCGCGGACTCAGCTGACTGTGCGGGATGCCGGCATCCACAGCCACTCCGTCTTGGAGGATTGAGCTTGAGCCTGTTTCTCCCCATCCAGACCCGTCGGCTTCCAAACACCGGGACAGCACTTGATAGCTTCATTGGGGTGGCCGGTGTGGAAAAGTACAGCTGGGTGTCATCAGCGTACAGCTGGTACCTCACACGAAGCCACTGATGATCTCACCCAGCGGCTTCATATAGATGTTGAACAGAAGGGGCGAGAGAATCGGCCCTGCGGCACCCACAAGTGAGGCGCGCGGGGTGACCTCTGCCCCGTCAACACCGTCTGCGACGGTCGGAGAGATGGGAGGAGAACCACCGATAAGCGGTGCCTCCCACTCCCAATCCCCCAACCGGCGCAGCAGGATACCATGGTCGATGGTATCAAAAGCCGCTGAGAGGTCTAATAGGACCAGGGCAGAGGAACAACCCTATCCTGGCCTCCAGAGATCATCCACCAGCGACCAAAGCCGTCTCAGTGCTGTAACCGGGCGGAAGCCGGACTGGAGCAGGTCCAGATAGACAGTTTCCTCCAGGTGCAGGGGAACTGATATGCCCAAAATCGTATGTAGTGGACATGGGGGATGGCCAAGTGTGGAAACGCCACATAGATCAATTACGAAAAAGAATGCAAAACGATCCAGAGACCAAACAGCCAGACCCTGACTACCAAATATTTGAACCAATAGCTAGCTCAATCCCGAGGCGATCGGAGGACTTAGCTGAATCAGAAGAAGTCCAGCGATGCCAACCGGTTCCTCCAGAGGACAGCAGGGACGACTCTGCCAATAATCCAGGGCCGGAGGGCCTAGAGGAGGAGCTGGGAGGAACAAACAGTCCCTCCGACCAGCTCGACTCCCTCCCAGGGAATGAATTGCGCAGGTCAGAAAGAGTTAGGAGACGCCCTGTCTACCTGCGTGACTACGTGGAGAAATAACATGCAAATTTTATGCAAATAAGTGGCTAAATGCATTCTGGGAGGGGAGGAGTATAATGTATTTGAAATTTTGGAGGGAAATTTGGGCGGGAAAATACACGTTGCTGATTGGCTGGTGCCTCAGCCAAATACTATATAAAGAGAGGTGTTTGCCTGTTGTCTTTTGCTGGGTTTCACAATAAACTAAAGAGCTGTTGTCACTTGCATCGTCTCCTGCCTCTTCATTGCCCAAACTTAACAGTTTATATTGGGCACGTTTATAAAAATCAAGCTAAGACTTACTTTCGGAGTAGGTCGTATTTTCGGGGTAGGTCGTATTTTTGGGGAAACACGGTATTATTATCATAGGAAAACAAACAAAAATTATTAACATAGGAAAACAAAGAAGGGATGTCACCACATGTTTCTAAGAACATGCCCTCACTGAATTTAATGGATGTAAAATTTATGGCCTTCAGGCCACATGCTACTTTCAGAGGTTTGGGGCATAAAATCTGGCAATTTCAAATCTCAACCAGCAAATGCTCTGCCTTACACATTGGAAAAAAGAATCAGAACACTAAATACAAGCTTGATGGACATTACCTTGTAGATGACCCTCACCCCGTCAAAGACTTTGGAGTTTTCATATCAAATGATCTAAGTGCCAAAGCCTACTGCAACTATATCACCAAAAAGGCTTTAAGAGTTTAAACTTAATCTTGCGTAGCTTCTTCTCCAGAAAGATTACACTACAAACCAGAGCTTACAAAACATTTGCTAGACCAATTCTCGAATACAGCTCACCTGTCTGGAACCCACACCTCATTTCGGACATTAATACAATTGAGCATGTCCAGAAATATTTTACAAGAAGAGTTTTCCATTCCTCTGATCACAACAAAATACTTCTGCCACCAGACTTGAAATCCTGGGTTTAGAAAATTTAGAACTCAGCCGCCTTCGGCATGACCTGAGTATAACTCATAAAATCATCTGCTACAATGTCCTTCCTGTCGAAGACTACTTCAGCTTCAGTTGCAGCAATACACGAGCACACAATAGATTTAATGTGAACTGCTCCAATCTTGATTGTAGAAAATATGACTTCAGTAAAGAGTTGTTAATGCCTGGAATGCACTACCTGACTCTGTGGTCTCTTCCCAAAATCCCCAAAGCTTTAACCAAAGACTATCTACTATTGACCTCACCCCATTCCTAAGAGGTCTGTAAGGGGCGTGCATAAGAGCACCAGCATGCCTACCGTTCCTGTCCTAGTGTTCCCTTTGATTGTATCCAATTCGTATGGTTATTTCATGCTTATACTTATATATATATATACTGTTGTGTTTGACAAATAAATTAAATAAATAAATAAATAAATAAAATAAAGCCGGACTGCTATATTAAAACAAAGGTTTTCTTAATTTAAACTAATCTCGAAAAAAATGGTCAAATGTTAAATGGGATTTTCAGCTGGACAGTCTTCCACCCAAGAAGTCCACTAGTGCTGGATAGTAGTGCTGCAAACCTGAGACATAGATCTTTGAGGTAGGGCGAGAAAGACTGAGTCTGTTTGGAGCAATTACCCCAAAATTTGAGGTTTAAAATTTACACGATATGCTCCTGCCTTCATACCAAGCAGGGGGTGGATACAGATCCAGTAATGGGGCACCATGTGCTCCTTAAAAGATGTAGAAATCTAAGGTTTTCTGTCTCCCCAAAGTAAGCTTCAGTCAGAGTTCCCCCAGTGCATGACATTAGGGAAAGCTGTTCTCAAAGCTAATAATTCGACAAAATCAGGGCTGGTATTCACTTAACTTCCCTACCAGTTCGCAAATATGCGCACACTGTCTGCGCATGCACAGAGCCTCGGAAACATGGAAAAATGGGACGTCATGATGTCCGTGCGGGTGGGCGGGGCATTCCCGCTGTCACCCCTATTGGTTTGCTCAAAGCGGATAGAACTGGCTGAATACCACAACTGGACAATATCTTACATTAGTTCAAACCTTCAATGATTTACAAAAAAAAAAACAACCCACCAAAAAGAAAAGCATCAATTAAATAAAAGGTCTTTCCTTCCTTCCTTTCTTCCTTCCTTCCTTCCTTCCTTCCTTCCTTCCTTCCTTCCTTCCTTCCTTCCTTTTCATTGCTCATTTGTTTTGGTTTTATTTATTTCATTGAATTTATAAGACTATCCCAGTTCTATAACGATTCTTGTAAAATGCTGCTCACATTACATTTCCTCAGTTTCTGCTTATCGATTATGAGAAGAGAGCAATACAGTACACAGAGCAATGATGCTCTCTAGCTATACTATCAATTATGTTCCACCTGATTAGCTTAATAGACGGAGAGACTGACATCGATGAAGTATCATTCTCACATACAGCTGTGCTTATTAAATTCCATTCGTCTCCCTTTTTCAAATGATTGGCCTTTGCAAAGGTACTTTGTGCTTCCCCCAAGAAGAGCGGGGGGGGAAAAGTATGTGTGCATCAAAAATAGCATGTGTTTATAAACAAAAGCCTTCATTCAAATTCATTAATCATTTCTTTCAAATTAAAATTTCCGCAGCTTCCGTTTTGCGCTTAAACTACTCTGTGGCCAAAACTGCATTGTCTCTGTACAAATAAATCAATACATAATAAAACAAATGGCAATAAACCAACCACAGATCAACTCAGCAGCAAAGATAAAACAATGAAATGTGTAATAAAATTAAAATAAAACGAGTAACAGGGGCAAGTGGCTTGGGAAAAAAATGAAGGATATCTTTCAGATGAAATTCCCCTATTAAAAATAAAGCCTCCACGTTATGCTTGTCAGCTTGACATATCTAATTCAGGAAGAACAATTCAAGCAGGATAAGGTCTTGGTAGGTTATAAGGAATTTTTCCCCCTAAATGGTCCCAAAGCACTTGGAAGGTTTAAAATTAAAGACCAGACATTAAATTGGATCCAGGGACAGATCTCCAGTCAAAACAAATGCCAAGTTGTTTTGGATTGTACCAACAATACTTTCTAATAGAAGAGAATATATGCAGCTCAGGGTTGAACTGTGCGGTTTTGATATTCTCGGAATTTAGTTGGTTGCTTGCTTGCCAACATTTCATTACCCAGCTAGGTAACCTCATCAGTGCAAGTCATTTGCTGCTTTTTTCTATATAATAACTTGCCCTCCCAGTTTGGATGGGATTTCCTCCTTGGTGGTTGCTTGATTATTGTTTCTACTTGTCTTCCTATTACAAGCCTACTTGTCTGGTGTTGTTCCCCGTTTATCTGAAGGCTGGCGGCTGAGGGGGTGTAACAGGGGTGAAATCCAGCAGGTTCTGACAGGTTCTGGAGAACCGGTAGCAGAAATTTTGAGTAGTTCGGAGAACCGGCAAATACCACCTCTGTCTGGCCCCAGAGTGGGGTGGAAATGGAGATTTTGCAATATCCTTCCCCCAGGAGTGGGGAAGGAATGGGAATTTTGCAGTAACCTTCCCCTGTAGTGTGGTGGGAATGGAGATTTTGTAGTATCCTTCCACGCCCACCAAGCCATGCCCACAGGACCGGTAGTAAAAAAAATTGGATTGCACCACTGAGGTGTATTCTAGTCTTTTTGTTTCATTAGTAGTTTTTGTTATTGTTGTCTCTTTTGAATGGTATGTAAACATGGCTTATGGCTATGTATCTATTAATAGCTGATTTGTCTGAATGCCAAGCTTCCAAGTCAGGGGAGGGTTCTACTTACCTTTACTACCGGTGCACATTGCGCCCACTCCCGCTCTTCTATATATATATATAGGACGTCACCTATGATGATGTCTGGGTCAGTGGGCAGAGCCTCCCACCCGGTTTTACTACCAGTTCTTGCGAACCGGTCAAAACCGGGGGCAACCCACCACTGTTCTACGTATAGCCTAGCATTATGAAAAAGTTATCTAGCTGGGTAATGAAACATCTACAAACAAATAACCAAAGTCATATGAATTACAGTGTAAGCTACCATGTTTTGGATTAACTGAACTTTCTAGCTTATTTTCAAACATTCACATTCAAAGACATCAAACAGTCAAAGTCAAGTGAATTAATGATTTTCCTACACTATTACTAATTAAAATTGCTTGTCTTTTATTAAACTGAGTCTTATCAATAATCATGTGAACTTTCAATTAACGTCTACCAATTAAACCAATTAAAAGGAGGTGGCCCTATTATAGCTTGGTGTAAACAATATGCTCCTATTGTCTCAAAACTTTCCTTAAAACATTTTTTATTTTAATATTGGGTTTAAAGAAGCAGATGGCAGTCAAGAATTTAACTTGAGAAGGAGCATGTCAACCTTTATCTAAAAAGAGCATATGTTAAAAGGGAAATGTGTAACCTTTCAGGAAAGAGCACCAGTGGTGGGATTCAAATTTTTTTACTACCAGTTCTGTGGGTGTGGCTTGGTGGGCATGGCAGGGGAAGGATACTGTAAAATCTCCATTCCCTCCCCACTCTAGGGGAAGGATACTGTAAAATCTGCATTCTCTCCCCACTCCAGGGGAAGGATACTGCAAAATCCCCATTTCCTCCTGATCAGCTGGGACTCGGGAGGCAGAGAATAGATAGGGGCGGGGCCAGTCAGAGGTGGTGTTTACCGGTTCGCCGAACTACTCAAAATTTCTGCTACTGGTTCTCCAGAACTGGTCACAACCTGCTGAATACCACCTCTGAAGTGTGCTATACTGTAAGGCACGGCTTCTCAACCCAACAACATCAAGATGTGTATGGACTTCAACTCCCCAAATTTCCCAACCTATATACTCGCTTGAGAATTCTGGGGATTGAAGTTCACACATCTTAAAGTTGCTATGGTTGAGAAACACTGCCCTAAGGAAAAGAAGACAACATCTAGGGATCTTGATGGATTTCAAAATGTTTATTAATATTTGGATGAAAGACTGCCAGGGAATCCCAGGCGTACAGACCAAACTGAGAAGTCAGTAACATATCCTGGAAGTGAAACCACTTTCCTGCTGTTACCAATACAATGACAAGGATGTTGTCACGAAAGCATCAAGAGTCAATATAAAACGAAGGACAATTCACCTCTGCTAGATTTTTCTTATTAGAGGTTTGCAGCGGGGAAAGACAATCTTAACTTGATCCTGTATGGGCACCATTTAGGGTTTCAAAAAACAAAGCAAATAGCTAAGATGCAGAGTAGTTCTGAATCCTGTCTGGTCTCAACTGACTGCCTCCTCTGAACAACTGTTCCACCACATTTTCCACAGTATAACCCTTGAAAGCTTTTAACACACTCTTTCATCAATCAACCTAATTTTGTAGATTTGTGGCTGCTGCACCAATCTGCTTGCCCAAGTCTCTTGCATTTAATCTTTTTTTTAAAGCATTGCTATATAGATATTTTAAGAAAGCTTTATAGATTTATTTAATATTTTTGAATATTAATAAGTGAAATGCCAAATCCCTGGCTTTCACTTATTGAAATGATGATGACATATATATGATCAGTTCTGGATAAGATACTATAATGAAATAAGATCCCACTTACTAGGCTTGATATTAAGTTCAAATTCTTCCATGTATCCTTTTCGTAGTGTTATTTCTGTTGTGGCCCACCAGCTGTCAGCAAAGCTGGCGGCAAACTCGGATGAGAAGGAGGTTGGGGAGGAACTTAGGCCAGTGCTAGAGTCTGGAGAAGGCTCTGACGGATGCTTTGCGTCAGACGCAGAGATAGAACCGGGGCCATCCAACATTTCCCAGCCACCAGAGAGGCAGCTGCCATTGGAGACTGATATGAGTGAGGAGGAGGAACAGCTGGGGCCTGTTCCAGATGTGCGCAGAGCAGTTGGAAGAGGTGAGTAATAGGGGACAAGGAGTCAACTCGGGAAGCAAAGCACACATGGACACTGAATGGCCCCTCCCTGACTGGGGAATAAATAGAAGGAAAGGGGAGTGGTTGTCGTAGGAGACAACAGTTCGTATTTCTGAAGATTTTGCTCATTGTGTTTTGTGTCACAAAGACTGCTTGCCAGAATTTAATTTGCAATCTTTCGTCTGGGAACTCATGATCTTGAAATTATCGCAAGGAACTGATAAAGTCTGTACTGAAGTTAACTCCTTGAAGGCCTGGACTTTTCGGTGGGTGAATGCAATTAATTCACAAGAGGAAAATAAAAAGGAGTTTTTTGTGACAAGGAGTCTGTTTCTTGTTTCTGCTAAGGCTGGGTCAGAACAATTCCCACTCTATGGCAAGATCTATTGTCAGCAAAGCCGCCTCCATTTGGGTCAATTCAGAGCATCTTTGGGTCGATACCCATGTATTTCATGTCCTCCTTGAGGTGATCCATCCACCTTTTCTTCGATCTGCCATGGGGTTGCTAGCCATCGGGATCCAGATGTATGTCTGTCCTTGCCACCGAGTCTTCTTTACCACATATAATGTAGTACCATCTAAGTCTTCCTTCCCATATTTTTGCTACAACTGGCATGACTCCCAGTCGATGTGAGATGTTGTTCATAGCGTTGTCAAACTGTGTTAGTCTAAGGCACCATCGAGGCATCTGAATTTCCATCACATTGTGGACTTGGCAGCCTTCATATCCTCCAGCCTCTCGGAGAAGTTCAGCCTTTTATATGGGCCTGGCCTCTTGGGGGGATAAGGCTGGAGAGACCTGGCCTCTGGGGTGGTTAGGATTTATTCCTGGCCATGTCTGGAGGGGGTTGTTGGAGGTTTGCGGGGAGATGATGGAGGCATTCCGGAGCGGTTCCCCTGTAACCAGTCTGTGGTTGTGACTGTGATAACATCATCCATGCCCCCCTCGGCCTTTTTGGGACTTCTTTGGCCGTTTTTGGTCCTATTAGGACTTTTTGGGGGAGACAATGGGACTTGTTTGGGGACAGAGGAAGACGGAGGAGGATGTGCCCAAGGACTGGAGTGCCATCTCCCCTCACCCCCGGTTCCAGGATGTTTGGACTATACACTCGACAGAATACCACCTAGACTGTCATTTGGTGCCTATCGCTGTTCCATTCTGCGTCCGTCCTCATTCTGGACTAGTACCATCTGCTACCACCTGCCATTCGGAGATGGAGCTTTTGTTTTGCCGATTCTTAGTCTCAGCTGCTACGCACTATACTCATGAGGAACTCTTGCGCCTGCAGTGCCCCGCCTCGCAGGAATGGCCTCCTCACTACCGAGGGCCGGCCTCCATGACGGGTCTTGGGACCCACAGAGGTGGCATGCGAAAAGAAGAGCTTGTGGGGTTTTTAGAGAGGAACTTTTAAGGGTGGGAGGGTAAGGCGGGCAATGGGGTAACCCGTCGGGTGAGGCCAGTCTCTGCACATGCTCGCGGTCTTTCTTTATCAGGTTCGGAGGTTATGGGGTGGAGGGTGTTCCTATTGATGAGGGTGGTTCTATTGACACGGTAAGTGGGAGAGGCAGATATGGCGGAAGCGAGGGTCATACCAAGTTTCGGGAGCGCGTGCTCGATGTCTGAAAGCGATCACGTGCTCCGACCCTTGGACTTCTCCCGTTCCCGGATGGTCAGGATCCTCAGAGCCGGGCCTTGGTTGATGTTGTGCAATGCTCGATCCGTGGTGAACAAAGCCCCTTGTTTGTGATCTTATTCAGGGGTTCCATGGACCTTATAGGCATTACGGAGACCTGGTTGGGCACGGAAGGGTGTGCCTCGTGGAGATGTGCCCGCGGGTTTCCGTGCATTCCATCAACCGAGGCCCAGGGTAGGGGTGGTGGGGTGGCGGTTGTGATTAGAGAGAGTCTAGAGCCGAGGAGACCACTGTGTCTCAGATTGCGGGTGCGAATCCCTCTTTGTGAGATGGGGTCATAGGTGTCAGATGGGTTTGCTGATCGCGTACCTGGCTCCTTGCTACGTGACAGCTGCCCTGCCCAAGCTCCTGGAGGTGCTGGCGGGGTGGCAGTTGAGACCCCAGACTTTTAGTCATGGGGACTTTAACTTGCCATCTTCCGCCCGTCATCGACAGCGGCTCGGGAGTTCACGGCTTCCATGACGGCCTTGGACCTGACCCAGGTAATTGATGGCCCTACTCACATTGGGGTGGCACTCTGGACCTGATTTTCTCTCTGGTCAGTGGTTGAGAGATCTGGACTTAAAGGAAATAGTCACTGAACCTTTGTCATGGTCAGATCACTCTCTTCTTCGCCTGGACTTTCTGACCGCCATTCACCACCGCAGGGAGATGGAGCCGATACGTTGGTTCCGTCCCAGGCGCCTGATGGACCCGGATGGGTTCCGGACGGAGCTTGGGCCATTTCCTGAGGGTCTGGCTCACGGCTCGGCCAAGGAACTTGTTTGCGGCCTGGGAACGGGCCGTGGCGGGGGCCTTAGACCGAGTCGTGCCTTTGCGGCCTCTGACCCGGCGCAGGGCCCAACCGGCTCCTTGGTTCTCCGAGGAGCTGAGGGGGATGAAGCGCCGGAGAAGACGCCTAGAGAGTTCCTGGAGGTCTAGCCGTTCGGAAGCTGATCGGACACTAGTGAAGTCCTATACTAGGACTTACCTAGTGGCATTGAGGGAAGCGAGGCGTAGCTACGCCTCCTCCCTCATTGCATCGGCAGATAACCGCCCGGCCACCCTGTTTCGGGTGACTCGCTCCCTCCTTCATCAGGGGGAGCGGGATGACCCGTTGCAGGGACGGGCTGAGGAGTTTAACGGTTATCTATACGATAAAATCGTTCAGCTTCGGGATGGTCTGGACCAAGATTGCGGTGATGCGGGTGAGACGCTCGAGGGTGGTCTTGGCGACATTATTTGGGATGAGTTTGACCCTGTGGCTCCCGAGGACATGGACAGGTTGCTGGGTAGGTTGAATGCCACCACGTGTTTACTGGACCCGTGCCCCTCCTGGCTGGTGCTGGCCACTCGGGAGGTGACACGAGGCTGGCTCCAGGCGATTACGATCGCTTCTTTGGTGGAGGATGTCTTCCCGGCCGCCTTGAAAGAGGCGGTGGTGAGGCCCCTCCTTAAGAAGCCTTCCCTGGACCCGGCTGTTTTAGGTAATTATCGTCCGGTCTCCAACCTTCGCTTTGCGGCGAAGGTTGTAGAGAGTATGGTGGCATATCAGCTTCCCTTGCACCTGGATGAAACTGTCTATCTAGACCCGTTCCAGTCCGGTTTCCGACCCGGTTACAGCACGGAGACGGCTTTGGTCGCGTTGGTAGATGATCTCTGGAGGGCCAGGGATAGGGGTTGTTCCTCTGCCCTGGTCCTATTAGACCTCTCAGCGGCTTTCGATACCATCGACCATGGTATCCTGCTGCGCCGGTTGGGGGGATTGGGAGTGGGAGGCACCGTTTATCGGTGGTTCTCCTCCTATCTCTCCGACCGGTCGCAGTCGGTGTTGACAGGGGGGCAGAGGTCGTCCCCGAGGCGCCTCACTTGTGGGGTGCCGCAGGGGTCGATTCTCTCGCCCCTTCTGTTTAACATCTACATGAAACCGCTGGGTGAGATCATCAGTGGTTTCGGTGTGAGTATCATCAGCTGTATGCGGATGATACTCAGCTGTACTTTTCTACACCGAACCACCCCAACGAAGCTATCGAAGTGCTGTCCCGGTGTCTGGAGGCCGTACGGGTCTGGATGGGGAGAAACAGGCTCAAGCTCAATCCCGCCAAGACAGAGTGGCTGTGGATGCCGGCATCCCGGTACAGTCAGCTAAATCCGCGGCTGAACATCGGTGGCGAGTCATTGGCCCCGATGGAGAGGGTCCGCAACTTAGGCGTCCTCCTGGATGAACGGCTGTCTCTAGAAGAGCATTTGACGGCCGTCTCCAGGAGAGCGTTCTACCAGGTTCGCCTGGTACGCCAGTTGCGCCCCTTTCTGGACCGGGATGCCCTATCCACGGTTACTCACGCACTCGTGACGTCTCGCCTGGATTACTGCAATGCTCTCTACATGGGGCTCCCCTTGAGGGGCATCCGGAGGCTAGTTAGTCCAGAATGCAGCTGCGCGGGTGATAGAGGGAGCCCCTCGTGGCTCCCATATGACACCTATCCTGCGCAGACTGCACTGGCTTCCTGTGGCCTTCCGGGTGCGCTTCAAGGTTTTGGTGACCACCTTTAAAGCACTCCATGGCATTGGGCCGGGTTATTTACGGGACCGCCTACTGCGACCGAATACCTCCCACCGTCCCGTGCGCTCTCACAGAGAGGGTCTCCTCAGGGTGCCGTCAGCGAGGCAATGTCGTCTGGCGATGCCCAGGGGAAGGGCCTTCTCTGTGGGGGCTCCCACCCTCTGGAACGATCTACCCCCCGGACTTCGTCAGCTTTCGGACCTTCGGACCTTCCGCCGCGGGCTTAAAACATACTTATTTAATTGTGCAGGACTGAGCTAGATTTTAAATTTTGGGTTTTAAATTGGGTTTTATTTCTATTTTTAATTGGACGGGCTTTAGAATAAGTTTTTTAAATGTTTTATATTGTATTTATATTCTATTTATCTGTTTTTAGTGCCTGTAAACCGCCCTGAGTCCCTTGGGAGATAGGGCGGTATATAAATATGATTAAATAAATAAAATAAAATAAATAAACATGTATGGCCTGCTCATGTTTTGCCGTCACTGGCCAGCATTCTGGTCAGTGGGATCTATAGTGGGAGACTGGGCACACTACCATTCTGTAAATCTTTGACTTGAGGCATAGAGGTAACCAAGGATCACACAGGATTCTAGTCACCTGGTACCACTTCATCCAGGCAGCGTTGACACAGGCAGGGGCATCCGGAAAGCTATTGCCATTGTTGCATATGAGGGAGCCAAGATACTCGAATTGCTCTACTTTCTTAAGGTCTTCTCCACCAATGCTGATGGTTCCGTCGGTTTGGGGGCCACATTCCATATACTCCATTTTCTTGATGTTCAGTCTAAGTTCAAATTCACCGAGCCATTCATTCCATTGCTGTTTTCGCTCTTGGAGGTCTTCACATTGCTCATTCATCAAGAAGATGTCATTGGGACACTTCCTGGTTGGCTCCGTTGGCAATGGAGGTGATCTTTCTGGTCACCAACCTCTGGATCATGTTGGACTGCTAAGACAGCGACAATCAGCTGTCCAGCAGTTCGGAAACCCCCCTCTTCGGGAGAAGAAGCGGTGGTGAGCAAAAAGAAGCAGAGGTAGAGCTTCCCTAGAGCTCCTGGAAGATACCAGGGGGCTCGAAGGGTTAAGCCCCCTCAGAACTTCAAAGTGCTCCAGATCTGAGGCTTTTTTCCTGCTCCGGCAGACCTAATTGCCGCGACCAACTTCCGGGACCAATTTTAACTTAAAGAAGATAATACCGGACTGAACAGAAACAGGAGAGCTCTAATTATAAAAGCAAGTAATCAATCAATTCCCTGTTATATTTTTTTTTTAAGTTTTGGATTTGACTTCAAAGTGAAAATGGCGATCATTCTTTAATGAGCTACGCAGTTGAAAACGAAAGTGTTACAATTCTCTGTTTGCTGTTTATTGCTGAAGGCCAGCTGGAAATTTTTTTTAAACATTGTAATGAGAAGGGAGAAGAGATCGAGATATTGAGACTGATTTAAAAAAAAAAAAAGACTTAAAAGGTTTATACGTAATATTAGCCGGGACCAATTTTAACTTAAAGAAGATAATACCGGACTGAACAGAAACAGGAGAGCTCTAATTATAAAAGCAAGTAATCAATCAATTCCCTGTTATTTTTTTTTAAGTTTTGGATCTGACTTCAAAGTGAAAATGGCGATCGTTCTTTAATGAGCTACACAGTTGAAAACGAAAGTGTTACAAGTCTCACTGTCTGTTGTTTATTGCTGAGGCCAGCTGGAAAAAAAATTTTTTTTTTTTTTAAACATTGTAATGAGAAGGGAGAAGAGATACTGAGACTGGGAAAAAAAAAAGACTTAAAAGGTTTATACGTAATATTAAGTTAAAGAGAAATTTTAAGAGATGGCAGCAAAACAATTAAAGTCAACTGCTACAAAAACTCCAGGAACATTAACACCGGGAGTCTCTCCAGCACATACAGCAGATACAAAATCACTAAATTTGGAAGCACTTCAGGATAACCTGAAAGAATTTATGAAAGAATCTCTTAACGATGCTATGAATTGGCAAACTTCCCAGATAGAGGATAAGTTTAAATTAATTACAGAAGAAATGTCAGAGATGAAAAAACAGATGTTAGAAATTCAGACTGGAAATAAAGAAGTTAAAGAAGGTTTGGTGTCAGCAGTACAGGGTCTGGCATCAAATGTGATTTTATTGGAGCAGGAAGTAGAAGAAATAAAGAAAGTTAATTTAAAATTGGAAAATGAGATTGAGGCAGTTCAAGTAAAATGGATAAAGTTGATGATGAAATTGTTTTGGTACAATATAGAGCAATGGAACTTGCTTTACGAATCCGTGGACTAAAAGAATGTAAAATGAGAATTTGAAGCAAATTTTTCGGAGGCCTTTGCAGAGATTTTGGCAGTTCGGCCAGTAGATGTGGCATTTATATTGATAAAATTTATCGTGTGAATTCCTGGATAGCAAGACAAAGAAATCTTCCCAGAGACATTGTTATTTATTTTACTACTAGAACAGTGAGAAATGAGATTTTACAAGCTTTTTAAAGGAGACAAGATTCAAGCAGCCGGCCAAGATATTTTAATACTAAAGGAAATTCCCCCCAAAATGTTGAGAGGTAGGAAGGAGTTTGCTTTTTTGGTGAATGAACTTAAAAAACGTCAGATTGAGTATAGATGGGACATCCCAATTGGTATAATAGTTTACTATGAAGGGAAAGCACATCGTCTTAATACAGTCAGTAAAGCACAAGAGTTTTATGCTTATGTGCTTAAGGCTGGAAGTCCACCATCTCCGGATGGTAGGAGAAAGGAAGGTGAAATTAAAGAAAAAGAAGTGATAGTAATGGAAGAAGACCGTTTACAAGCGTTGGATGTGTCTAAGATGGGATCAGAGATTCCAAAAGAGCCAAGGATGACAAGAGCAGCTGTCAAACGCAAGGAACAAGAAGAAAAGGCTCAACAGGCTCAATCTGCTATTACCAAGACGGAAACAGTGGGAGGAGCAAGGCCCAAAGAAAGATATGATTTGCGGCTGGTGCTTCAAAAGTTTCCGATTGCTGATAATGGCAATTAGACTTTTATCTTGGAATGTCAATGGATTAAACTCACCACAAAGAGAAGAAAGATATTTCATTATTTGAAGCAATTTAAAAATGACATTGTATGTTTACAAGAAACACATATTAGAACATTAGACCAGAAATATTTGATAAATTCAAATTGGTAATCCATTTTGTTGCATCTGCTACAGAAAAGAAGAATGGACTAGTTGTTTATATAAAGAGTAATTTATCTGCAACATTAATTGAAGCGGATAATCAAGGAAGATATATTGCTATTGAACTTTTATTGGAAGGGAGAAAAATACTTTTAATAGGAGTTTATGCACCAAATCAACAACAAGAAAATTTTTATAAGTTTTTACATAAAGAATAACATCTTGGGATTATAAAACTTATATATTAATGGGTGATTGGAATGGAGTGATGGATACCCAGAAAGATAAAAGAAGTCTTAGAAATATTTCCAATCGTGTAAAACTGCCAAAGGCATTCTTTGATTTGATGGAAGATTTAGAATTGAGAGATGTATGGCGAGGACGCAATGAAAAGAGAGATTTTACATTTTTTCTGACAGACATCAATCTTTTCTAGGATTGATTTCATTTTAATTACTAATGATTTGTTTTCAGAGTGAAGAAGACAAAAATTTGTTCTAGAACCTTGTCTGATCATAGCCCGGTATGGCTTGAGTTAGATCGGGAAAAAGAGGCCAGGAGGTCGTGGAGGATGAATGAGAACTTGTTTAAATATGAACAAAATGTAAATGAATGTAAAACTCTAATGAAGGAATTTTTTTCTTTGAACATGGATAAAGGGACACCTATAGAGATAGTTTGGGACACCAGTAAAGCTTATATGAGGGGAATTTTATTAGAGATGAATAATAAATATAGAAATAGACTGCACAAAAGGCGAAAAGAACTAGAAGAGGAAATTAAAAGGAAGGAGCAGTTATTGGTAGGCAATCCAGGAGATAGTAAAACAAAAGAGTCAATAAATATATTAAGAGGTCAATTTAATATGTTAATGGCAGATCAGGTGGCAACTAATTTACAATATGTAAGACATAATTTGTTTAATAATTCTAATAAACCTGGAAGGTGGTTAGCATATTTATTAAGAAAGAAACAGAAACGACGATAATTGATAAAATAGAATATAGAGGTAAGGAAGTATATCAGCAAAATTTGATTAAAAAAGCTTTTTTAGAATATTATACTAAGTTATATTCTAGAGATGTGATTAGTGATAAAGATATAGATAGATATTTACAAGACCACGGTATTTTAGGAATTACAGCAGATCAAAGGAAGAGTTGAATCAATTAATTTCTTCAGAGGAAATAGTGTTTGCAATTAAGCAGCTTAAAGCGAATAAAGCACCAGGTACAGATGGCTTGACAACTACTTATTATAAAAATTTACAAAATGAGATGATTGTACCACTTAAGGAGTTATTTAACAGAATACAAAGGGGAGGAGAAGCTCCTCCTTCATGGAGGACAGCTTTTATTTCATTAATACCTAAAGAAGATCGAGATGGTGTTAAACCAGAGAATTATAGGCCAATATCGCTTTTAAATACTGATTATAAGATATTTGCTAAGATACTAGCGAATAGATTGATGCCACTGATGAATCAATTAATTCATAATGACCAATCAGGATTTATTAAGGGGAGACAGATGAGATATAATATGAGACAAATTGTAAATTTACTTGAATATTTGGAAGGAAACAGCCAGGTTTCAGCAGCATTCCTCTTTTTGGATGCCGAAAAAGCTTTTGATAGATTGGATTGGCAGTTTTTGTTTAAAGTAATAGAAAAAATGCAATTTGGGGATTATTTTATTCAAGCAATTAAGGCTATATATCAAAAGCAAACAGCTCAAATAATAGTAAATGGTGGATTAACAGAATCTTTCAAGATTGAGAAAGGGACTAGACAAGGATGTCCCTTGTCACCATTATTATTCATTCTAACTTTGGAAATATTATTGAGTAAGATACGTGGTTTAGATCGAATAAAAGGAATTAGAATTAAAAATCAAGATTATAAATTAAGAGCGTTTGCAGATGATTTGGTTGTTTCTTTATCTCAACCAATACATTCAGCTGTATATTTGATGGAGACAATTGATCAGTATAGTAAGGTATCTGGGTTTAAAGTGAATCAACAGAAGACAAAATGATAATTAAAATATGAATACACATCAGAGGGAAGAATTAGAAAGAATAACTGGATATGAAGTAGTTAAAAAGGTTAAATACTTAGGAGTATACATTACAGCATCGAATGTAAAATTATATAAAAACAATTATGAGGTATTGTGGGGAAAAGTAATTAAAGAAATGGAGAAATGGAAGAAGTTACAATTATCATTGTTGGGAAGAGTGGCAGCTATAAAAATGAATGTTTTGCCTAGATTTTTATTTTTGTTTCAAATGATTCCAATTTTGAAGAAAGATGCAAATTTACAAGAATGGCAAAAAGGGATTAATAAATTTGTATGGAAGGGTAAAAAACCGAGGATAAAGTTAAAAATAATGCAAGACGTTAGGGAAAGAGGGGGTTTAAAAATGCCTAATTTGAAATTGTACTATGATGGGAAAGAGGGGGTTTAAAAATGCCTAATTTGAAATTGTACTATGATGCAGTTGTTTTAACTTTAATTTCTGATTGGATTAATTTAACAGAGAAAAGGATTTTGAATATAGAAGGTTATGGTTTGTTATATGGATGGCACGCATATGTAATATATGACAAGAAAATTGATAAGACATTTAAGAATAATATGGTCAGAAGTGCGTTGTTGAGGATTTGGAAAAAATATCAATATAAGTTAGATGGAAAGATACCAATATGGACCATCCCCAGACATATGATAGAGAATATAAATATATTACAAAAAATGGAAGTTATCACTTACAAAGAGCTTTTGACTATGGAAAAAGGGGAATTACAGTTGAAATCTAGGGAGAAATTGAGGATGAAGGAAGAAATTATACATGGTTCCAGTATGGACAATTGCAATCTAGATGGAAAATAGATCAGAAAATTGGTATAAGGCAAAGTGATGATAATCTGGTAAAACAAATAAAAGATCAAGGTCAACAGCATATAAAGAGATTATATAATGTATTGGTTGAAATTGATTCAGAAATGGAGTTGGTTAAAGATTGTATGGTAAAATGGGCACAAAATTTTCAACAACCTATAATGTTAGAAACATGGGAAAAATTTGGGTGAGGAATGTTAAATTCAAAGCACAAAATTTAAGAGAAAATTTTATAAAATGTTTTATAGATGGCATTTAGATCCTAAAAAACTGTCATGTATGTATCCAAATGTGAAAGCAAAATGTTGGAGATGTGATTGTGAGGATGCTACCTATTATCATATATGGTGGACTTGCAAAAAAGTTAAAGCCTTTTGGATTAAAATATGGTGGATTATGCAGAACATTTTGAAAAAGAAGATCAAGTTTGTTCCACAGTTCTTTTTATTAGGAATAATCTCAGATTGCACTGTTATAGAGACAAAACTGATTCTGAATTTAATAACTGCTGCAAGATTATTGATTGCACAATATTGGAAGAAAGAAGACTTACCTACAATTGGAGAATGGATTAGTAAAGTATCAAATTTAGCAGAAATGGCAAAGATTTCTGCCTACTTGAAAGACTGTACACAAGAAAAATATATATTGGAATGGAGGAAGTGGATTGATTATATTCAAAATAAGTATCAGATTAAAAAATATCAATTAGTTTTTGAGTGAAGTTAGGAATTATTATGTATTAGTTTAAGAAAGAAGGGAATTGATAGTGTGATGGTGTGAAATGGAATATGTTTTATGTTATATTTTAGATTATGTTTGTTAGTTACAATACCCTGTATTCTGTTCTGGGAAGTCTCGGGGAAGGAGGCGGGAAGGGAAGACTATAAATTGATTGGTTGCCATTGTACAGGAATAATGGTAGAATTAAACAAGTTGGAATGGTGTAATGTCGGGACTGCTCGGCAAACACTCCCGAAGGAAAGGGTAAGGAAAGAGGAGTAAAGAAGGAAGAAAGTAGGTAGGTAGGTGGGTAGGGAGGAAAGAAGGAGGAGAAGAAAGGATAGGAGGAGGAGAAGAAGGAGAAGATAGAGGGTTAGAAAGGATGGTAGTGAGAAGTGGGAAAGAGGAGGGGAAGTAGGAAAGCGAGGAGAAGGTGGTGGGGGAAGTTTAAGAAGGATGAGAAGGGAAGAAAGGATTAAAGGGGGGAGTGGCAGTCGAGCAGCCCTGACTGAGTATAATTTGAGTATAGGACTGATTGTTGGATAAGTGATTGTATTGTACACTGGTCAAATTGTGGGAATTATTATGGAAAAATAAAAAAATTTTGCAAAAAAAAAAAAAAGAAGAAGATGTCATTGGCATAGAAAAGTGACCATGAGTGGGACGATTGGAGGTCAAGCATCACAGTGTCCATGGTAAGGACGAAGAGTAGGGATGAAAGCATCAATCCTTGATGTAATCCAACGTTAATGGCGAAGGGAGTGCAGAGTTCCCACTGCACATTGGACCATGCTAGTGACACCATGATACAATAGTTGAATGCACTGGACATAGGCTTCCAGGACATTGTGGGATCATAGGGCATGCCAAATGAGTTTGTGTGAGACAAAGGCCTTTTCCAGGTCAAGGAATGCCATGTGGACAGGCTTCATCTTCTCATGGTGCTGTTGTGGTCCGCCAGCAGCCTGTGGACCTGGCAGCAGAGTCGGACACTGAGGAGGCTGGGGAGGATAATATTATTATTAATACAGTTGAAATCACTAATATTTATTTTTATTTATTTATTTTGTCACAACAATATATGTAGGTATCATACAAAAAGATTATATAGTATATAAACACTTATATGAGTAAATATAAGGAGGTATAAGCATATATATATATAGGAAGAAGAAAAGAAAAACAATAGGACAGGAACGGTAGGCACGTTTGTGCGCTTATGCACGCCCCTTATGGTCCCCTTAGGAATGGGGTGAGGTCAATAGTAGAAAGTTTTTGGTTAAAGCTTTTAGGATTATGAGAAGAGACCACAGAGTCAGGTAAAGTATTCCAAGCACTGATGATTCTGTTACAGAAGTCATATTTTCTGCAATCTAGATTAAAGCGGTTGACATTAAGTTTAAATCTATTAGTTGCTCTAGTATTATTGCAATTAAAGCTGAAGTAGTCTTTGACAGGAAGGACATTACAATAGATGATTCTGTGAGTTAAACTTAGGTCTCGTCGAAGGCGACGGAGTTCCAAGTTTTCTAAGCCTAGGATTTCAAGTCTGGTGGGATAAGGTATTTTATTGTTTTCAGAGGAATGGAGAACTCTTCTTGTAAAATATTTCTGGACACGTTCAATTGTATTGATGTCAGAGATGTGGTGAGGGTTCCAAATATATCTGGTTATATAATAAGTATGAGAATCTTTCAGGCTTTGAGGATTGAATTTTACATTGGTATATTTGCAGACAATAAATTTTGTGATGCCTTTCAATTTAGAGGCAAATTTCCTAGTAAATAGAACTACAGTTTCCTTTCATTTTGGGAAATATATGAAAACTGTTGTATGAAGCATGGGCATCCAATCTTTTGGCTTGCCTGGGTGAAGAGGAATTATCTTGGCCTGCATATAAAATATATAATTAATATAAATCACACAATAATGTTAAACGTTTACTATCATGTGTGGCTGCATTAGTAGTTGCCCAGAGCTGCAGCCTATGGGTCATAGATTGGAAACAATACACATGTTTAAACATAGAGAAACTCTCTGTTTATATTCCCAAAAACATGGAGAAAAATCAGAAACCAAAATCACAGAGGAATCACGTATGAAACAAATTCCTCTTCTGAAACTTGCCAACTCCGTCCTTTCATCTTCCTGAAGACATAGGGGCCCCAAGAACCGGAAAAAATGTCCATCTTTGATATAGATAAGGAGCAGAAGCTGCAACTAAATTGTTTCTCTTTAAACTAGAAGGAGCCATGCTTGATTTAGACCAGGGGTGTCAAACTCAATTTCACTGAGGGCCACATCAGGGTTGTGTTTGACCTCAGGGGCCAGGGTGGGTGTGGCCAGGGTGGGCATGGCCGGCTTGATGTCACTCATGTCTGGGGCGCTTGTAGTGGCCCAAGTGCTCTGCCAGCAAAAACAGGCTCCCAAGCTCTGTTTTCAGCTGCAACGGCCTCCTGCAACCCTCTGCCAACGAAAACAGAGCTCAGGAGAGCCATACATAATCCTCATGAGTTCTGTTTTCGGCTCTGACAGCCTCCTGCAACCCTCGGCCAGTGAAAATGGAGCTTGGGAGAGCCACACGCAGAGGCACCATGGGCCAGTCCTTCGCTGTTCCCAGAGCAACCCTGTGGGCCAGGGGTGGGTTCTACTTTACTACCGGTTCGCAACTTGCCCGCACGCAGTCTTCTGCACATGCGCAGATCACTTTTGATGACATTCGGGTCAGCGGGCGGAGCCTTCCGCCAGTTTTACTACTGGTTCTATAGAATCGGTCCGAACCGGGGGCAACCCACCACTGCCACGGGCCAGATCTAAACATCCCTCAGGCCAGCCCCGGCCCCCGGGCCTTGAGTTTGAAACCTCTGATTTAGACCAAACAATGTTCTTCTCTAAGTAAAGAAAGAAATAGTTTGCAACACAGAATATTTTTCTGCTGGCAGTGCCTCTGGATTATGCAATGTTTATTGTATCCTTGTCATTTATTTATATCCTAGCAATGAAGGAAAAAAAGACAAAAAGAAACAAATGACTTATACCGGTTAAAAAAACCTAGCGGCAACCCATCTTCATTAGCTCTGGGAACCTGCATCATGCAAAGAGAGATAAGTGGAATGTAAATACTTTTTTACATTCCACTTATACATTATACTGCAACTTGGAGTTTTCTGTAGCAGCAGTTCTCCTCTGTTCAGAAATGAGAAATGTTTTTATGCAATATATCAGAAGACTTCTCCAGAAAGCTAATTCAGTGATATAAAATATATAAGGAAGTCATCAACTTGTGATGCATATAATTTGTAAATAACCTAATGTTCTACCATTTGACTAATTCAGTGTTTTCTAAATTTTAACAGTATTAAAGTTTTCTAGCATTGGAACCAGTGCTGTCTGAATTTTAGTTGCCATGTGTGTCCAGCATGACTCTACTCCAAGACACACACAACACTGTTACCTTCCCACAGAAATGATTATCTATTTATGTACTCACATTTGCCTGCTTTCAAACTGCTAAGTGGGCAGGAGCTGGACAAGTAACAGGAGCTCAATAGCACTTGGGCGGCTCAATTTCCAGCTGATAAGCTCAGGGTCTATCACACCTCCTGTTGCATGTTATAAAAGAAATTAAGCCATATCTTAGTTCCTATATTGAATAAATTTCAATTTATATACAAGGAAATAATGAAGAAATAGAAGCATTATATATAATCAATTAAAATACCTTCAATTACTTATAGTTTTTAAGTTCTGAAATGCTCCCCCGACCAATAAACCATATAAGATTTGCTTTTGTTTAGTTTTTGTTCTTGTTGTTGCTGTCTATTCCATTCATTGAATATGGCTGGAAAGGAAAACAATGTCACATTGGACAATGAAAGGGTGCAGTCTAGCCATTTTTGTCCCATGCTAAGTGGGAAAGAGATAAAGAGATGACCAGACAATTCTGCTCAATGGCACCATTGATGTGAATGGGTAGTGCAAATTATTGAGGAGATCTGAGTAACATTCTGCTTCCCATTGCTACTTCCTGATGCTGAAAAATAATATAATTTCTTGCATAAGCACAGAGTGAAAGAATCCAATGATTCACTGATTCATTCTTTCATTGATTCATTCATTCATGCATACATTCTAGTTGTTTACCACCAAATTAATGCTATCTTCAATGCTTTTTAGCTTGTTAGAAGGGATGGAGCAAGTCTTACTTCAAATGTGGATTTCATCTTACTAACTGCCCTTCCAATCAGTTTAGAATAAATGTATGCTAAATAGATCAATGGGAGGCACGGTGACTCAGTGGTTAAGACACTGGGTTTGTCAAGACCCGAGCGCAGTGGTGAAATCCAAATTTTTTTGCTACCAGTTCTGTGGGCACGGCTTGGTGGGTGTAGTGTGGCTTGGTGGGCGTGGCAGGGAAGGATACTGCAAAATCTCCATTCCCACTCCATTCTGGGGCCAGCCAGAGGTGGTATTTGCCAGTTCTCCGAACTACTCAAAATTTCTGCTACCAGATCTCCAAACTGCTCAAAATTTCCGCTACTGGTTCTCCAGAGCCTGTCAGAACCTGCTGGATTTCACCCCTGCCTAAGCACCATGCAACAGGGTGAGTTCCCATCCTTGTCCCAGCTTCTGTTAACCTAGCAGTTCAAAAGGATACAAATGTGAGTACACAAATAGGTACCACTTCAGTGTGAAGGTAACAGTGCTCCATGACATCATGCAGGCCACATGACTGCAGAAATGTCTTTGGACAGCACCGGCTCAATGGCCTTGAAATGGAGATGATCCCCCTATAGTCAGCTATGGTTAGCAGAGTAAAATTCACAGGGACTCATTTACTCCACCCCTAAATAGATCAATGGTATAACTCAGTGTTAAGCACATTTTTATTTCATGCATTCATGCTTTCATTCATTCATTCAACAATATTTTTAATCTGGACTTCTGGAAGTGTGGATAGTGAATTAAACATGTTTCCAAAAGAACAGAGACAACAACTGTTGCAAAGACCAAAGATCCAAATAGACTGGTTTTCAGAATCTTTTTAGATAAGAAAAGAACTGTTGTGGTCCTTAATTATGCCTCTGTTTAATATTTCAGTAAGCGGTAAAGGTAAATAAAAAACATTTCAGATAGAACAAATGAAAAACTAACAAAAGCATAGGAGCTCAGTGATTTCTTTAAAATGTTTTTCTTCTATCATTTGATTCATTTGAATACTGTATTATGCTAATGCTGTGACATTTGTGATGCAGCAGAAAAGGTGCTTTAAGAATGACAATTTGGCACAATCGTGTGAAATACCTGGCATAAACAAAAGTAATATACTGAGGGAAGTCACCCTTCCTCGAAGAATAAAATATTTTGAGAAACATTTAAAAAGGCAGAATAATATATTTCCCCTAAAAGAGAAAGAGAAATCTTAAGGGAGACTGAAACTCAGCCCCAGCTCCCTGCCCCCAGCAGATATTTGGTGCCCATTAAGAAAAACTGGACCACCCCATGTACAAGACAAAAGACCTTCAGCCTCAGGGTGATGGGATTAGCCCTCACTCAAAATCCAAACCAGGACAAAGCCATTAAGCCCATGATGGCAAACCTATGGCACGTATGCCACAGGTGGCACCCAAAGCCATATCGGTGGGCACGCAAGCTCAGCTCTGGCATGCATGCATGCGTGCACTGGCCAGCTGATTTTGGGACCTTCTGGGCCACCCGGAAGTAGGGAAACAGGCTGGTTCCTGCCTTGGGAGGGCCTGGGGGGGGGAGGCCAGTTTTTTGCTCTCTGCAGGCTACCTCTCTAGGAGCCTGGGGAGGGTGAAAACAGCCTTCTCCACCTCCCCAGAGGCCCTCTGGAGGCCAGAAATGGCCCATTTGCCAACTTCTGGTGGGACCGGAAGGCCCATTTTTTGCTATCCCCAGGCTTCAGAGCCTTTCTAGGAGTCTCGGGAGAGGGAAAATGGCCTTCCCCACCCCTCCAGGAGGCCCTCCAGAGGCCGGAAATGGCCGTTTGCCAATTTCCGGTTAAACCGGAATGTTTCTATTAGTGGTGGCATATAGAATTATGGGTGTGGACACATGTGCGCACAACCCGCCCGCGCTCCCCCCGCTTTTGGCACACTATGGCAAAAAGGTTAGCCATAACTGCATTAAGCCATAATAGGAATTGCCCAACACCCTTTCAGAAGATAAGTCTCTTCATTACATCATCACCCTCCAAGCTTCAATCAAACCTCAGAGCTGAGACAAACATGACCCCACATGGTCCCATGAGAGTCTGACAACAGTCAATAGAATACACGTTCTTGCACAGGAACAGGAAGTTCAAGTTCAAAGGCCAAGAGAAGGTATAAATACCCCCTACTCTCAACTCCATGTGGTCAGCTGCCCAGAACCACCCATGTGCTTCTGCTTCATCAATAAATGGACCCTCTTCCACTCAGCCTCCCGCCTCCATTTTGTCTCCAGACCCTTTCTCCCAGCTTGGAACTGAACCAGGTGGATATTTCTTCCAAGAATACATCATATAGGGGCTGAGATGGCGCAGTGGTTAGATTGCAGCACTGCAGGCTACTTCAGCTGACTGCTAGCTGCAGTTTGGCAGTTCAAATCTCACTGGCTCAAGGTTGACTCAGCCTTCCATTCTACCGAGGTCGATAAAATGAGGACCCAGATTGTTGGGGGCAATATGCTGACCCGCACCACGGTTGTGTTTGACCTTGGGAGGGCGGGGGGGGGGGGGCATGGCCAGAGTGGGTGTCGCCAGCTCGACGTCACTCATGTCAGAGGTGCCTGTGGTGGCCTGAGCACTCTGACAGTGAAAACAGAGCTGTTTTCTCTGACAGAGGGTCACAGGAGGCCATTGAAGCCAAAAATGGGGGTGAGGAAGGCCACATGCACGCATACGCCCCCCCCTTTTCACTGATAGAGGCACCACAGGCCAGTTCTTCGCTGTTTCCAGGGCGATCCCACAGGCCAGATCTAAGCACCCTGTGAGCCATATACAGCCCTGCCCTAGAACAATCTGCATTTCAGTTTCACATCCCTGCCCTAAAACAATCTGAATTTCAAGAAGACCATGCATCCTGGCCAAATGCTGCCCTTTCCCCAAGTTGAGGAAGTTCTTACCATCAACACTCCTACCACTGTAGGCAGATATTCCAAATCTACCTTATCTAAAGAAGCTTGCCCTCATGGTTTAGAAGCCATCACTCATATACTACTGTGCCATAATTACTACAGGGACATTATTTTTTATTTATTTAATACATGCGGAATTCTTTCATTTTACCACAAACATTATAAAGCTCCTGCTTTTGGATTCTAGTGTTAACAATTGCCAATACTTCAGCTGAGTATGTTGCTGCAGTTAAAACACATAATCAAAAACTACATCCTTGATGACCAATGCTTTTCATATGAATTTATCTTTTTTACGTCATTCATAATAAAAAATAATGTTCACAATCATTTCTATTTCTGTTAAGATTGCCTCCTGTTCAATTATCAAGTTTCATCTGAAAAGTCAGAAAGGGAATAGAGAGAAATGTGTTTTTGGTGGATTCTCTTGCAAGTTTTTATTTATTTATTTATTTATTTATTTGATTTTTATACCGCCCTTCTCCCGAAGGACTCAGGGCGGTGTACAGGCAGAATAAAACAAGCAATACAAAATACAATTAAAATGCAATTTAAAAAACTTATTAAATTAGCCTGAGAATTTAAAAAATTACCTTACACTAAAAACCCCATTTAAAATTAATAAAAATTTACCATTTAAAATTCAATTCAAGCCAGCCCCGCGCGAATAAAAAGGTGTGTCTTCAGTTCGCGGCGGAAAGTCCGAAGGTCAGGTATTTGGCGTAAGCCTGGGGGAAGCTCGTTCCAGAGTGTGGGAGCCCCCACAGAGAAGGCCCTTCCCCTGGGGGCCGCCAGCCGACATTGTTTGGCGGACGGCACCCTGAGAAGTCCCTCTCTGTGAGAGCGTACGGGTCGGTGGGAGGCATGTGGTAACAGCAGGCGGTCCCGTAAGTACCCGGGCCCTAAGCCATGGAGCGCTTTAAAGATCGTAACCAACACCTTAAAGTGCACCCGGAAGGCCACAGGTAGCCAGTGCAGTCTGCGCAGGAGCGGTGTTACATGGGAGCTACGCGGAGCTCCCTCTATCACCCGCGCAGCTGCATTCTGGACTAACTGAAGCCTCCGAGTGCACTTCAGGGGGAGCCCCAAGTTAACCTGTAAAAAAATATATATAGAGAGAGAGCACCGGTAAATCTTTTGTTAGATTTCTAAAATCCCCCTTTTTGTGAGGATCAAAAAAATTCAGTGAGATTAATGCCGAATTGCATGTCTTTCCTTTACTCTTTTTCTTTCTTCAACCCTACAATTAAGGAGACGTTTAAAATAGAAAATTACATGGAAAATATATAATATATCATAATATAACGAAGAATAGTCATCTGTCAACCAAGTTGGAACAGAAATAGATGAGTAGATGTTACTGAAGTCAATTCAATTTGTTTATTTGAAGGGAGTATATGTATACTATATGCCTCCAGAAGTTGTGAGTGCTCCATCACTGGAAGCTTTCAAGAAGAGGCAGCACAGCCATTTGTCCGGAATGTATATAATCTTCCGCTTGAGCAGTGAGTTGTACTAGAACAGGGGTCTCCAACCTTGGCAACTTTAAGCCTGGAGGACTTCAACTCCCAAAATTCCCCGGCCAGCTTTGCTTCCCCCCCGGCTCCAGCTGAGCCGCACAATCATCAGAGTTTTGTTTTTTTTTAACTTTTGAAAGCATTTTTTTCTTCGGCCAAAAAATGCTTTTAAAAGTTAAAAAAAAAAAGCCTCTGATGATCGTGCGGCTCAGCTGGGATCGTTAGAATCCTTTAAAAGCATTTTTTTTACAACTTCTTCGGCCAAAAAAGTTAGCCACCCCCACGCCCACAGAATTGGTACTAACAAATTTTACATTTTACCCCTGGATTTGGGGATTCTCCAAACTGCACAGAATCTTAGCTAGAGTTTTTCCTGAACCCCTGCGAACCCTCAGCAGCCCACCCCTGAATGTATGACATCAAAAAAGTAACGTTAATCAGTCATATTAATAGCTCAGTGTAGATGCTGATAATTCAGCTGAAAAACATCTGTGTATTTTTGGGGCGTATGACTATCCTGTTCATTTCAGGATCCACAATAATAACATCTGCTTTTCCCACTGACATGAACAGCAAAGGTTTGCAGGCAGGCATTTCATAGGAGCAAACACTATCATTTCCTGGATTTTAATTGCAAAGAAGTCTAGGTAATTAACCTTGATTCACTCCCCTTCAAAAAAAAAAAAAAAAAAGCCAAGAACACAACAGACCTGCTTGGACCGGAGATCACAAAAGAAATCCAATAGTAGTCAATTGTATGGGGAAGTTTTAATACTTCATTGAAAGCAGCACTGGCCAAACTGAACTGTCAGTAGTAGAACACGTATTCAAAGGAGACTGGTGTTTTTTTTTAAAAAAGTAATAAGTATCTCCTGAATTTCCTCAAACTTGCCATTTTAAATCTTTGAAGAGAAATAGCTTCTCAAAAAACAAATAAAAAACAGCCCTATTCCAATGCATATCAGGGGTGAAATTCAGCCGGTTCTATCCAGATTGGGCAAACCTGTAGCTCCGGCAGCAGGAGGCTCCAACCACCTACCCAGACATCATCATGTCCCATTTTTGACCCTCTGCGCATGCACAGAAGGCTCTGTGCATGCGTGGAGGAGTTGCGCGCGCTCACATTTGCGAACTGTTAGCGAAGGTAAGTGAATTTTACCCCTGATGCGTGATCGGACTGGATCACGCGATCTGGTAGCAATGGGGGCGGGTAGTTCGGAGAACCAATAGCAAAAATCCCTGCCCCCCACCACCGCCCACGCCTCGCTGTTCCTCTTCTCTGTCCCTGAAGCTCTTGGAAGTGATATAGCTGCAAACGGCCTTAAATGACTGCCGCAGTGCTTCAAAGGTGATCAGCACTGTAGGCGGCTAGTAGACCGGTGCCTCTATTTTTAAAGAAGGTAGACTGTTGCCTCCAAAAAAAGGCAATTGGTAGACCGGTGCCTCTATTTTTAAAGAAGGTAGACCGGTGCCTCCCAAAAGAAGGCAATTGGTAGACCGGTGCCTCTATTTTTAAAGAAGGTAGACTGGTGCACTCCCAAGTTTTGTATTCTTTTTTTATTTTTATTATTTATTATTATTGGCCATGCCTATTCAGTCACCTGACCACCAAGCCACGCCCACCAATTAAGCCACGCCCACAGAAACAGTAGGGAAAATTTTTAGTTTTTACCCCTGATGCATATGTATAAGTTATATGTGAAATAAGTAAACTAAATTTGTTGCCTTGAAAGTCAGACACCCTGAATTTGGCATTCAGCTGATAAGCATCCCTGAATCTGAAAGAGACAGTTTTATCTTTGCACAGGGGCTTCTTTGCCCACCCAATAATCCACCCGGTAATTCAGGCAAAGCAAAAAGCATTTATTAAGGAGAGTTGTGTTTTTAAAGGATGCGGAAACAAATGATTCATACATGCGATATATGTGATGCATCAGAAAGTGATGTATCATGAATGATCAAACAATAAACGACACTGATTACATGTGAGTCTTGAAACAATAGAAAATATTGATTTTAGATAACATTGCACAAGTGGCAAATTGATGGGTTATATTATTTTTTCCCCAGCTGGATTCGTATTTTTCGTAAAACTTTCCAGTGTATTTAAGGACTTTCTGAATATGCCCTCTGTTGCTTAGGACTGAAAAGACAAGTACTTGTTTTGTAAGTACACCAGTGGTGAAATCTGAACTGTTTTGTCACTGGTTCACTTGGCTGCGCATGCGCAGCAAGCGCCGCGCGTGTGCTGTGGGCACGCATGTGCAGTGAACACCAAACGCACACTGCACGCATGCACAGCAAAAGGAACCTTGGGAATGTAAGTAGAACAGCAGTGGGGGAATCAACTATGGTGCGCGAGTTTAGGAACCTTGTTTTTTTTTACCTTTTTAAAGCATTTTTTACTACCAGTTCTAGAGAACCGGAAGTAAAAAATGCTTTTTAGAAGTTTTTAAAAAGGTTCCAAAAGCTTGCGCGCTACAGCTGATTCCCTCCCTTCAAGGGC